>NW_025999944.1:9419292-9497334 GCF_001458135.2 Marmota marmota marmota | reverse complement strand
TGATGTGATTCTGCAATCTGTGTATGGGGTGAAGGTGGGAGTTCATAACCCACTTGAATCAAAGTGTGGAATATGATATGTCAAGAAATTTGTAATGTTTTGAACAACCCACATAAAAAATTAAAAAAAAATAAATAAATAAAATAAAATAAAATACAAAGAATGGCCAGGTAACCCCTGGGCCTTTCTAAATTGGCAGATAAGTGGCCCGTGACACAGTATCTTCATCACTTGAAAGATTAGTTAGATCCTAATTCTGAGAGTTCTTTCCTTCCAATTTAGCGGGCCCTATCACAGAGGAGCAGACATGTGGACTTGGAGTAACCAACACTCAGTTGAGTACCTTTCCCAACCATCCTCAGACCCAGTGAGTACTCCAGGAAGGATGTGACATTGTGGCATGGGGCAGGAGGGTACCATGGAGTCAGCTAGGCCACCAAAGTTCTCCTGCAGGAGCCGGATCAGAGAGGTCATCTCATTACCACCTGGGAGAGATGGCCATGGGGCTCTGCTGCCTCTGATGGGTCTGGAGGGCTTGCCCTGGATTTGGAAAAATAGCCAGGCTATCAGGGCCCAGCAACCTTAAAATAGAGGTTGTGTGATTACTTAAGTATGCAAGGCCAACAGATCAGGAGACAACCGTCATGGAAAATTTTTTAGACTCTCATATCCCAAGAAGAGGAGGTATGTCACACCATAGGGCATCATGCCACCGGGAAGCACCAGGGTCAGTTTGGAGGGAGAGGGAGTGGGGGAAATGTGGGCAGGAGTGATTACTAAGTTTTTCACTCAAAGAAACAGGGTGGGCAGGGGAAGTGAAGCTTTGGAAGGGGTGATCAAAATACTTTTGGCAACTCTGGGGCATAGGGTCGTTCCTAATTGGCATTTGGCCATGATGATTAGGACAGGGAAATTCTGGCCCAGAGTGTGTAGAGGAGTGGTAAGAAGTGGTGGGGGTGTGGGCTCCAACTAACTACTTTGCATTTGACTAGTGTGATCCAAGCCAATTGTTCATTAAATCTAGGAATTAGCCAATGCTAAGAGAAGCAGGAAGCATCTGTTGCTAATAAAGCATCAGGTTGTTGACCAATATCTGTCTGAGCATGGAGCTCCAGGATTATTAGCCTATAGACAGGTCCTCTAATTTGGCCAATTACTGTGGGTCCTTTGTCTCAGTTGGTGTGGTTGGTCTCTCAGTCTTTTTATACTACTATAACAGGATACCACAGACTGGGTAATTTATAAGGTACAGAAATGTATTTTCTCACAGTTCTAGAGTCTGGAAAACTCAAGTTCAAGATGCTGGCATGTTCAGTATACTGATGAGTCCTGCTCTCTGCTTCCAAAAATGACATCTCCTAAGGGGAGGAGCTGTGTCCTCACATGGCAGAAAGCAGAAGGGCAAGTTTGCTTACACAGGTGAAGCCTCTGTAATAAAGGCCTTATTTCATTCATGAGGAGAGGAATCCTCCTGACTTAACCACTCATTCAAATCCCCCATCTTAATACCATCATATTGCCCATGAAGTTTCAATACCTGAATTTTGGAGGGAGCAGTTCAAACCGCAGAGTTGGTGATGGTCTCTGGATTATAGGGTTTGTATTAGCCAAACTTAAGAGCATGTGGGCCTTAACATTTGTCATGTTTGCTCAAAATCATATCTTGCCTGGAGTTCATGTTCTGTTTCTGTAGAGTTAAAGTTTATGCTCAAATTGGTCCCATATCAGATGAGTAGCTGCCTGACCCAAGGGATTGTCTATAGTTAATGGATACCTGGAAGGGATGTATCTTTGATCTCTAGTCTGTATGGGATAAAGACAAAATAAAACATGTTTAAAGAAAGAGTGGCTTTGTTAAAGGGATTAAAATATAATGAATCTTTTCATTTGTGGCAGCAAGACAGGTCTCCCCTTAAATATAGGGAAAGGTGATGGGAAAGTGTTTAAAGTTGGTATAATTATGAGTCGGCCATGGAGTGTAAATTAAGAGAAATTGAGGTATGGATCAAAATAGGGAATTTTCTAAGGCATCCAGTGCTAGGATAAGTGCCTGGAATTTGTCCAAGTGTGATGCTCCTTGGGTCCTATCTTTTATCAGTTACATCCAGCTAAGGGACAGAAAATGGCAATATTCCACTGAGCTTGGACATTTCTGGTGGCTGGCAGTTCCATTTGTACAGTCCATAGACTCCCATTGCTGTTCACCTGGTTAACACCAAGGGCTCCCCTGGTGGCCAAGGAGTCTGGGATACTGGTGGCCTCCTCCAACATTAGGGCATCTGACAGAGTTCCAAGGACACAGGGGGCTACTCTTTCTTGCAATGTGAATATGTCAGAGGGCCAGGTTTGGTTCCATTATCAAAGGGTGTGGCAGCCACATTGAGCTGCTTCCATGACCCAAATATAGTGGGCAGCTGGGTATGGAGGGTCCCAGGCACAAGGTCCATGAACACCTTTATTTCCAGAAGAGACAGGAAGTAGCCAGTCGCTTGTTTTAACAGTGCCTAGCACAAGGCCCTCCCTTCAGACTGGACCTCTCTCCCAAACACATATCATTGGTTCAGACCCTTGACTTCATGCAGAAGCTCTTTGCTCGCTCAGGACTCACATCTTAGACTTTCCTGAGCACGTGGTCTAAAATAGCAGCCACTCTAATTCTCTGTTCTATAACTCTTGGCTCTTATGGATCTATGGATCTACAGCCCCAGATCTTATGGATCTATGGATCTACAGCCCCAGATCTTATGGATCTACAGACCAGATGGCTTTGGCATATAGGTTTACTGTCTTTTCCTCGAGGGCAAGGAGTTGGACTTCATTTGCTTTGTTCTCTGCTCCATGTTAGTGCCTAGGAGATTGTCTGGCACACACTAGACTGTTGGAAAGAACAAATACACAAATTAAGTAGGTAATTTCTTAATCTCTTGAGGTTTTCCCTAATCACAGTCACCTTCTTATTATTTGCCAAACTGTCCTCAGTGGTTGCTGTGCATCTGAACTAAAGCTCACTTGAAAGCAAGCGGTGTGTCCAAGGGAAGCAGGTGCACACTTAAAAACAGTCATTTTTGCTGAAGTGTAATTTTGTGGTTTTGTTATTTTTTTAAAGAGTAGGACTGGGCTGATGTTAAAGGAACTGAGGTGGTGAGAGTTTTCCACAGCCCACTGCTTAGGAAGGTGTTGGGGTAATGCTGACATTATTCCCATGTAGACAAGGAGGAGCAAGCCTAAAGCAACCTATGAAATGATAACAGAGAAACAGCTTTATAAAGAATGCAGGAAAGTAGATAAAGAAATGGAAACACAGAGTAGTAAGTGAAAGAGTAAGTCAATTAAGGGGGGCAGCTGGAGGTGAGCTGCTCAGAGTCCAGTTAAAAGTGTCCAGTGTTTTAGAATGAAGCACTCGATGGCCCTCCTTAGATCCAGACTCCTGGCCACCCTCCTCTCAGGGTGCACATTTCTCCAGCTACCAGGCTCCAGCCGAGAACAGACAGGATTCTTAGAACAACAAGGTACTTCCACGTGACTCTTCTCTTATCACTCTCTGCTTGGAAGCCCTGGCCAGCTTCCCTCTGGCTGGACCGGCCTCCTGATGTGCTTTTCTGAACTGCACCTGACCTTGACCTCTATCTGGATAGCCTGGGGCTCTCTGGGACTGTGCTGGGTCTGGCTTCAGCAGTCCAATTCATTTCCCCAGCTGTTCACTGTCCCCAGCTTCCCCATCTGGCCAGGCCCTGCCTCCACCTGGCTCCCTGTCCTCTAAACTGTGTCACGGTATTGGCCTGAGCAGAGCCAAACTCCTCCTTAGTCTTGTGCCCAGCCAGAATCAGTCCTGAGGGTTGGCCAAGAACTAGAAGTCCCTCTACCCCACACCTTGGGCAGACCTGCAGGCAGCTAAGTGCCCCAGGGTATTCCCTCCTCATTCCCAGCATGGATTGGATGTCAGGGACAGGGATTCAGGCAAGGAACCAAATCTTATCCAACTGGTTTTCAGTTCTGACTTTTTAAAATCTGCTGTGATCATTTTCTATAGCTGCCCAAGCCAATAACCGCAAAGAAGGTGTCTCAAAACAACAGAAATCTATTCTTTCGCAGTTCATGGGGCCAAAGGTCTGAAGTCAAGTAGCAGCAGGCTTGGCGCCCTCTGAGGACTCTGAGGGATAATCTGTTCCCGGCCTCTCTCCCAGCTGCTGGTGGCTGCTTCAATCCTTGACCTTGCTTGGCATGTGGCAACGTCCTGCACTCTTTGCGTGGGTGTCTGGGGACTTCTCTGTGCACGCTCTTCTTTCTGTATATTCACCATTGGATTGAGGGCCCACTCCAATCCAATATGCTCTCACCTTAACCCTTAATAGTTACACCTGTGAAGACCCTGTTTTCAAATAAGGTCACATTCCGAGGTTCCGGGTGGAAATGAGTGTTGGGGACACACTCTTCAGCCCACCACACCTTACAAGCAACATTTAACAAAGCCTCTTCATTCCTTTTCTTCATCTTTCTGGCCACATTGGTGTTTTCTCTACCTGTAAGAAACACTATAAAATTCACAAATTCAGCTTCTATTGATCATTGCTGGGTCTTATCCCCGTGGCTGCTACCCTCTTTAGGTGACATCTGTCCCCTCTTTCACAATGTTTGTCTGACCCTTGGTGCATCTGAGTTTGTCGCCCCTTCACATGCAGGAGATTTCCTATAGTCAGTATAAAATATACTGAAACAGTAGTGACAGCACAAATGAAATTTCTACCATTTTGGGTAAATCTGTTTATTCACTTTATTCATCTTTTGAACAACACCTATCAGGTGAATGCCCAGGTTAAGACTTTATTCTTAGAAGTAGGAATTCAATTTTGAGTAAATATAGATACTTTTAGAGTGTGCTGTCTGGTGAAGAAGAAAGATATGAATCACACAAATAAGTTAAAAACTGAGGCCAGGTATGCTGGCGCCTGCCTATAATCTTAACAACTTGGGAGGTTGAGGCAGGAGGATTGAGAGTTCAAAGCCAGCCTCAGCAATTTAGTGAGGCCCTAAGCAACTTAGTGAGACCCTGTTTCTAACTAAAATATAAAAAGGGCTGGGATGTGGCTCAGTGGTTAAGTGCCCCTGGGTTCAATCCCCAATATAAAAAAAAATATATAACTATGATCAATATTACAAATGAGAGCTCCCTGGTCTTATGAGGAGATAGAATGGGAGAGATTTCAATTAATCTTAAAAGTAGGAAATATTGGTTATGACCGTGCACACCTGGAATGCTAGCAACTCAAGAAATTGAGGAAGGAGGATCAAAAGTTTGAGGCCAGCCTGGGCAACTTAGGGAGATATTGTCTCAAAATTAAAAAAAAAAAAAATTGAAGGGGGTGAGAATGTGGCTAAGTGGTAGAGTGCCCCTAGGTTCAAAGAAAAAAAAAAGTTAGGGCAGGCTGAAAAAGGCTGAAGGATGGGGGATTTATCTAGAAAAAGTGGGGAAGCAGCATGTATAAAGGTCCTGTGACTGCAGGGATCATGATATGTAACAAGACTAGAGGAAAAACATTGTCACTGGAGTGGGTGGGAAATGTTCTAGAGATTGAGGAAGGGAAGCTTCCGTCAGATCATACACAACCCTCTTGACCATATTAAGGAGTTGTTTTTTTTTCTTTTTCCAAAGAGCAATAGGAACTTATTAGTGTATTTTAGAAAGAGATATGTTCCTATCTGACTATTAAGGAGATCCTGGGTACAATTTGTGAAACAATCTAAGGAGTGCAAGGGTAGAGCTGGGCGGACCAGTTAGGAAGCTTCTGCCAGAATCTAAGTGAGGAATGATGATATTTGGGGCTGGGGTAGTCTGGCAGAGATGGGGAAATATAGATGGAGTTGTCAGAGATCCGGGAGGTAAAACCCAGAGAATTGGGTTTGGATCAGGTATGGAGTGCTAGTTAATGGAAGAGCTGGAGTCGCTCCTGGGACAGGCAAGTGTGTAAGAGACACTATTAGGTGAGGTCACTGGGAGGGGCTTCTGATGATGGGCGGGGGGCGGGGGGGGGATTTGCTTCTTTCAGGACATGTTGGAGTTGTTGGGCTGCTGAGATACTCAAGAAGAGACACTGAAGTGAGGGGCTGCTGATTGGTTCTAGAACCCTTTGAATTTCGGGTTCAATAAGATAACATGGAAAACACTTAGTTTAGCATCTGCACCTAGGTGTTAGTCGATGCTTTTATTTTCTAACAATGTCTTCAATGTGGTCATGATTAAATTCACATGATTGAATGTCTGTCTAACACATTTTTAAGTACAAAAGTAGGGCACAGCACACAGTAAGAGATCAATAAAGGTCAGGGTGGAGATGAAAGTGCTCGTACCTCTGAAAACATTTTTTATTTCTATTTACCAGTTTGAGAAGTTTTGTTTCCAGAATTTGATCCAGCTTTGGGAATTTCAGAGTAAAGGGGTGAATATATCCACCAATTATTAAAAAAGAAGAAAAAAACAACTTTATTTTGTTTTCCAGACAGAAATTTAGCATTCTAGAAATGGCCCTTTTACTGTTATCAGGAAGAATCCTGAATAAAGAGACAAAAGGTCTGGCTTTAATTCTGACCTTCCCCACTGTGCGACCTCCCTTGGCCTTCCAGATGAATTATCCAAGATGACCCCTCTAGTACTAAACCTGAACATCTCAGCAAAAGACACTCTCTCGTTAGACAAAGAGTGGTGCCCACAGAAGAGCAATAAGAAGCTGGATCCAGACAGAGACGGGCCCAGCGTGTTCCATGACCAGATCCGCAGAGCAGAGAGGGGCTCCTGAGAAGGCGCGGTCTTCTGCTGAACAGTCATCCTGCGCTTGCTTTTTGTTGTTCTCTGTGTTTCTTTTTAAGTCATAGGTCAGTGATTTCCCCACATCCTGCCCTGGGGACAGATAGAGGAAGATGTGATTCACAGAAACAGCTGGTTGGGGACCCCGGTGCCTGGAGACAGATTGGTCTGGGAGCAAGGATGTGGGTGAACTGAGGTGCCACTTTGGGTCTGCAAACCCCTGGGACACTGGGGCTAGGGAAACAGGAGGCAGCACATGCAAACTGCTGAGAGCAGATCTAACTTGAGTTTACCTCTCCCTGGATGACTCTTCCCAAGAGGAAGCAAGCAGTTAGGAAGAGGACTGAGCGTAATGGTTGCCACCGAGACTTAGTGTACTCCAGAGCGAGGCCAGAGGTCACAGAACTTCAGGAGAGGAAAGGTCTGATGGGGACATAAATCCCAGTCCTGTTGCTCACTAGCTCCGTGGCCTTAGCAAATCTCTTTTAGAACCTTCCCTTCCACATTTATAAAACCTTTTTCCTCACCTAACCTGCCTCATGGAATTGTCATCAAAGGGAGATTACAGGAAGCCAAGCAGCACACAGCAAGGACCCCTTCCCAGCATGCATCTGAGATTATCTGCAAATCAGACAGGAGGTTTATCTTGCCTCTGAGCATTCAATGAGGAGTTTGCTCTTGTGAGGTTCCCAAGAGAATAAACTCAGGGTACGTTCTCTACTTGCTCCTGGTTCCCATGGAGTGATCCCCTCACGGAGCTCTGCTGGGTCAATTGTGGGAAAGGGATCTAAAACAGAGAGAGAGAGAGAAGCTCTGGACAGTGAACCCCAAACTCTGGGTCTGAGCTCAGTGGACTGTCTCCCCCATGTGTTTTCAGCCATCCAGAGTCCCAGAGACACGTTCTGGACCATTGATCTTCTGGACTGCATTTGCTGGAAACTTTTTGCTACAAATAGAGCTACCTGAGAGTGTGCCAAATCATGGAACCCAGCCCAGATTCCAGGAACTCCAGGAAAATAGATCCATTGGACGGATAAACAGGGTGGGTGTGTCAGCCGTATCAAACCTTTGAAGACATAATCATTTCTTACACTGATGCACAGGGGAAAAAAAATGTCTTCAGACACCCCTTTCCTTTCCTCCCCAAACTTTATTAAGGTTTTACTAAGCACCGGGTACTGCTTTAAGGACTTTAGGTGTGTGAATGTATTTATCGTGTGAATTTAATCATGTCAGCTTTGACCATATATAAATGGTTTTTCCACAACCACGTTCCCTCTCCTGTCATTACTGGAGGAAAAGAGTGAGACGTTCTCTCGTAGTCTCTGCAACTGTCAGTGTAGCTTACAGGGAAAGATCCATAAAGCTGCCGTCAAGACCCCGCCTCCCCCCAGCACTCACAGCTTCCCTGCCTCAATCTGCCTAAAGACCCCAACAGTGAATCTCATGATGGAAAATCCAGATGACCAGTGGCTGCCCCACCCCATGCCCCATGGCCACACACACCCCGCCATGTCTAGCCCCAATGCCCTCTGCCGCTTATAGTCATCCATCAGGAAAACACCACTGAACTCTTGCTGAACCTTACCTCCACACTCTTCATCTGACTGGAGGGTCTTTACCCCTGGCTGCGAAATAGAATTGTCTGTAAAGCATAAGAAAAAGTTTTAAATTAAAAAAAAATCCGTACATTTCCTTCTAGTTAAGGTGAGGGGTGCAGTGCAGTTACTCTTTGTTATTTTAAAGAATTTCTAGCAAGGAAGGGGTTCCCTGAAGGCTATTAAGTCATGTGCAGGATGTCCAGGAGTCAGGGACTGGCAGGGTGGGCGGGGTAGCCAAGTGCAATCACCCATCCTTGCTGGCAGGGGGCCTCTCTACTGCAGCTTTCACCCAGAATAAAGGCTGCCCACCACATGCTCCCCCATAGTTCTTAATACTGGTGACACTTAAAAAAGTCACATAGAGGGCTGGGCTGTAGCTCAGCGGTGGAACACTTGCCTTGTATGTGTGAGGCACTGGGTTCAATCCTCAGCACCACATAAAAATAAATAAAAGTATTGTGTCCAGCCACGACTAAAAAATTATTTTAAAAAACTAATATATAGTAAAACAGCCTTTTTTATTAGGCTTCTTAATCAGTTGTATTGATGTCCAATTGGATGAGTTTTAACAAATGAGCACAGAACAAATCCGTCACCCCAAATCAGGCTCTCAAGTACTCCTTCATCATCACGTGCTTCTCTTGCCCTTTCTGCAACAGCTCCTGGTTTCCTTTCCATCTGTGTTGACTCTGCCTTCTCTGCAATGTGATATAAATGGAATTGTTCAGTGTGTAACATTTGAGACTGGATTCTTTCCCTCTGCCTAGTGTCCTTGAGATCAATCCACGCTGTGGTGTTTATCAACACTTTGTTCCTATTTACTGAGGTGGAGTAGTGTTCCCTTGTGTGGAGGTGTGACTCATGTATCCATTTATCTGTTGAAGGACATGTGGATTGCTTCTGGTCTTTGGTTGGTAGTAGTAGTAGAACTGCTATAAGCATGCCTATTTAGGTTTCAGTGTGAATATGTTTTCATTTCTCCTGGGTCAATATTTTGCAGTAGGATTGCTGGGTCATGTGTAAGAAATTACTGAACTTCTTCTAAAGTGGCTACACCATTTTACACTCCCACCGGCTGTGTATGGTGGTTTCAGTCATTCTACATCCTTGTCAGAACTTGGTATTGTGGATAGTTTTTATTTTGGCCATACTCACAGGTATGTAGTACTGGTGATTTTGAGGGGTGGGGGTTGTTGGTACTTGGGATTGAACTTCATCCCTGAGCTGCATCACCAGCCCTTTTTCATTTTTATTTTGACACAGGGTCTCACTGAGTTGCTGAGGCTGGCCTTGAACTTGTGATCTTCCTGCTTCAGCCTCCCCAGTTGCTAGATTACAGGCCTGTGCCATCACACCCCACTATGGTGATTTTAATTTACATTCTCATTGCTATTTTTTAAAAATGTTCCCTTTGATTTTATTATGTAGCTGGAATAAGCTGAAATTGGGCTGCCATTACTGAATGCCCTAATGGTCCTGCATATGGATGCTATTTCTACCCGATGCCGTAGGTGACCGGTCCACCTTCCCACCAGCTGCTCCATCTGCCCTGCATCCACCTTCTCTGACCGAGGGCTTTATTCATGCAGTTGTTTCTTCTCTCTCTTGCCATCATCATTTTTTCCTACTACTAGAACATTAATATCAACAGCATATAAATATGCGTCATTTAAAATCTTTTACCCCACAATCCCTCTTTAGCCACACTGCATTTCTCTGCTCCCCTTTACAGCCGAAGTCTGTGAAAGAGTCGTCTATATTTAGTATCTCCACCTCTCCCCCCCAACCTTTTCTTTTGTATCTACTCCAACCAGCCTTTCACCTCCTAGTGCAGGAAAATTGATCTTGTCAAATGTACATGTGCCTTTGCTTTCGTGTGCCAGATCCTAATCTTGGACACTTTCAGTTCTTTGCTCATGTAGTCATGAACAACTCTGCAGAATTGATCTCTCCCTCGGTTTCTTCATTTCCTTTGGACCTGGCTCTCCCTCCTCCGTAGCTGCTCCATCTGGCCTCCTTTGCTGGTTCCTCTTTGTCTTCCTGACCTCTGTCCCTGGGCTCCGTCCTCAGTCAGCTGTCTTTCACTCGCTTCCCAGATGATCTTACTCTGTGCCACAGCCTCAAATGCCACTTACAGACTGGTGGCTTGAACTCTGCATCTCTGGAGTAGACCTCCACTGAACTCCAGGCTCATGCAGCAAACTGTCCACTTGGCATTTGCGTTCAGATGTCGATCAGACGTCTAAACTTAACCTGAGAGCCACCTCCCAGTTATCTGTTTCCCATCTGCTCTTCCTCATCCCAGAAAACCCTAACTCCATTCGTCCATCTATTTGGCCCCAAAATATTTTTTTAGAACCTTGCAGTCATGCTTCATTTTTCTTTTTCTCTCATACCCCACATCCATTCAGCCAGAAAACCCTGTTGGCTCTATCTTTGAATATACCCAGAAGGCAAATGATTCTCTGTTCCTGCTGCTACGTACTAGTAGCAGCCATCACCAACTCTCACTGAATTATGGCATTATCCTACTACATGGGCTCTCTGCTTCCCACTTCCTCCCACATTTCATTGAAAACACTTGCATTCTAAAAACATGGGTGAGAAGATGTCCCTGAAGTTGCTCCAGTCACTCCCGCCTTGAAGGGCATTTCACTAAGATCTCACCCAACTGCTAATCTCACCTGTCCACCTTCTGCCCATCCAGCTCCCTCAAGAGCAATTGCTGTGGCTGGCAGCTTACAACAGATGTGACTGCAATTGCGCCCTTAGTAGGTATGACTCAGGGGAACAGGGATGAGAGTATGATCCTCATCATCTCAAACAAGCCCCCACTTTGGAGTCTTTCAGTTGCTTTTCCCTCTGCTCAAATGTTCTTTCTCTGGATATCTGCCGGCACCTCCCTTTGTCTAAACCTCCGCTCAAATACCCCTTTATCAAAGAAGCTTCCCAGACCACCCTTTCTTAAATACCATCTCTTTGTCACTCTGACTCAGCTTATTGTTTTCTACAAGACACTTATCACCATGTCAGTGGAATTAATTCATTTATGTATTATGGGTCTCCCCTCTACCTCCCACTCAAAGGTAAACCCCACAAAGCAGGGATCATTCTAGGTTTTGTTTACTAGTGTATTTTGTTCCTAGCACACTGTAGGAGTCCACTATTAGTTGAACAAATAAGTGAATGAATCTTCCCTGACCCAACCATGGTGTGCAGCTTTTCCTTCTAAGCCTTCCATGAATTTCATCGGAGGCGAGTTTCATCTGGATCATAAACCCTTGAAGGCTCCATATTTGGTTTTGTTTCTTACCACATTTCTGGGTGATAGCCCTGAATCCCTGAATCCCTCTAAGGATGTCCCTGCTCTACATCTGTTTCTAATGGCATCATTTCAAAGGAGACTCCTATTTGGAAAAGTCATGTGAATGGGAACTGTAAGTGGAGTGCCTTGGGACCCAGGGTTCACACACACAAAGGTATGTATGAATATTCACACACACTCGCACGCATACGCACATCATCACACACAGACGTAAACAAGGCAGCCTCTTGGTAAGGACTGCATTTGGGATCTGAGTCAAAAATATGTCCTATTTTGTCCTCTGGAACATGTCATTTGGCTTTTTAAAATGATTTAAATAAAAAAAAACAAATAAGCTCAACTCCATGGGGAATCTTACCGAAATTAGTTGGCTGGTTCCGTTTTTAAAACTAGGTCATCCACAACTGAGAAATGACTAAACGCAAAGCATGATTAGACAGAGCCCAAAATGCACGGATCCACCTAGCTCGTTTGCGCTTTCAGGATATTGTTGCATAAAATTTTAATCTTATTGGGTTTTCTTTCCTTATTTTCAAAGTCTTACAGTATATTGCAGAAATTTTAGAGAATACAGGGTAACTAAAGTACCCACCCACAAACAGGTCGGTTGATTATAACTCTGAAACTTAAAGATGCTCTTGATATACTTCTGTATAGAATCATATTTTATAAATTTGGCCCCTCTTGGAACTCTGCATTTCTCATCCCTCAAGGAGCTAATCCACAAATATAGCCACAGCTGCATCAATAGTATCTGAGTAGAAATGAGAGTCTAAGTCAATTAGCCTAACATTTGCTCATTTCTGGTTTCTGGCCATTTTTTTTCTTACTGATTTGTTACTGTCCTTACAACTTTGTTACCATTCTAGCCTTATTTTTTTTCCTTTATTTATTTCACAAATATTTATTGAAGCCCTACTATGTATCTGTTGTAGGACTTTGGAATAGTTTGGAATCTTTCAGCAAATATAACCGAGAAAAGACCCCTACTCTCATTGAGTTCATTTTTTTCTTAGTGAGAGACACATCATAAAACTTTATTCATTTTCTGATGTTGCATAACAAATGACCACAGACTTCTGCAGCTTAAAACAACAGACATTTATTGTCTCCCAGGTCCTGTGGGCCAGAAGCCTGCATGGTTTAGTGGGGTCCCCTGATGGGCTTCCAGGACAGTGTTGGCCAGGGTGGAGTTCTCATCTGGAGGCTCGACTGGAGCACAGCCTACTTCAAGCTTGCTCAGCTGTTGACAGTATTGATTTTTGTGGCTGATATCCAGGGCAACCTCTTTTTTTAAAGCCAGCAACAGAGAGACAGACCCTAAGTTGAGTGTGCTAACAAGACAGTTTTATATAACACAATGTAATCATGGGAGTGACATCCTATCCCTTTTGCCAAATTCTACTGATTGAAATTATGGGTCCTGCCAACAACCAGGTGAAGGGGGCTACACAAGGGAGGGAATGCCAGAAGGCAAAAGGTTGTTGAGGGTCACCTTAGGGTCCATCTGGAACAATAAATAATTTTTGTAGTGTGTTAGGCAGTGCTAAGGGCTATGGAAAATTGGGGAGGGGGAACAGAACACAGTAAAGAAAACCAGGAGGGCCAAGGGGAGCCGGGGGAAGGTCATGGGCTTCCCTAAGAAGGTGAGATTCACTGAGTCTTGGAGGGGGTTAGAGAATTGACAGTGTAGTTTCTAAAAGAAGGAACAGCTGGAGCAAAGTTCCCAAGGTGGAAGTTTGGGAAAGAGAAAGGAGGCAGATGGACTGGTGCAGGGAGCAGAGTCCAAGTGTCGGAGTCCCACTCCAGATGGGCAAGCTGGCAGCAAGAACTTGTGGACCTTTTACTATGTTCTAGGCTCCAGGTGTATGGTGATAAGACAAAGCTCCTGCAGACTTATCAGAAGAAGGGATAGAGTCAACAGGAAGAGCCAACACCCACAGGGATGTGCATTAGGTGAGAGGCTCTGAGTGCTTCCTGTGTGGGAACTGGAGATGCAGACCATCATCTTCCCCCATTTTATAAATGAGGAAAAGGAAACCTAGAAAGTTTCATGTATCTGACGTCATATAGCTAGCCTTCCCTCTGAAGCTGTCCTTTCACCCACAACTATGTACCTATGAACAAATTCAAAAAGTTCTTTTTTTTTTAAGAAATAAAGTGGCATTATAGAGAAGGACTGGAATTGGTGCTTTAACTGCTGCTAGAGAAGGCCCCCTCCCCTTGCCCATCTGAACTGAGAGGGCAGCCACCTGGAGACCTGGGGGAGAGGAATTGTGACTGAAGAGTGGAAGGGCCCTGAGACAGGAAAAGCTTGCTTGATGCATGAAAAGGAAGCCAGTGGCCCTGGGAGGGACCAAGCAGGCGGGACTAGAGAGACTAAAGAATGGAAATATGCAGGTGGGGTGAGAGCTCCTGGGGACCTACAGGCCTTGCAAAGGATTTGGGGCTTTATTCTGGATATAATTGGAAGGCCCTGAAGATTTAAGCAATGGAATGCTGTGATCTGATTTTATGCATTAGAAAGGTCACTCTGTGAAGGGTGGATTATCATTAGGGTCAAGGGTAGAGGCAGAAAAACAAATTAAAGGGCCAGTGGGCTAATCCCTGTGTGAAATGATGAGGGAAGTTTGAACTGAGGGTGCAGCAGTAGAAATAGAGAAAGTGGTCAGATTTAGGATATATTTCGAAGGCATAAAAACCAGACCTACTGGTACATTGGGATGTGTTGTAGCAAGATATCGCAGTTGAACTGAGGGATTTGGACCTAAGTAACTAGGGGGTAATGATGAAGTCAGTAATTGAAACAGGTAGTTTTAACTGGGAACAACTCTACTATTTTATTTTTGTTATTTTTAGGACATACTAAAAAGGGTATCTTGCATTTTATAGTTTGGGAAATTGGAATTTTTTTTTTGGTTATCTTTTTGCTTTTCAACATTATATCACGAAGATTAATTCATATTTTTGCATTATCTATATTTCACTATTTTATTACTGCATAATATATTCTATTGTATGATCCACAAAATTTATTTATACTTTCTCAAGAGGTGTGGCCAAGAAGAATAATGGCTTCTCTAAAGATACCATGTCATTGTGCCCGGGGCCTGGAAATATGTTATGATGCAGTATAAAGAGGAAATAAAATTGCATGTGCAATTAAAACTGGTAATCAGCTGACCCGGGGATGAGGCGATAATTCTGAATTATCCAGGTGGGCCCACTGTGATCATCAGGGTCCTGAAACAAGGAAGAGGGAAGCAAAAGAATCTGTGTCAGAGTGAGGCAGCAGAAAAAGGCTGAGTCAGCCGTTGCTGGTTTTAAGATAAAACTGGGCCAAAAGCCAAGGAGTGTGGGTGGCCTTTGGAAACTGGAAAAGGCAAGAAAACAGATTCTTCTCTATAGCACCCAGATACAGCTCTGGTATTAGGCCAGTGAGCGCCTCTTTAGGCTTCTGACTTCTAGGCTATGGGATGATAGATGTGTGCTGTTTTAAACCACTGAGTTTGTGGTAATTTTTTATAGCCGCAAGAAGGAATTTATACAAGGGGCATTTTATGTTTCCATTTCTTAAATGATTCTAAGCATCACTGCAATCAATGTTCTCATATATGTTTACATGTGTAAGAGGTAATAGTTGCTCTTGGGGTACACCTAGGTTGGAATAGCTGAGTCCTTGTCTATGGGAAAACTGAATTTTATAAGATAATGCAACCAAATTGTTTTCCAAAATGGTTGAACCAATCTACCTTCTCAGCAGCATTGTAGGGGCTCCCTGATTGATTTAGATCTTCTCCAACACTTGGTAATGTCTGAGGCATACATTTTTTTAACAATTAAATATTGTATCTAGGTGCAACAAAAAAATCATATGGCTCAAAAAGCCTAAAATGCTGGTTGTTGATGGCATTTTCATATGCTTACTGGATGGGTACCTTCCTGTCCTGTGAAATGCTTCATGATTTTTACATATTTTTCTATTTGCTGTTCTCTCAGGAATTAATAGAAAAGTTTATATAGTCTTGATCTATATGATCCTTTGGCTGGTGGATGTGTTGAGAACGTCCAGTGTGTATCTCATCTTTTTCCTTTTTTTTAAAGCAAGGGTCTGCAACTGAAAAAATGAATATAAATAAATAGATAAAAGCAAAACCAGTAGACAGAGGAAAGAGAATGTGAGGAAGGAAGAAGGGAAGGAAAGAAGAGGCAATGGGGACTGAAATAGAACAATTATATTCCATAAATATATGAAAATGTCAAAACAAACCCCCACTATTATGTTTAACTATATGCAATTTAAAAATAAATAAATAAATAAATAAAATAAGCAGAGGCCTGCAACCTAGAACTAGCTGACCAAATCTGGCCTTTGCACGAAGCCTGGTTTTCACATGCTTAAATGGTTGTAAAAATAAAGGTACTACAACAAAGATATGTGAAAGAGACTGTGTGGCCAGAAAAGCTCTAAATATTTGGCATTTTTGTTTTAGTCAGATTTTTCACTGCTGTGACTAAAAGACCCAACCCGAACAATTGTAGAGGAGGAAGAGTTTACTGGGGGGCTCATGGTTTCAGAGGTCTCAGTCCATAGACAGCCGGCTCCATTCCTTGGGGCTCAAGGTGAGGCTGAACATCGTGGTGGAAGAGTGAGGTGGAAGGAAGCAGAGAAAGACTCTACTCGCCAGATACAAAATATATACCCCAAAGTCATGCCCTAATGCACACCTCCTCCAGCCACACCCTACCCACCTTCAGGTACCACTCGGTTAATCCTATAGGGGATCAATTCAGTGACTGAGTTAACACTCTCATAACCCAATCATTTCTCCTCTAAACTTTCTTGCATTGTTTCTCACATGAGCTTTTGGGGGACACCTCACATCCAAACCATAACAGTACTCTTTTCCTGCTTTAAAGCCTCTGTTAATGAACATAACTTCTTAATTTGGTTAAACTCTCAATCTTTCAGAGTCTTATTTAAGAAATCCGTCTTAAGGAACAGAGAGATATCAACCTATATTTTCTAACAAAAGCTTTAATGATTTCCTTTTGTCATTTAGGTTTTTTCACTAGTTTCAGTTGTGTGTGTGTGTGTGTGTGTGTGTGTGTGTGTGTGTAGTGTGAGGAAGAGATCCAATTTCATGTCCCACCTCACCACTGCATAATCATTCATTTCTTCGCCATTGGTTTGGTTTGCTGAAGGTCTTCTGTCCACTTTTATGGAAAGCTGGGCTTTCCATATTGGACTCATTCCATACTGTGAGTTCTATCAGAGAATTCTTCTAGCTCTGTTTCAATATTAAACTTTCTTCCCTACTTCAGTTTTATAATATGTTTGGATGTCTGGTAGGATGAGTCTCCTACATTTCGTCTTCCCATTTGAAAGTGTCTTGAATATTCTTGGCCATATCTCCCTGGGTCAATTTTTTAACTCAGTCTGTCAAGAACCTTGAAAATGTTGTTTGGGATTTTGATTTCAGTTGTATCCAATCTATAGTCTGAAAGTCTATCTAGAGAACAAATATCTATATGAAAGTAAACATGCTTATCTCTGAAAACTGAAAGCCTCTCCCTAACATAGATCTTCTTTAGTGATTGATTGATTGATTAGTTCCAAGTACCTAGAATTTGACCATACTTTCAATTAATCACTAAGATAATTGGGCTTATCTTCTCAAGCTGATCCTGAGAGGTCTTTAGGGTGGGAAATCCACCTAGTCAATTATTCCCTTCCTTCCCATTCATCCCAGGGATTTTATGCCATTGTAGGTGGCTCACACCTCTCACTCTTGCCTTCTCACTTCTTATCAATGCATACTTGATGAGTACCTGCTGTCTGTAAGACAATGTGCAGTGGGTGACACCCAAAAGCACAGTGTAGAGTCCCTGTCTTTAAGAGACTTTAGACCTAGCAATGGAAAAAAAGACATGTGAAAAAATTACTAGCGATTCAAGGCGTTGAGTACAAATTTTCTGAAAATTTTCTAAAACGAATTTTTTTTAAATAGCACATCAACTTAAAAACCATTCAGCTTTAGTAAGGGACAAAAAGATCATCATCCAAATGTACTTCCTCAGTAATTCCCTGGGAATCACTGTTGTTAAAGCAACTTACCAGGACTGCCATTTCCAGCAGTGATTTCACTCATTCTGAAAAAGATTCTGTGTGATGAAGCTCATATAAGATAATGGGAAGATTTATTGAAAATTGATTTCTATCTAAAATGGCTGGGTTGAGTTTACATTTTGCCCCTCAGCTATTAAAATAAAAATCAGCGCCCAGAAATAGCTAATTGCCAAAGAGTTCCAAGTACCTAGAATTTGACCATACTTTCAAGTTGAGGAGGGAAGGCCACAGAAGCTTCCTTTGGCGATGACCAGAAGGGAGCTTCCTCTACGATAAGTAACCCAGAAAGAGTTCAGCCTGTAACCTCTGTCCTGAAACCTGGTGGGCTGTGGTTTCAAGGCCTGCTTCCCCTTTTCTTCTTAAAATTAATGTTTTCACTGGTGCTTTTTTATTTTAAGACAAAGTGGGCAGCATGATTCATACGGTTACTTCCTCCTCCTCCAAGGTCTTGGAAAAGGTCTGCCAGTTGAGAAAAAAAATGATTTGGTGGAAGATCAGGATTATTGTATTGACTTGCAAAAATCACCCTTCTCCTTTTCATTCTGTGTGATCATTCCAAACCGGAAGGCTTGGGTGGGATTTATGCAAGCACTTAAGTTCTCCTTGGAATGTACCCTCAGTAACCTTCACTCTTACTGACCTCAAGCACAGGGCTCCATCATCCCGGGTACCTTTATCATGACAACTTAAATGAAGATGTGGATATGCTAGCAGTCATATAATATCTCTCTTTTCTCATTGCTGAAAGTGAAAAGTTAATTGTAAGTTAGACAACAAAAGAGAGAATGGTATATCAGTAAGGAATGCTGGAATGTCATTTTTGGATTAAGGGGAAGCTGCTTAAACTCAGCAAGCTACACTTTCCTCATCTATAAAATGGGGATAAAGTATTTTATATATAAATATATATATTTATATAAATATAATTTATATATATATATATTTATATAAATATAAATATATATATATATATATTATATTTATATAAATATATATATTTNATATTATATATATATATATATATATATATATATAAATATATATATATATATATATTTCCCATCTCTTCTCTGTCTTGTTTTGAGAATGGCATTTATATGGTTACTTAATTATAAGCTTTACTTGAATTGCCTGTTTTAAAAAGTACAGATCATCCAGATTCTTATAATTTCCAGAAAACTGGAAATTCTTATCATCAGATAAATTGGAGAAATATGAAGTAACAGATAAAATCTTTCTCCCCCCCACCAGAGCTTCACTTGTATTAGGAAACACTGTACTCATGAGCTATGTAAATCGCCCTAAGAAATGTGAGCTCATGGAAGGATGCATTTTACAGGCTGGATAAGTTTACAGAGACAGAAGATGCCCACTTTTCTGACAGTTTCTTAGAAGTATACAAAAAAAAAAGTCCTTTTAAAATCATTTTACACATTTGCCTCTGTCTCTCTTCTTAGGTTGGAGACCGTCCTACAGCTCCTGGGCTCTGGTCTCCATCCCGCTGCTGACTGGTTGGGTAATTTGGAAGACCACTTTCACCTCTCCAGGCTTCCTTTTCTATGTGCAAAGTGACCAGAAGGCTTCCGCTTCTGGTGTCCCATTGTCCTGGGATAATCCTCTGCTCAGTTCTCATTCTCTGCATGATGAGCACATCATCCTTAGAAGGAGTCAGTCCACGGCCAGGTAAGGTGAGGGCGTACCTGCCTAAGCTCTGCACGGCGTCCTAGTGGGGAAATAAAGTCACTGAGAACCCGCCACAGGGTAGCTGGGAGGACAGAGGTCCACGGATAACTCCATGTGAACTCACAAGAGGACCCTCGACAATAAAAATGGGAGAGACACATGGTGGCATGATGGGCAAGGGAGGTCACTAAGCTTCACGAGGGCTTCCTCTAATATTATCAATGACAAGAGTTTTATTATTTTTAAATAAAAGAGCAAAGCAAGTATTTTTTTTAAGTCTAAGGGTGTTTATATATTCCACATAACATGTATGTTTATATGTATTATATATAAACTATATTTTCTAACTATATTATTTTTATAGAGTTGATATGTAAGTATAAGCTCATATTTTTATAGATAAATTTAAATCCAATGATAAGCAATTAGAAAATTTTCCTCCCCTGTTAACATCCCAACCATTCCTCCCTCAAAAGCCAACTTAGTGAATTCTGTGTCATTTTCCAGAAATTTCCTCCTGTAAGCACAGAAATACACACATGCATACACAGATAGCCCTGCACCCTCTTCCTTCTCTCTTAACATATCTTGTACCTGAATCTATTTCACCCATATAGATTGACACACGTATTTCACACCCATGGAGTCTTCCGTACGGTCACATAATCATTTGCTGTACCATTTCTCATATGGCTGGACTTGTGGAGAGCTTTCAGTCATTTTGCTATTAACCAATCACTAAGCAATACCTCAGTGAATATCTTTGCACCTCTCTCTTTGTACACATCGCACAGGTGTAGCTATAGGATATATTCCTGTAAGTGGAATGACCAAAATGAAAGTCCAGTTAGCATTTTGAAAGATATTGCCAAATTGTTCTCCCTTTAAATCATAGCAAGTGATAGCGTTCTCTCTCCCTGTATTCATGAAAACTCTGTTTAATAACAACCTCGATGCTCTTTGACCTAATAATAAAAAACAGAGCCTTGTTGTTTTCATTTATAATAAGGCTGATTTCTAGAACATTCTCAGATTTTTTTGTCCTGTTTGTTTTTTACATTCTTGTCCATGCCTATTGCGTCTTTTTCTATTCGATAAGATTGGGATGAGTTTTATAGAAAGAGTAGGATTGCTGAAGAATCTTGTCGTGCTAAACAATGTGGACTTATTCAAGCTTGTGAAAGACTTGCTTCTGGAATTTTCTCAAGGACTATAATTTAGTTCTTAACCAGGGGGCAATTTTGTCCCTGAGGACTTGATAACTTCTGGAGACCTTTCCGTCAGTGGAGGGAGGTAGTTTTACTGGCATCTGGAGGATGTTGACCAGGGATGCTACTAAATTCCATACAATGCAAGCCCTCTGCACAGAACAATTATCCAGCCTCAAATGTCAATAACATAAGAATGTATTATCCCTCCACTAGAAGGACGGAAAACCTAAGAGACTATAATTGAGGAAAAACTTGAGGCCAGTGTAGGCACCATGGGCTCTGGCCTTGTCCTAATGTAAATCCCACTGGCCTCTCCTCTCCAGCATCTGCAGCACAAGAGCTGAGCAGAGCCAGCAGAGCCCAGAGGGTCCTGGGCTGGTTCCCATCCCCACTCTTAGCAGTGCATTGTTATTAGTGGTCTGCATACTTTTTACTTTAGTTACATTAAAATAAATACACAGAAAAACCTCAATCATGCTCCTCCAGAACATGTTTTGAGCAATCCAGGCTGCAAAACCTTCTTCAGCATTGAAACCTTCTTCTGAGTGTCATAAGCAATAAAATGCAGGGTGGTGGGAGCAGGAGAGAAACCACAGTGAGCTGATTTTATAATGGACATAATCCCAGGGAATACAGGAGGCTTTTCAGATCTTGAGAAAAATGAGTAGCATTTCCTTCCACAGAACCACATCCCTGAAAGTATTTGATCCTCCCACTTCTCAAGGCAGCCTCTGGGCCTGGGCCTCCAATATGACACTTAGCATCACACCTGCAAATAGTAGTAGGTGCTCAATAAATAAAGGTGAGTGACCCCAGTCAGGGGAAAGTGAGCATATAGGTATTTTATTTGAAGCAATTTAATGATAAGGAGTGAATACAACATCAATCGGCATTTACTCTGTGCTGATGTGCTGAGTGGACTCTCTCATTGACTCTTCCCAGTGGCAGGTGACGAGGTGTCACCATTACACATAAGGAAATAAGGCCTTGAGGGAAGTGGCTTGCTCACAGGCACACAGCTCCTGAGGGGCGGTCTGTCACCAGAGTCCTTCCTTTTAAACACTGTATTGTATCAATGCTTCTATGAGATCACTAATGTTACACAATTCCCACCATTCATCTTATTTGATCATCACAAGATCTCATTGTAATGTAAATGCATTGCAACCATGGAAATACACACACACACATTTTTAATGGATATATAGTTATTTATTTTAATTGATACATAGTAACTGCACATAATCATAATGGTGGCGTGCATGCATACATGTGTCATCATATCAGTCATTGACAGATCTATCACCTCAGACATTTAGCCCTTCTTTGTGTTGCAAACGTTCAAAAGCCTCTCTACTATGTAGCCCTGGAAGTTGAGACTCAGAGAGTGAGACTTTGCATGGGCTTTCTCTTGTCCAGTGAGGAAGTCCACAGAACAGGGTAGAGCACAGCGTGGCTGCAGAGTCGCTAATCCTCCAGAGACCAAGCAGGAAGCAGTCTGATTTTATTGCGCAGCTACCATGTATATATACTCAGGCAGTAGCTGAGCAGACTACAGGCAGCCACCAGTGCAATTTCTGCTAACTGTTCTTGCGGAGATCAATCAAGGAGTAGGCTGTGGAGCAAGCTCAGGACTGCAACTCATGGCCTCACGCCCAGGGCTGTGCCCACGGGGTAAGCGGCCTGCTGCTCACATGCCTAGCCCAGGGGAGTGGCCTGCCACTCAGACGCCCTTATTGTATGCCACGTATGCAGTACTCCGTGCACCTGTCCCCACAGGACCTGCTTGACGTCCTATGTGTGCTGAGCCACAGTGCTGTGGCTTGAGCTCTCGTTCCCCATTCGATGTCACGATTCGTGTCCATTACCCATCCTTTGCCTCTCACCTCTAGTCCGCCCCCTGTGGTTCTATAAATGGAGCCACACACGCCTTTCTCCTTTGCCCCTCCGTGCACTGTTAACCATTGTTAGGGGAAGAGGTTGGAGGGACCCTTCTGCAGGGGATTTCTCTTCAGGTTCTGGGGCGCTTCCTCCTCCAGGTTCTTGCAGTCCACAGTCTATCCAACATTTGGCCCCAGAAGGGAGCAGCCACTTCAGCGCCCAGCTGCCACCAGGGGATAGCAGCCACTTCAACACCCAGCTGTCCAGGGGTCAGTGGCCTTCCTCGGTGCCTCCTCAGCAAACCGCAGTGCATTCTGAGGCTGCTGCCTCTGTGTGAAGAGCCCTTCCTGGCACCACAGAGGGCAGATATCCAGCAACTTCTGCCAGCCTGTTACCTCTGCAACTTTGTGATCATGCAGTGAGCCACAGCTGGGCCCCATGGAAAACACAAGATCTCAGCCTTAGGGGCAGTGACTGCTTTTTTTTTTTTTTAACCTGCGAACCCTGCATTCTTTAGGATTCTCTTTCCTCCTGATTAACTGATTCCCCATTACTTCACTGGCTTGTTACAGGAAATATTCATGTGGAGACATCTGTGTGATTGGTCCCCAAATCCCACATACTGCTTTCCTTTGAGCTTCTTGCAGGGATTAAGACCTGCCAATTACCTGGCATCCCTTAAGCATGAGTGAGAGATTCAGGAAGCCAGGAGCTGAGGAGCATTTGCTCTTACATTATTTTCTTGATCTCTCATCTAGGTTTCATGGATATAGGAGAAAAGAATCAATCATAGTGCACTTTTTATAAGTGTGCTAATAAGCTTTATGGTACTGTAACAGATACCCGAGGTAATCAGCTTATCCAGAGAAAAGGTTTATTTTGGCTCACAGTTTTAGAAGTTTCCATCTATGATTGGTTGACTTTGTTAGGGGCCTGTGGCAAGGCAACCTATCAGAGCAGCAGAGGAAAACCATTCACCCTATGACAAGGACACAGAAGGGAGGAAGAGGAAGGGGCTGGAGTCTGAATGTTCCCTTGCAGGATATGCCCTTGATGACCAAAAGACCTCCTGCTAGGCTCCATCTCTGGAAGTTTCTACCATCTCCCAGTAATGCTACAGGATGTCGACCAAGTCTTTAACATGTGGTCCTGATTGGGACACTTACCTAAACCACAGCATTAAGAGCAACCTGTGAAATAGGCCAAGATCGTTTCATGATGTAAAAACACTTCAAAGTCTTAAATGTTTTAATTTTCAACTATATACCTAAGTAAAATCACCAGCACCCAATTCTCCATCCCAACAGATTGGTAGGTCCCTGTTTTTGTTTGTCTGTTTTTATTTTCTTTTAATCTCAGCATGTTCTTCTCCCAGGCATGGGGACTTGGATCATTAGTTCTCAGGATAATGATACTTCCAAATGTGCACACAGCAGCTTCACATATGTTAGGTCATTCAACTATCAAAGCAGCTCCTGGGACATCCAGAGCAAGTGTCACAGTTCTTTATCTAGTAAGCATAGCCCCTCACTGAGAGTTAAATTGTTAGAGTCTGTAAACAAGTCAAAATAACACCTGGCATTTTGCCAGGGGAATGTTAGAGTTCATAAACAAGTCTGGATGGTGCCTGGCAAAATGCCAGAGGGAGTGGTTTGAGAAGTAACAAAAGCGAGCCATTAAGTGTAGAGATTCCTGATTGGTTGACTGATGTATCTAGTTTATGCTAATTAGATAAGCTCTGTGGAATGTATAAATACTGCTCCTGTCCTACAATAAACGGCTCCTTCTCCTGCTGTATCAACGTACACAAGTTATTCGTCACCCCCCGGTTATTTTGCTGCAGCCGGACTGCGGCATTAAATTGCTCCAAGGGCAAGTGGTAAACAGTAAAACCAGGAGCAAAGACTAAAATCCAAGTCTAAGATCATCGTTCATTTTCCATTGTCTCCCCACGTCTCTCTGTTTCCTGGACAAAAGATTTTTTTCTCCGCTAAAGAATTTCAAAGATCAGCAAATGGAAAGTGTGGGGGATTATGTGGGGAGGGGGGCCTGTAGAGCTCTCTTGGCATCCCTCTGTCATTGTTGAGCAGTAGGCAACTCATGTACTGGACGAGCTCCACCCCCGGCCACATAGAGAGAAGCAAGAACTGGGAGGAAGCCAGAGCTGAGCGTGGGAGGGGTGGGGGAAATGCAGTTGCACAATCTGACAGGGACTTGTAAGGTCAATCTTTCCCCAGCAGGAAGCCAAGTCTGCACAGATGTCGGGGTTGGGAGGGCTTGTGGGAGAGGTTGCCTGTCATCTGAAGGTGCGCGCTGGCTGCCCTTGCATGGTAGGTTAGGACTTGCATGCTAGCAGAGAACCAAGCCCATAATATCTCTCTGTAGACAGGGTGATGGTGTGACTTGCTCGACACCAGGCTGTCTCATTGCGCTCCTGCTGCAGAGCAATCGATATCAGCCAATGGCTTCTTAGCACTCCTTTTACTTTCAAAATTAAATTGCATGTTCCCCCTAAAAGGTCTACCACAGACAGCAGACACAGTGCAGTGCTGGGTTCTGCAGAGTGGTGCCACCACCTTGAGCATGAGTGTTTGTGTTAGAGAAGCACACTTAGGGGAGAACAACTGGGTGTCCTTCAAGTCACGCTCATTTTGTGGCATACATCTCTCCTCTTGTCACTACTGATTGCTGCGCCCCTCCCCTGACTCAGGCAATGGCAAGGCCCTACTGAGGTGGATGGTGCAAGGCATCCATCCTCTGGAGGAGCGCAGTATGTTTCTGGGAATGGGTTGGTTTGTTTTTGTATTCCTTTAGTAAGATAGTTGTGACTTCTCATATGACCATTAAGTATGAAGGAAATAACATGACTTTCCCAATTAATGCAACTACTAAAGAATAGATCTGTTTGCTCTAAATGCAATGATTCAGCTGTGGAGCGTAAATTGTTGATTTCTAATGAAAAACTCCCTGTATTCCTGTCAAGGAAGTTTTTGAGGAATTAAATTAAAATCTAGAGAAGAAAAATTAATATTAAGAAGATAGATTAGTGCTTAGTACTGGGCAACTTATTCTTGTTCCTGTGCACAATGGTTTGTGCTCTTACTCTTGTTTGATTAAAATTAATAACAAGTCAACCACTTGCCGTAACCATGGCACTGGTTCCAGTCAGTAAGTCAAGAAAGAATAGTCAAGGTATAGGCCAATAGTTTGGGACATTTCTAACTATTATTAAAAGTTAACTAAGCAGAAACAGCTCAAAGCAAAACTCGAACTGAAAGTACAAATGCTTGCTTATGCATAAGCCAAGATACATTCTTCTATTCTAATTGCAGCTAGGTAATATTTTGTTTCTTTGAATAATGATTCCTGTTTTGTAACCACAAAGTACTGTGAGCCTGCCAAAATGAAAAGTATATATGATCAACTTCACAAGTAAAGATGGGGATCAACACCTTCACTTTGGTGTCTGTGTTGTTTCTCCACCCCCCTTTCGCCGACTCCTCACCATCCATTCATCTCCGGAGACCCCCTGTTGGAGCTGGTCTCCGACAACTGATTCAGGTGTTCCTCTGCTCACTTAGCACTTCCTCCATTCAAGATTCGGTGAATTCAAATTAATCCTCTAATTCTGGGATTCTCCGTGTTTAAGGATCCATTTATTTTAAAAATGCATGTAAATCCTACTTTTCATTTCCTAACAAATTGTGGCAGAGTTGCCTAAGAATTGAACTGAGAGGAAAGTATGTGCAGAGGTGGACATTTCCAAGAATAACCTCTGTGCCACCAGAGCATCCCTAGGCATCACCAGCCTGTGAGAGCCATGATGGTAGCAACGAAGATGACAATGGCATTTTATGTGCACAATTCCACTGAAGCCCAAAATAATCTAATGAAGTTCATGTAGACATACCGTGTGATATTTACCCAGCAATAACAGGTATCAGCTTCTATCTGTAGACTTCGGTCTTCCACACCTTACAAACACCTCCCTCCCACTCCCTGCTCCCAGGTATCTCTCCTTACCTTGAAGAGTCTCACAAGTATTTCTGTTAATTACATTTTTTTACTTCACATTTTGAAGGAATTCCATATTTAAATAAACATTGCAAAAGTAGTTCAAAGAATTCTACTATAACCCAGATTCCTCAAATGTCAACATGTTACATAACCACAGTACAATGATCCCAGTAAAATTAACATTGGTGTAAATAACGCCGGAATCTGCTAGAATCTCCCTAGTTTCACTTTTTCTGACCCAAGATCCACTCAAGGCTCACAGGCTGCATTTTGTTGTCACTTTTTCTTCATCAACCTTGATGTGGAACAGTTCCTCAAACTTCCTTTGATGTTCATGATCTTGATATTGCCAAAGAGTACTGATCAGGCTGGGCACAGTGGCGCATGCCTGCAATCCCAGCGGCTTTGGAGGAGGCTGAGGCAGGAGGATCGCAAGTTCAAAGCCAGCCTCAGAAAAAGCAAGATGCTAAGCAATTCAGTGTGGCCCCATCTCTAAACAAAATACAAAATCTAGCTGGGGATGCGGCTCAGCGATTGAGTGCCCCTCAGTTCAATCACTGGTACCCAACCCCTCCCCCCAAAGGAATACTGATCAGTTATTTTGTACAGTTTTTCTCTATTTCAGGTTCCTGGTATTTCCTTATGATTTACATTGTTTAGGGTACAATGCCGCAGTCCGGCTGCAGCAAAATAACCGGGGGTGGGGGGGTGACGAATAACTTGTGTACATTGATACAGCAGGAGTGGAAGCCATTTATTGTAGGACAGGAGCGGTATTTATACATTCCACACAGCTTATCTTAATTAGCATAAACTAGATACATCAGTCAACCAATAAGGAATCTCCACACTTAATTGCTTGCTGGCGTTACTTCACAAACCACTCCCTCTGGCATTTTGCCAGGCGCCATCCAGACTTGTTTACAGACTCTAACATTTCTCTGGCAAAATGCCAGGCACCATCCTGACTTGTTTACAGACTCTAACATTTCAGAATCTAACATTTCCCCCTTTTGTTTAATTTAAATAAAGACCATAGCGGTTTTTACATAAACACCATAAATAATCTGCTACAAGCAGAAGGGGAGGATACAAAATGTCACAATACCAAGCCAATTGATGGCTCCATGCAAGAAGCCCTTGGAAAAATTATACCAGCAATGACACCATTTGCAAAGATACCGAGTTACAATTTGTTGTAGATTACAGTTTGTTGTCTCAGTCCAGGTAAAGTAGTGTCTCAATAGATTAACTCACAGTCCAGGTAAGTTCTGCAGGCAGCTAGCTTAAATCACTGTCCAGGTGAGTTCTGCAGGCAGTTAGCTTCATCTGAAGTTTTGTCTGATTCTCTGTTTACAGACTCTAACAGTACAAATGTCACAGAAGTGACCTGTCCTTGTCAGGGCATCATACAAGGAAGCACAGAGGTCAATTTTCCCCCTTCCAGGTGATGTTACTTTGACCCCTTATTAAGGTAATAATATCTACAAGGTTTCTCCATAGTAAAGTTACCATTTTTTCCTTCTGTACCTAATAAAAGCCTTCTGGGCATATAAATACTATGTTCCCATTATACCTTTGTCTATTAAGTTTAGCCTACCTTGATTTTGATTCTCACCTTTGACAACAATCACTATTGTGTTTGCCAAATGATGATCAATTTCTCTCAGCCCTTTTACATTTGCTAGATGGAATTTTGTACTAAGAAAGGGCTTTGTTCTCCCTCACTTATTTAATTATTCATTTGCTTATTCATAGTTGTCCCCCCGATATCTGTGGGTTCTGCAATCACAGATTCAACCAACCTTGGATGGAAAATATTTAAAAAAAAAAAAAACTCGCATCTATATTAAACATGTGCATACTCTTTCTCTTGTCATTGTTCCCTAAACAATACAGAATAACAATTATTTTCTTATAATTTACATTGCATTGGATCTAGAGATGTGTTTAAAATGTCTGGGAGCATGTATTTAGGTTATATGCAAATATAAAGGGACTTAAACACTGCAGATTATGATATCTGTGGGCATCCTGGAACCAATCCCCCATGGATACTGAAGGACGATTGTATCTCAGCATAAATTCTAGCATTCTTGCTTTATTCCAGGGGTCCTGGTCATCTTGAATTTGGCCATTGGGAGCCCTCTAAATCAAGCTGCAGTGGGAGTCAATCTCTCTGGATTTCACCTCCTCCAAGAAGTGGGCACCTGAGAAGCCATGTCTGCAGGATGCTCTTGCCACAGTCTGAAAACTACTCTTGCCACTTTGCATCCTGCTGGTCCTCCTGCTGTTCCTACTTTGCTTCTCTTCTGAAGCCCCCCAGGCTGCTTGGGATTCTAGGGCAGGAAGGGGAACATTGTTCAGCACTCTGTGGACCTAAGTCACCTGGGCCTCAAGCAGTGCCACCCAGGGTCACACATCAAATATGTGGGTTTTCATCAAGGGACTTTCTTCAGCTTCTAACTTCCTTATCTTCTGCTGAGGAATTTAGGAGATCTTTGAGAAGAGAATGTGCTGCTTTGGCAGCTTTAAAACTGCTGGCTGCATAGGAAGGAATCAGGAGAGCCTTGGAGATGAGCAACCAGCGGCAAGCTTGGGGAAGCCTCCAAAATCGAATGTACGACAACTGCCCTAATGAAGCAATAATCGGTTCATCCATTGCTTTATTAGGGTATCAGTATACATCCTTTTACTACATATGTACAGTTCTCCTCTACCTTTGAATAGTTTTTATCTATTATCTAGCTTGATCTTGGTGCATTCTTATGGAAAGAAGTAAAATTATAAAAATATCTAGTTAATGGATGAGAAAGCTAAGGCCTTGAGAAAGTCATACAGGCCAAAGTGAGCATCTATACCTAAAATTCAGAGGCTCTGATTCCCCAACTAAGGTTCCTGTGAGGTCACGCTGCCCTTTGAGTCACTTTGCTTCTCTTGAGGATTTCCTCTACCATACATACGAAGTTGTGGTTGAATAAGAAATTTTGTTATTCTGAAAAGTATATCACAAATTGGTAGCGGGTGATATGAGGTCAGAAAACAAAGCAGAGCTTCGATCTATTGCTTTGACTTTTTAAATTAAATTTGACTTTAGTGGTGATCATTTATTTTTAATTAACATGGAAACAGGTTATGAGATCTTTGCATTTGTCAAAGATGATGGAGAAGAAAACATCAAGGAACATAGGACCCAATGGCCTCCAGCTCTTATCCTGCTCTGTTGATCACTGATACCATTAAGAATTTCCTTTGCATTCCCCAAAACTCTTAGTAATATTTATTAGGTTTTGTCTTCTAAAATTTTAGATATATACATGTGTATGTATGTATTTATGCTGTTATACAAAATTTTATGCTTGACACAAAATAAAACAGCATGGAGGGTCGACAATGGAATCTGGTGCAGAGGTTGGGGACTGATGTGAAGACTGTGTGAGGTTCTTGCAGCTGTCCATTTAAAACAAAACAGAGACCACCTCCAAAATGTCATTGTGACAACCTCAGAATATCTATGACTTGTTTGGGTTGGAGTTTATTCTGGAGAATAAACTGCTGGTGCATATGTGTCCAGGCTGGAGATAAAGCAGAGCTCTCTGCACAGAACTGGTAAGAGAAACAAGTCCCGTGAATTCTGTAAGAGAAATTAGAGACACAGCTCCACATTCTCCTTACCAGCTCCTTCCTCCTCTGGAGTCTGGGATCTAGGGGAGAGGGGCATGAGAATGAGTCTCCACATTATTTAGAAACAGTTTCAGGTATATTTTGCAAGTTTGAGGTGGAGAGGTGGGAGTGGAAAGGTAGATTTTGCTAAAAAGTAGAACTCTAAAGAGGAGCTTGGCTACAATGGAGCCCAAAGTTCTTCCCCTCTGAAAGTATTAGAAAATCTGGTTATCTTTGACTTGAATCACAAATGATGATTGCCAACTGCATAAAAATCAGGTAAAACATTTCTTATAAGTGACTGTTACAACTGTTATGCTACCGGTCATTTACTCAGAGAAGGAAATAGGTTCATTTTACAGAGGCTTCTTTATAAGAAAAAATTTTCAGAAAGTATCATGGGTGGGAGTCAGAATACTTGGAATTGCATTCTGGCTGTGCCACTAACGAGTTCTGTGACCTGCATGTGACACGGAACCTTCCAGAATGTCTGGGTCTCCATCTACAAAGTGAAATGAATGATACCTGCCTTTTTCCTGTCGCATCAAAGGAGAAGATTTCTATATGTTGCAGGGTGCCCTGTGAATTTAAGAGAATATCATTATTTTTCATTAGGAGCTCCAACCTACATATCCTGTGCCACATTTATCTCACTCAAGACCAGAGGAGACCCTCTGTCTAGTTTTAAGATTTATTTTAGACCCATTAGAGATGGAAAGTTCCAGAATGTGTGATTGCTCCCCTCCCAACCCTGAATGTGCCTCCAGACCCTTCCACATTCAGCGTCATTCTGAACATGACTTGACACAAACCTTATAATAGAATGTTTCCAATAGATACTGTTCAGGGGTGTATCCAAGTTCTGGGCCAATGGCTTATCAGCCAGCTTCCTGTCTGGGGCTCACTTGACCACAGGTCACCCTACAGAAACCAGCAGTTTCCATGTCAGGGATCATGGTGTCTTTACTGTATTTAGGGCACTGAAATGATAAACAGGGATGGGAAAAAACAAGGCAGATACTGTTGGTTTGAATTTTTTACTTGGCTTACAAACTGTGTGAGGAGTTGGGCTAATATGGCTTGGTCAAGCCCTCTTTCACCTAAAAAGGATGTGTCTAACTTTCTTTGCCAAATATAATGAAATTCCTTTACCAGTGCTCTCGGGAGAGGAAGAGCCATCTACTTTAGGAGCATTTGGCATAGCAATGGGAATTGTGAAATGATTTCCAGAGAATTATATCCAGTGATATCTTGTTTGGATAGAAAGTGAGTGTTGGTTTTGTTGTTGTTTTAGTTTTTTGGGGTTTTTAGTGGAAAAGTGAATCTTACGAAACCAACCCAAGTCCCTGTGATTTTTCTGGTTCACGTTCCCTGTGTGGGAGAGAAGGCGTCGAAGGACGAGGTGTCTTCATGCTTCCTAATAGTCAGATTTCCACCAACAAATGCTTCCACACGTGACCCCACAGGAATCTCTCTAATTCCACCACAGATCAAGCTGTGGCTGATTCTAACACCTTGAGGTATTTGCTCATGGTCTCTCTGGGCTTTTGGCTTCTTTCTGGTGGGTGCTCTTTCTACTGTCCTCTGGCTTTCTTAGTCCAAACAGGACAAGGATTTTGAAAGAGCCCTTGGACTTCTTCACACTCCACCAGATTGAGCAACACCTTCAACTCTGGGAGACAGAAGGAAGCCAGCGATGGCCACCTGCAACATGGCAAAAATAATAGCAAGATCAAAAAACCCTGGTTCGGGCTCTGGTTCCCTCAGGGTTGGGGACACTGCTGCAGCCTTCTCAGCAGGCGCCTGTCTCCTGTGGCCCCCTCGTCTATTCTGTATAGCTCTGGCCATGGAGCTGTCTTCCTGGACTACTACATGTGGTCTTTTCATAACCACCAGAAAGAAAGCAGTCTCCCCCACCTGGCCTTGGAGCTTGCCTCTCCTTCCTTAGCTCCCACTTCTGCTCAACATGACACTTCTTTCCCATCCCACTGACCATCCCTCCCCCATCCTCTACCCATGGTCCCAACATCCTTAAAATACCTTGTGCTCTCCTGGAGGCATCTGCTCTGTCTTTCCTAAGATGCATCCCTGAACTCCTTTCCTCAGCTGACTCCCATCTGCTTTGGGGGAATGCAGCCAGACTCAATGGCTTCCATAGCACCTTTCCATACCCAAGAGATCTCACCTTCCTTTGAGCTCTTTCAGGAATTTTCTGAATTTGCACTTCAGTTACTCTCCCACAGCTTCCATACCCTGATGGACTGAAGATTTTTGCCCCTGCTCCCCAAATGTTGAAGCCCTAACCCCCAATGGAATAGTATTTGGAGAGTGGACCTGTGGGAGATCAATTAGAATTAAATGAGATCATGAGGGTGGGACATGGCTTCTTCATAACAAGAGACACTGGAGAACTCTGTCTGTCTACAGCCACGCCTTGAAGAAAACCGGGGTGAGTACATGGGGAGATAGCTACCATCAGCAAACCAGAAGAGGGTCCTCACTAGAACACAACCATGCCTCCAGAACAGTCAGAAGATAAGTGTCTGCTGTGTGAGCCACTAGGCCCTCAGAGCAGCCCGAGCTGACTAACATAGATAATATTTCAAGTGGTTTGTTTTACTCTCTCTCTTTCCAACAGAACCACTTACTCTCCTAGAGAACAAGGTCTTACTATCATTCTACCCAGGATTCAACGTCCTAAGAGAGTTCAGTCTCCCTTGAATTCAAGTCAGTATTTTTGGTCAATAGAAGAAGGGCCTGCCTACATTTGTGGAAGTGTGTGTGTGTGTGTGTGTATTTTTTGGTACCAAGGATTGAACTCAGGGGCACTCGACCCCAGAGCCACATCCTCAGCCCTTTATGTCTCTATTTTATTTAGAGACAAGGTCTCATTGAGTTGCTTAGTGCCTCACTTTTTGCTGAGGCTGGCTTTTGAACTAGCAATCCTCCTGCCTCAGCCTCCCAAGCCACTGGGATTATAAGCGTATACCACTGTGCCTGGCTGTGGAACTGTAGATTTTAAAAATGATTCCAGAGGTCCAGTTTTGTACCTTGAAGATTATATCTAACTAGAATGTTTCCTAGAGAGATTGTTTGCGAGAACTCCTGTTGAAACTTCAATGTATAAACAAATTATTTGTTGATTCCCTCAGTATTCAAATCTTAATGGGTTTTCTGTATTCTTGATGATCCTTAAAATTAATTTTTCACCCTTCTGAGTTAGTTTGAACCTCCAGGTCGCCATCTTGTTCTCATTAGTTCTTCCCAGTGGTTCCTCTCTCTATCATCATGGGGCAAATGTTGGCCTATCCTCCACCTAAACTGTTGCCATTTCTCAGGAAGGTAAACCAGGCCTAGGGAGATTTAATGTAATTTACAAAATAAGTTCTTCGCCCCCATCAAAAAGTTCATGTTTTGCAAAAAGCTATATCTTTTGTTTAAAAAAACAGTTTAATTACTATGAGGAAAAGAAAAAGCCAAGAATATTCCTGAGAGCTGGTTTCCTGGTTCTTCCTTCTGTCTGACCTAGGGTGTTGCCTCTTCCTCTGCGCTGTGTAGTGAAGAAGTTCTAGCAACAGACAGCAAGGATAGGGCTGGTGTGTTAGTCCATTTTCTATGGCCAGAACTGAATACCACACACTGGATAATTTATAAAGCAAATAAATGTATTTAGCTCATGCTTCTGGAAGTCCAGCAGTTTGGCGCTGGCTTCTGTTGGCATCGGAGGAGGACCTACCTTCTGGGTAATGACATGCTGGCTGGCATCACATGGCACGTCAGGGCAAGCACAACAGAGAGCTCATGATCACCCATCCATCCACTAATCTATGAATGGATCAATCTATGAATTAGTGGACTCATCCACTCATGAAGGCAGAACCCTAATAACTCAACCACCTTTTAAAAGCCCTGCCCAGTCCCATTCTTAACACCACATGATGGTGATTAAATTTCAACATGAGTTTTGGTGGGGATGTCTGGACCATAGCAACTGGTTTCTTGTGAACCCACTGAACTTCCACTTAAAAATATGGGTGGCCCAGAGAGCACAACAGTTGATGAGGATCAGTGTGGGAGGCTGTTAGATAGTTACCTACCTCCGTGGGACTATGTGTCTTGGGTCTTTCTGCCTGAGGCCTACCAAGCTTCTGGCCTGGAGATTCATTCTACCACACAAAGGCTCTGGAAAGGAGAACTCAGGGTCCCCAGGATCCTACTGTTCCTGATGGGAACAGGCATTTTCCCTAGGCAATCATAACCCATTTATACAGGAACTTATTGTCAAACCTTTGCATACTCAAATCAAGTTGCTACGCATGAGAATTAAAGCAGCTCTGATCAGTGAAAACAAATCTCTAAACCAAAAGAATATATTAGAAGCTGATAAAGTCAAAACAAAGAGGTCTTAGTCATCTTGCCATGTCTTCAGCCCATCAAAAAGTTCATCTAAGGACGAGGAGGGGTGGTCTCTGTTCTTTCTGCCAGGGTGCAAGCTTTTCCAGGCTGCTTCTGAGGAATCTCAATTGGTCTAGGAATCAGAGGAAGAAAACCGAGGGTGGAAACTCTCTTAAATGAAAGGACCCAAAGGACCTAATGGTGCTGGGAGCCCACCCCCTGCTGGATGCCTGAAGGCTCCACCAAAGCCTTTGGCCAGCTCCTGTGCTTGCAGCGGACACCCACTGAAGACACCCTTGGCTGCATAACAGGCTTCCTGGTGGCCCCCACAGATCCAGCCACCAGCATGCAGCCCAACCCACAGAGCTGAGCCCAGAAATGCCTCGAGAAAAACAAGTCACCACACCAGAAATGAAGCACAATAGCTTTTTCACTTGGGTTAATACCATATTGCTCCATTCAACCTTTGCAAATGCCAAGTCAAAAGACAGCCAGAGGATGTCATCAGGATATTGTGATTTTCAAGACCAAGTTTGGAAGGCTGGGTTTACACGCCCCAGCAGAGCAAGCCCAATGGGTGGTTTTTCTAACAGAGTTCCCTATGTGTGTCTGCAAGCCAGAGACAGGCCCTGCTAGTAGTCTCTCTAGGAATGATGCGCTCCATGTTTCCAAATTTACTGTTCCTATGTCGTTGTGTCCATGGGCAGGGAGGAAGAGTGACAGGCATCTGGAAATCCGTAAGGTTGAACCTGTTAACTTCCAAGCCTGATGAACTTTAGGTACACACCAAACACACAGGTGGGAACTTTTTCACCCTGCTCTATTCCCAACACTGTGGGGTTCCCAAACCTATTTTTCCATTGCCACTCCATATTCTTTGCCACTTAAGTAAATAAGCCAAATCTATCCTAAGCTCATCCAGCTTTTTAAAAACACCTTCCATGTCCAAGGCACTGGCCACATGCTGTGTGGGGCTCAGAGATGATTCCTAGGGCATCAGAGAACTCTTCCAATTGCCACTGCCCCCTCCCTGTCACCCCATTTAGTACCCTGGGAGCTCAACTCTCTCCTTGCCTTAATCCCTACCCTCAATTTCCTGGATGACTCCAAGTCAGACTCTTTATTGGAAAAAAAAATTTGAGACATTATCCTTATAGAAAGGATAACATGAAGATTCCCAAACCCCTGTAGTATGATATCTCAATTGGGAAAATAAAAGTTCAGATCGGATCCATGTTGCTGAGCACCAAGGAACTGTGTGCGGGCTGAGGCATCATCTGCAGGAGCGTGTGCCAGGGTCATCTGCTGCTTGGCTCCTGGTGGGAGCTTAGCCCCGGCCAAGGCATTGACGTACCAGGAAGGGCTTTCTAAGAAAGATGGCAGGCAGCATCTTCTAATGGGAAATACACTGCTTTTTCCACGCCCGGTCTCCCACCCACTGACTTCCCTCCCCACCAGCCTATAAATGAGAGAGTTCATCAGGGATTCTGAGATCTGGGCTCTCAATATCAAGCTAACTGCAGTGAAGGGAGCCTCCACTTCCCAGCGGGAAGGAGCCCAGACGTGGGTGAGCACAGGGAAGAGTCACGGGCACACAGAGACACAGATGCACAAGGCAATCGGGCTGCCAGCGGGCTAGCTCCGCCAGGGAAAGAAACCTTGCTAGAAGTCTCTTCTCAGGAACGTGTGCAAATTAGAAAACTGGAACTCACTTGCCACATCCGGGCAGCCCGGTGGGGGCTTTCCCATGTGTGATGCCATTGAGCCACCCCAGCCCTGGGAAGGCAGACCCTGTCACCTTCATTTTCCCCAGGAGGAACTGAGGCTCCAGGGTGATTGCATTTGCCTGGTGTGGCTACCAGCAGGACGGGATTGCTACCCAGGACTGTCTACCTCCTCCTCTTGGGCTTCTGCCAGAAGTCACAGCCCTCCTTAGAGGCACACAGGAGCCCTCGGGTTCATCAGGCCAGGGCGAGACCTTGGCCCACTCGGCACGATTTCCAGGGTCTGCTTTCTGCAGTTTCCCTTGGTAGCTCACCAGCTCTGCCTGGAATTCACTCCATAATCTCCCCTTTGCTTTCCACAATCCCAACATAGCTGTCAAAGAGATCTTACAAAAGCACCAATTTAGCCGTATTGGGACATGAATAAAACCCTTAGCCACCGTCATGGGGAATTAGTTCCAGGACCCCTCAAGGATACCAACATCCACGCTCAAGTCCTTACTTAAAGTGACAAAGTATTTGCCTATAAACTGTGCACATTCTCCTGAGTCCTTTACATCATCTCTGATTGCTCATAACACCTGACACAATGTCAGTGCTGTGTGAACACTTGCTACACTGCATGGTTCAGGGAACAATGACAAGAAACAAAAGTCCAGTACACATTCAGTACAGACACAACCTTCCTTGACCCAACTACACACCACACTCTGCAGCTCTCTGAATTGACAGATGCGGAAGCCACAGGTTCTGAGGATTGACTATAATCCCCGCTGGCTATGAAGTAAGTCCGAACTCCCTGGGGTGGCCTCGAAGCCTCTTCTCGCACGTTGCCAGACCTGCCTCCTGCCTCTGCACTTGCTCTTGAGGGTCATTTGAGGACCTACCATACTGCCCTGTCCTTGTACTTGACTCCCTTTGTGAGACACATGCTCTTCTCTCTATTTCAAGGTCAAATATCTCCTCTGGACAAGTTTCTCTCCCACCCACCATTCCCCCTGCCACTGAGTGGCTACCTAAGAGTGGCTAATGGCAGGTAGGAAGGATCTGCTTTTGCTCCCAGACACTTTTAATCCTAACAGAGTCCCCCTCCCAAGCCCCCTCTTGAACAATGATCGAGTTTCTAGAAAGACAGGATTCAATTTTGTTTTTTTGGTATAATAACGGATATACCATAAGAGATTAATAAATGATAACAATGACCATACAAACACATGAATGCTTGAATGAAGCAGAGGGAAAATGAGAAGAGAGATAGACAGGAGGGAAAGCAGAGAAAGAGCCCAGGGTGGGCTGCCAACTTCCTGTGTCACCTGCTGAATCTACATAGAGGGAGCAGGCAGGCTCTGTTTGGCAGGAAGCTGGCTGGTGGTTTAGCCCTGGGGAGCTGCCTTGGGAGTCCCAGGAGACCTTAGGGAACTGCCATCAGTACACCACAGTCCCACAGTGAGAGGGCTGCTGGACCTTGGGGTGACCAGCAAGGTCCAAACTGAAAGAGAATAGCTAAGTGACCAACCGCTTCTCAAGTTTACCTTGAGCCTTTCTGTAGAGGAAGGGTTTTCTATGCTGGGAGAAAAACCCCTTGGAACCGAGAAAGCTGGAAGTTCCCCTGACTAAAGAGTCAACAGTGTGGCGCGAGGTCTCCTCCTGGTGGATCTGCATATGATCAGTAAAGGATCTTTCCTAATTCTCTCCCTCTGTCCATTTATTCAATTTTACCTCTCTCTATGTATGTATATATGTATATTTTTTTGTATGTGTATTTGTTTTCTATCACTACTAGCAAATTGCCACAAACTTATTGACTTAAAATAATTCCATTTTTAACCTTACTCTTCTACAAGTTAAAAGTTCAAAATGAGTCTCACTGGGTGGACATCAAGGAGCTGGTAGGGACGTCTCTTCCTGCAGATTGAGGTCTGGAGAGGCATTTCGTCTCCTTTGCCATCTTCTTGACACCATCAGGTCCCATGGCTCATAGTCCCTTCCATCTTCAGAATCTCTCTCTTTTTTTGGTGGGGGGTAGTGGGGCTTGAACTCCGAGGTGATCTACCACCAAACTACATTCCTAGCCCTTTTATTTTTTGTTTTGAGCCTGGGTCTCACAATGTTACTGAGGGTCTCACTAAATTGCGGAGGCTGGCCTGGTACTTTGGATCCTCCTGCCTCAGTCCCAAGTCACTGGAACTCCAGGTGTGCCAAATCTTTCTGACCCTTCTTCTGTGGTCACATCTCCTGACTCTGACCTCAGCCAGGACCAGGCCTCCGTTAAGGATCTATTTGATAAGATCGAAACTCTCCCAGAAATCAAGGATAATCTTCCCATCTCAAGACTCTAAATCACATTGACAGAATCTCTTTGGCCATTATACTCACAGGCTCCAGGAATTGGGATATTGTTAGGGCTCAAAAAAAAAAAAAAAAAAAAAGCCCAAGGATAGGTGTTTTTTCATAATGTGAGGCCTGAGAAGCTGCCTCCAGGTCCTTTGGAACTTGTCAGGTTTCTGCCCAGAGGGTGGAGAGAGAACTTATCTGATTAAGGAAAAGAATGCAACTAAATTTAACCTCCTCCCTCAGAATCCCATCAAATCACCAGGGAAGATAATCACTGGGGAAAGAGGTGAAAGTCTCCACATGTAGGACACCTGCCCAGACAGACATTTCCAGGGTTTTATCATAGCACTAGGCAAGTGCCCAACCCTGAGCTATATCCTAGCCTCTCCTCCCGCAGACCCCTCATCTATTCTTCTGAGGGGGATTCCAAGAGCTCACCTAAGAGACCTTTTCCTCATCACCCTCCGGGATGCTCCAAGCCTCTTCCTATCCTAGTCTCTACTCCTCTCTGTAATTTAGGAAGCTATTTGAGCCTCAACCATCTGGACCTTTGGGGAGACTCATACTTTTGTATGATAACTTTCTCTGATTTTTCCTTGTGTGCACACTTTCTTTCATCTGATCCTTGCAGTAATTCTGGGACAGGCAGGGGAGCTAAGGGTACTGAATCTTAGTGCTTGTAAGAATGGGATGAAGGCACCCGCCCGGAGTCTCCTAGGCAGGAAGCATCTAGATCAAACCTTTAATTTTGAACCCCGGGCGCCTTTTCACTATGCCATAGTTATCTTAGGAAATGAACATGGCAGAACTAATCATTTCTGAGGTTCTTAGTACCTACAAAATGTGCCCAGTGCTTTTAATGAATAAGCCCTGTCTCTTACATCTCTAATGATCTCCTGTGCCCCAGAACTGAACACCATTTCAAGTCTGATCAACAGTGAAAAATGAAGTTTTATAATGGAACAAAAATGCTGTGAAGCAATTTAATCAAGTGTAAGATAACATTCCGTGTAGGATTTATAGGACATAATTATAGCTCATAAATAGAGCTATTCAATGAAGCATGCATTTGAATGTAGAATTTCCTTAAAGTCAGTCCTCATAAGGTAAACTCTGCTGGTGCCTGGCTCCCGTGGGACACAGGACCTTGAGGAGCTTCTCAGGCCTCATAGTATGTTAAAGTACCTATCCTTGCCGCCTCTAACCCTTTCAGTTATGATATTTGCAATGCTTCTTTTGTTTTTGAAGAGGGAAACTGAAGCTGAAATCTGGTGCCATAATGAATTCAACAGGTTCTTCTGCGGTGCACGCCTATAATCCCAGGCAGGAGGATGGCAAGTTCAAAGCCAGCCTCAGCAATTTAGTGAGGCCCTAAGCAACTAAGTGAGATCCTGTCTCAATTAAATTAATTAATTAATTAAAAGGACTGGGAATGGGGGATGTGGATCAATGGTTAGTGCCTCTGAGTTCAATCTTAAGTACCAAAAAAAAAAAAAAAAGCTTCATCTGATGCGTGTAAACCCTAAGGATTTTCCCCACCCAAAACTCCTTGTCTCCCTCTGGTTGCTAAGAGCTAATCTGAGGAGCCACATGAATAATGTCAATATTCAAAAGATTCAAAAAACAAGAGATAAACAGGTTTTCCAGTCTCAGATCCGTGAAACATTTCATGGGACCACCCAAGTAATTTCGACCAAGTTCAGTTGCTCAGAATTTCTCCACACACATCCTAAAAAGAAATGAAAGCAGAATGCACAGGATCCTAAAATGGTAGGATTGGGAAGGACCAACCTCCCAACTTCATAGATGAGGACACCAAATCCCAGACTAGGAAATGGCAGGTAGTGAGCAGTACTAGCGGAACTTCCACTCCAAGTTCCAATCAATCAAGATGGTCCAAGCTCAGGCACCATGGAAAGTTAGGAAGAGGGTGAGAGAAGGACCCACCAACCCAAAAGCACCCTTCAGGAGCCCCTGGGGTGGCTTGGGGAGGTCCTACATGTCCCGTCCGGCAGGACACATCAACGTGGGCAGCGAACCTAGATGGGGAGGAATGAAGGGACAAGAGACAGGAAAGGTGACAGCAAGACAGGAATTCTGATCAAGCTGCAAACTTTTATTGTTCACACAGGGGTATTTATATGCTGGGGATGGGGAAGCTCTCTAATCAGCAATTGCTGGTTGTGGGTGGTAAAACTGCCAGCTGCAAGATGTCTGATGATCCTGATAACCACAGGATGTTCCAGAGAGATAGGTAGCTGCAGGATGCCTCCCAGGCAGGATGTCTCCCAGGGGGCTGTCAGGCTAATCTTTGAAGGAGAATTTCCTTCTAGTCCCTGACACCTACACACACTGAATTGGAAGGAGAAATTCAGTAATGTGTATGAGCAGCAGGTAAGTGACTAACTCTGGGGTATTTTCTGCCCACCAACAGTTCTCTCATTCTCCAACACCAACTTGGTGTTCACAACACATACAACTCAATTTTACCCTCACACCCAGAGTTAGTGCAGACCCCACAGATTAAGGGCTCAGTCCACAAGACTATCCCCACTTCGGAGGCCAATCACAAGTCCTAGGCCACCCTCATTTCTGATTGACTGGCTGTAAACCAGGTTGCTCACAGCCCGTCCTTAGGTTCCATTATTGTCTAGACAAGCTCACAGAATTCAGGAGCATACTTGTATCAGCTTATCATACAGGATACAGCTCAGGAATGGCTGATGGGGGAGATGCATAGGGTGAGGTATTGTGGGGAAGCGGGAAGTGGAGCTTCTGTCCCTCTCTGGGTACACCACCCTTACAGCACCTCCAGATATTCACCCACCTGCAAGCTCTCTGAACGACATCTTTTAGGGGTGTTTGTCGAGGTTTCATTGCAAAGACGTGATTGGTTAAATCATTCACCTCTGATCATTGAACTCCAGCTCCAGCTCCTCTCCTCCACGGGTTGGAGCCCAAAGTCTTAAGCTACTCCAAGCCCAGTCTTTCCACCTACCAGGCTCTACCAAAAGCCACTTGGGGCCTGACAAGAATCACCTCATTAAAACAGGACACTCCCATCTTCCTTATCATTTAGGAAATTCCAAGGGTTTGGAGCTCTGTGTCAGGAACCAGGGATAATGACATTTGTCTTTCTATGATACCACGTGACATAACCATGAAGGCCCCAAGATTTCTGAGGGGGAAAAAGGTCAATCGCCCTTACAGAAGGGTGCAGGGAGGCTCTGCCCACCCCCAGGTTGACAGCAAGGTTGGCACTGAAGTGACCTGTTAAGATGCAGAAATCAGGGGCTGGGGCTGGAGCTCAGTGGTAGAGCACTTGCCTAGCACATGTGAGGCACTGGGTTTGATCCTAAGCACCACATAAATTTAAATAAAATAAAGTTATTTTGTCCATCTACAACTGAAAAAGAAGTTTAAAAAAATGCAGAAATCAATGGGCTAGGGTGTATCTAGCTCAGTGGTAGAGCACTTGCCAAGTGTTGTGACGCCCTAGGCTCAATCCCCAGCGCTGCAAAAAATGTATTAATAATAATAACAAAAGCATAAATTGGCCCCTGCAGTAGTTTTGCTGAGTCTGAGATTCCCACCTCCTCAGGACTGTCTGGTTGTCAATTTGGAATTTTCCTGCATGGGGCACACATAAACCACCACTGCCTCAGTAGGCAGCTGTATTGGAAAAGTGCCGGGCCCAGAAAGTGTTTGTTTTTATTATTTTAAATTTTTAATTGTTTCTTTAAATATTCTTTTATAGATTCACCCAGTGGTAACCAGATGGCAGGCGAAGTTTCTGTCCTCAAGTCAGCCACCAGCTGTCACTTTGAGGTAAGTTGTCAGCACATCCGTCAGCCCCTCTTTAGGATCATCCTTTGGAAAACAGCCCAAAGAAACAGAATCCTTACTCACTTAGCTTAAGAGTTAGAAGGAGGCTCAAGCTGGAGTTCAAAGGAACATAGGACAGAGGTAAATGGAGGACAGAATGCAGAAAGTAATCTTTACTCAACATTATTATGTATGTAAGGGCCACATGAATTAATAAGTATTCAACTCACAGTAAGTCAACAACATCTTGTTTCAAGTCACACAAGTTGGTCTGGTCCGTGCATTCAGCTGACTAGGTCAGCACCCAAGCAATTTTGTTGTGGACTGTACTGCCCTCTTCTGGAAACAATGGAAATTGACCCTTACTTGGGGTGCAAGTGGCTCATGAACACTGAACTCCAAGGCCAATTTCACTATAAGTTGAGACAGAATTTGGAACATCGTTCAAGAGGAAGAAAAGCAACAAGAACAGATGAAAGTAACATCATATTTCTTAAAGTGTGCAGTAAGGTTTCTACAGACCATTCAGGCTTTGAATTTTTTCACTGCTGAAAAAACGTAAATGGAAAGCCCTGTATGAAATATTGTTTGTGAGCAAAAGGTATTTGTTTTGAGATACTCATTTATAGAAGAAGGAGCCCAGGCTTTGGAGTCATATCAACCCAAGTTCAAAGCTGGCCTCTCGTGCTTGTTGTGTGAGTAGATGATGGTGTGAGTGAAAACTGGTCATTGGACTCTCCAGCAAAATTGGAAGCATGATGCATAGCCCAGGGAGATGCAGTGAGATGACATTTAAAGGGCACCAAGACATTGTAGACTTCCCTTCAAGAAATGTAATAGTGAAAAATTACAAAATCCTAATGAGAAAAATGAAGAGAGACCTGAGTAAGTAGAGAAATGCTTAAGAAGTTCAAGTATAGACAACATTCATTGACAGAGGTAGAAGTGTTCCCTATAGGAGTGGGAGTGGGTTTACACTGGCTGAGAGGCACACAGGGGCCTTCTTGGAATGATTAGAAGTGTTGTTTATTTTCATCTCAGTGATATACACAAACCCACAATTCCTAAAGCATACACTTAAAAAGTGTACACTTCTCTAATGTATCACATACACAGTTTTTCAGAAGATGGGAGGGGAGGGAGAGAAGGTGTAACAGTGGTTCACTCTATGCTTTGAATACAGCCCTTGCTGCTCTGCCACTTAACCTATTTTTAAGATGGACATGTTTCTTTCTCTTCCTTTCTCTCTCTGCTCCTCCCTAATCTCTCCCCATCCCTAATCTCAGGGGAAACAGGATCACCTTTTTTCCCATCCTAGGCATAGGTATCTGTCCTTGAGCACACACCCAGAACAGGAACAAAATAATTCAGACTTCTGGATGGGTCCAGAAGATCTCAAAAATGACTATCTCCCAAATTAAAAAGTGAATTACAACTTCCATAAAGAATGCATGGAATGTAGCCTTTGAGTCACCTCTTTAAAAGCCTCCTGTTCCTGCTGATGGTCAGAATCACAGCCTTTGGGGACAGGAGTCCCCTGTGTTTCTCCTTTGCTAGCAATGCAACAAATATTTTTTTTCTCTCTCTCAAAAACTGCGTCCTCCTTATGGGATTGGCTTCGGAACAAGGACCCAGTTCTCAGCAACAGGAGGAGAAGGAAGAAGATAAGGAGAAAAGAAAGAAAAGGAAAACACTTTGTAAACTAGGGGAGGGGTGGGGAAATCTCAGAGCTTGAGATAATGACCTCAGCAATTTTAACCCTACCCAGCACGCCCCTTGTTAGTGCATTCCATGACCTGTGTTCTGGAAAGTACGGGAAGAGACATCTGCTTAGGAAGACTGACTTTCTGCTGGAGCAAATGTGAGTCCATAGAGTAAAGGTGGATGAACCAGCGACTCAGCCCAGGTGAAGGGGCGGCCTGTGGGAGCCAGGGAGTTCCACCAGAAAGGAGCAAAGCAGTTCCAGAAACTAAGCAACTAAACCTGGCCCAGAGAGGAAATGAAATTGGATGCCATTCCTAGCCCAGTAGCCAGCAAGGCTGCTTTGTTCATGATAATGCAAATGTTTATTATTAATTTAGTAAGTTGTGATGTAACCATATCTGCAAGTTGAGGGAGAAAGAAGGGACCAGTAAAAATACTCAATCCACATTCATGATAGAGACGGTAGATTATGTCAAAGGATGTCAAGCCAGGGAAGAACTTGAGTAGTTTCTTGATATTAAAATAAATAAATAATAAAATAGATAAAAATGTGAATGTGGAAGATAGACTTTAAGAGTGAGACGGGATGACACAAAGATGGCTGGTTTTTTGGTCCTATTTCAGGCATTTGTTTGGTACTAGGAATCAAACCCAGGGGTGCTTAACCACATCCCCAGCCCTTTTTTATATTTTACTTAGAGACCAGGTCTCACTGAGTTGCTTAGGTCCTTACTAAGTTGCTGAGGCTAGGTTTGAACTCGTGATCCTCCTGCTGCAGCCTCCTGAGCCACTGGGATGGCAAGTATGCACCACCATGCCCCATATATTTCAGGCATTATTATTGTTTGACATAGTGATGAATCCTCTGACCGTGGAGATGCTCTGACAGACGCATCCCTAGGTGTTTCCACCGTGTGAACATCATAGAGAGTACTTACACACACTGAGTGGGTGTGGCCTACTGCACACCTGGGCTGTGTGGCACAGTCCACTGCTCCTTGGCTCCAAGCTTGTGCAGCATGTCACTATACTGAATATCACAGGCGATCACAGTGCCGTGTAGGCTCTCGAAACACAGTAGGGAGTGTGTGTGCATTAAACATGTCTAAACATAGAATAGGCACAATGAGCGTCTGGCACATCTGTGAAGGACCCTCAACGAATGAAGCCTGCAGGACTGGGACTTGCTCCGGGTGAGGCCACAAGTGAGCACAGAGTGAATGTGGAGGCCCATGATTTGGGTACAGCCTGTAGCCCATAAACACAGTACATGGAGGCCATCCTACATTTATAAATTTTTTTTCTTTAATAATAAATAACTATAAAACTTTTAATTTTTCAAAACTTTTTGACTTTGGAAATAACACAGCTTAAGACATAAGCATAGTACACAGTGCTACAAAAATATTTTGTCCTTAAATATTCATTGTATAAGCTTTTTCTGTTTACAAGGTTTTAATTTTATTTATTTTACTTTATAGACTTTCTTTTTATTAAAAATAAAGACACAAACACACATGTGAGCCTAGGCCTCTCAAGGTGAGGATCCTCAGTGTCACTGTCTCCTGTCGCTGCCTTTGGTCCCCTTGCAAGGGGCAGTGGCATCTCCTGTGACATCACGGCCTCTGTTCTGGAATTACCTCCCGAGGAACCGTCTGGGGTTGTTTTACAGTTAACTTTTTAAATATATGAGTACAGTTTAAAATAATGATTTAAAAGTATAGTAAATTGAAAAGCCAGTAAAAGCTATTCACAAAGGTGTCCTGTGCTGGACATATTGCTCGGGCTCTACTCTTATATGACAGGCAGCTCAGGGTTGTCCACACCAGCATTGCCACATACATTTGGGTGATTGCTGCTATAGGACCTTGGGACAGCCACAGTGTCACTGCACTAGGAATTTCTCAGCTCCATTAACATCTCACAGGTCCACTGTCATGTGTTCAATCCATCCCGACTGAACCCTCTTCCTGCACTGCCCCCCACCCTCTGACTTCGGGGGAAGACCCAATGACTTGGTTTGGAGGCCAAATCCAGACACCTTGACCATTTCTCATACCTCCTCATTCTCCAGAAAAGCAAAAGGGAGGGAGAAGAGAGTGGATGTGGGAGGAGCACAGGGAGGAGGAGGGGGAGGAGGAAGGGGAGGAGGGGAGAGGAGGAAGGGGAGGAGGGAGAGGAGGAAGGGGAGGAGGGAGAGGAGGATGGGGAGGAGGGAGAGGAGGAGGGGGAGGAGGAAGGGGAGGAGAGAGATGAGGAGGGGGAGGAGGAAGGGGAGGAGAGAGAGATGAGGAGGGGGAGGAGGAGGGAGGGGAAGAAACAGGCTTCATTTCTCTTGGTTTCCTGAGACAGGAACTCAGACCCTGCTTCCCAGGTGTGTGTCTGAGGTAAGGTGGGGTGCTGACTTCCTAGGCTTGTTCTGGGCTCCTCACACAGGCCTTGCCCCTGGAGCTCAGTGAAGACCACCCCAAAATGAGCCATGCGGATGCAGAGAAGGCCAGATCTACAGAAGGTGATGCCATAACCCAGAGATGAGAGGACTTGTCCCGTGTCACTCAGCCAGTTGGTGTCAAAGCTAGACCCGGACATGAGGACTGGGTCTGTTTGCTCCTGACTCAGCCCTCCAGCTCCCACCCTATGGCCTCCCACCATTCCTTTCTGAAGCCCCACCCATGGGAGCCACAACCAGCCTGCTCCCTTCTACTTGATCCCAAGAAAGCCTTTCTCCTGTGCCCGAGCTGGGGGAGAGCTCAGCAGGACCGAGTTGTCATGGCACAGGCCCTGGTGCAATGCCCACGAAGCTCAGCCTGCACCAGCAAGACGAACAAGTGCTGGGGACCCAGAGACCCTTGGCCATCTCATGCAAGGACATCCAGGGATGCTAGGTGGGAGGGCTGCCCTTCTTCATGTGGACCTCAGAGAACCCACTCACACTCCCCAAAGGGCTGCCTCCAGGAACACAGCCCGATCTGCTCAGAACATTTGCTTTTTTCAGCTTGGGCTTTATCTTGGAATAATGAACTCCATAATAATGAGCTCCATAAACAAGACAGCACAGCGGGAGGTGACATCCTCCAACATTCACCCTCTTCTCAGCTCACTTATGGTGCGGAAGTGCCAACCTGCAGAAGCGTTCTGGGATTCTGAGGCCGCCATGACTGAGCCTTCTGGAAGTGGTCAGCTACGTCCATCTCATCTCCCTGTGTGCCCCTCCTCATAGGAAATCTGGCTCCTCCCCATCGCTCTCCCTGCTGCCCACTCATCCTCCCACGTGTCTTCTCTGCGTTTTTTCCAGCTATTCAATTGCCACACGAGTGTGAGGTGCTGCAGCTTCCACAGCAGATATAGAGGTGCCCCACTGAAAAGACTCTGTCCTCTGGTTTGTGTCCAATGTTTTCTGGCTTCTTGAAGTTCCACTGTCACCTTCACTGAAATACCAGCCTCTACCTCAGAGCAAAGCCTGTCCTAAGGAAGGGGGCGTGACCCTTGTCCTTGGAAAGACCCACAGAGCACTCCTAGGCCCATACCCACCCTGCTGAGTTGTTTATCTACAAATAACTGAGAGATCTACTGTGGAGCCAGGTGTCCCTGACTCAGTCAGGCTAGGTGGGGACCCATAGCAACCCCGTAGCAACCACCAATCAGCATGAGACAGGGAAATACCTGGGATGCCAGATGACACTCCCAGTAGTTTATGGTGGTTGATAACATTTTGGGAAACATTTTGAAGTTTTGCACGTACTCCCCTCTGGCTTAAATCAATCAGTTCAAACGAATTCCCCTCTTGTACTGACCAATCACCCTTACTCAACTTGTTCCCGCCAGTGAATGTGCTAATCATGTTTTAGAGTTGTTTTATGATTTTCCCGCGGTGTGTGATGATTGGCTAAGAGATGCTATGATGTATGTGAAGTCCCTGCCTTCCCCAAAGAGTATATAAAACTGCTGCAAACCCTGGGCTCAGGGCCTCTCAGTGTCACCAGTTGCTGTGTGCACGGAGGACTGAGCTAGCTGGCAATAAACACCTCTTTGCTGCTTACATCAATCTTGGTCTCTGGTGGTCTTTTGGGGGTCCCGAATTCGAGCATAACACACTCCGTTGCGATTGGTACTTTCAAACCCATCACCCCAGAGGTAGGTTTATGGTGGCTGCACCTCCTTCCTGTCATGAGGGGACCTCTTCACCTGCCCCACAATGCAGACCATCTGCTATGTTGCTCCACTTTTATAGAAAACTTCCTGTGGCTGATTCCCACCAGGCTTGGCATCTTCAATTTTAGAAGAACTTTGTGTGCCCTGACAATGTGGGAAGTTTCCCTTGCATCCTCTTATTCATATTATTTATAAGACCATCAAGAAAGGCTTATTTATTTATTTATTTTGTGATGGGGATTTAATCCAGGGGCACTTGACCACTGAGCCATATCCCAACCACTTTTTATATTTTATTTATAAACAGGGTCTTGCTGAGTTGCTTAGGGCCTTGCTAAGTTGCTGAGGCTGGCTTTAAACTCTCAATCCTCCTGCCTCAGCCTCTCGAGCTGCTGGTATTATAGGCGTATGCCACTGACCCTGGCATAAAGACTAATTTTATATTTTCTCTTTTTTATACTCTTTCCTACATAGGCCCAATCTCTGGTCCTTATTCTACTTCTGATCCACAATTAAAAGGGACTCTGACTTATTTTGTTGTGTTTGGGGTTGACTCTTGTCAAGAGACTCTGACATACTTAAGAAATGGCATCCGTTGGTTTCCCCTTATCCCTATCTTTGAGTGTTGCTCAAGCAATGTTAACTGGCAAGTCAGGGTGAATTTCCCTTAAAAATCCTCCTTATTTTTTGAACGCATTAGTAATTTCTGTAACAAGCCCAACATTTATTACGAATCCCACCCACACAGATGTGGGCTGGCAGCAGTCCTGCGCAGCCAGTGCCCCTCCCCCGCGTCACTCCAGCTTTGCGTAGGAGCCTCGGTGGACGCTCACCCAGCCTGCCTTGGTAGCTACAGTTCATATGTTTGGAGAGTTTTCCAATTTTACCTTTGGGCTCCTTCACACTCTGAGACATGGCATTCTTACTAAATGATGAAAGTCCACCTGGTTTTGCAAATCCGGGGGTCGAATTAAGGCCAAAGCCCTAGAACATGTCCATCAATCAGGCATTTGTTGTTGCAGTGATAAGGGTTGATTGAAAAGCTCAGCACAAATGTGTTCTGGTGATTCAGGGTTCCTCCTGAACCCATCAGAGTCCTACGGGGGAATCAGAAGTCGGAGCCAGGTATCATCCTGTGAAGTCTGAATGCCCTGTGTCACGTCATTCTTCCCCTCTCCCTACCCCTGGTGGACCTCTCCATCCTAACTCTGCTCCATCTCTCCCATTATCCCCCACCCAGACCTGGAGCATCCGGGACTCTTTGGACTTGAACCTAGGAATACTAACTTGCACTATGGTTTTTAGACCATGTATTTCTTGTTTGTCCAAATAGTTGAGAAGCAACTTAGGATGGATGCCATGTCTCCCATCTCTTTGAAACTTCATCCCCCAATAACCACTTCAAAACGATAGCCAAATGTTGTAATATTTATGGCACCTACTGCATTTGCCCACACACTCTCTTGCTACAAAACAGCCTCTGGTTGGCCGTGTCTGAATTAGGTAATCACTTCTTCATGCACAGGTGTGGACAAGGCCTTACTCTACTTCTCGTATGAGGAAATCCACACTGAGAGAGATTTCAAGGCAATTTCTGTTCACTTCTTCCCATGAGACCTTGGTTCCTGTAGAATGTCTGATCTATCCTTTACCTACTTTTATTTCTAAGACTCTAAGAGGTTGAGGAAAGATAGGAGTACACACAGGTGATTATGAGACTGTCAGCGACTGACGCACAAGAGAAACTCTCTTCTCTCCATTAGATAAGAATAAAATAGGGAGCCCTTGTTAGTCACTGAGGATAAAGTCATTCTAGCAGTGTATAGGTTTAGCTACAGAAAAAAACACTCCATTTATTAAAAAATAAGCAGAAGTACAATATTGAGGATAGTGTCTCAGCTCAGCACGGGGAACTCAGAGGAATGTATCCAGGAACAGAGGCCAAAACTCTTTTAATTTGTTGGGAATATGCCAGAGAAAATCAGAGAACAGATACAACAAGGCTTGTCAGTCACCCCTCTGGTCTCAGGAGCACACTGCTCACTGCTGCCTCCAGGAAATGAGTCACCCCTTCCCAGAACTTCTCACAACTCAAGTTTAGTCAATCCCACAGATGCTCTGTCCTCCCACAAGAGCTGGACACCTGTGGCACTGAAGCACAGAGGGAGAGGTATGCATGGCACCCAGGGGAGGGTACGAAAGGAAACACCCAGGGGAGAGAAAGAGAAGCCCAAGGAGCAGCACGTCGCCATCAGGCTCCAGGGGAAAAGGTGGTTTCTGAAGCCCAAGCCTCCTGGATTCACCTGTGACAGGGCCCAGGGACACTTCTGCTGCTACTCCTCACTGTCAGGCTCCTCATCGCTGTTCTCCCCCAGGGGAAATTCCTTGGTGGGCTTCTGGGTTGCATAGGTCCGGGTCTCCATGGGACAGTCCTGGCTCAGAATAGCCTGTAGCAAGTGACAAGAGAAATGTCTGCATATCTTTGAAGATCTCCCCTTTCCAGTTCCCCCACTAGATCATCCAAGTCTAATGCTGCTTAGGAAAGCCACAACACCCTCAGTCTGTTTCACCAACGTGCAGAGGCCTCACAGGGTAGCTAGGCACATCAACCGCAGTCAGGAAATACATCTGAGAGTCTTTTAACTGAATCCTAACATCATTAATGCAAGATATAGCAGGAAATTGGCTGAAGTTGGCAGCACCCTTCAGCAAACCTTCCTGTTGACTTTTGTTAGCCTCCAAATGTATCCCCTCCCACACAGACCCTCAGGGTGCTCATGCTGCCATAAGAGGAAAGGACCTTATTGACTAAAATCTTCTGGATCTTTCTGTACTTTAAAAGCGATGACTTGATAATGATAATAGCAGAGTAAAATGAACGCATGTGCTGGGTAGAATTCTGCCCATTGAGGGCAGAGATAACTTGGTAATTGTTATGGTCTGGATGTGAGGTGTCCCCCCCACCAAAGCTCATGTGTGAGTCAATGCAAGAAGGTTCAGAGGAGAAATGATTGGGTTGCAAGAGTCTTAATTCAATCAGTGAATTAATCTCCTGTTGGGCTAACTGGGTGGTAACTGAAGGTGGATAGGGCGTGGCTGGAGGAGTTGGATCCCTGGGAGCATGCCTTTGGGGTATATATTTTGTTCCTGGTGAGTGGAGTCTCTCTCTGCTTCCTGATGACCACCTAAGCCACTTCCTGCTGCCATACTCTTCCAATGTCCTGCCTCACCTTGAGCCCCAAGGAATGGAGCCAGCTGTCTATGGATGGAGACCTCTGAAACTGTGAACCCCCAGATGAACCATTTCCAAGTTTTTCTTGTCAGGTGTTTCAGTCACAGCAGCGAAAAACCTGACTGAAACAGACGTGGACATCTTGCTAGGAACTACCCTAACTACAGGATGCCACCGAAGGTCCCCTGCTCCCAGTTCTTCATGAGACTCTTTGTGAGTTTGCCATTTTCCGTTTCTTACTTAAGATCCTTCTTGACAGCCAGAAAGGAGGCTTAAGAGAAGGGACAAAGGAAGGACACAAAGGAAAGATGGACATAAAGGAGGAACAAGAAAATGTGGCAAAGGGGAGAGATGACAGACAGAGGGAGGAAGGGGCCCGAGGTGGAAAAGGATAGGAGAGACTTTAGGGAGAAACGCGCGCTTTTTTGTTTTGTTTTGTTCACAAAGCCTTACGAGCTTCTCCTCCTTGGCTGGGGGGCTCCGCAGGAAGTAGCAGAGCGGAGCATAGCTGATGTTGATGACCCCAATGATGACCATGAGCCAGGGGAAGCCGATGGCCCTCACGATGGCACCCCCGGTGGACGGGCCTGCAAAGAAGAACTCAAATTCACAAGGGTCACGGAGCCTTTCTCGCCCGTGGGACATGTGCTGGGTGCAGTGGGGGACCCAAGGACATCACAGTATCAAATAGCCTCACACCAGCTGGACATCAGCCAGCTGGCTCCACCTCTAGTGCATGTGTGGGAGAAAAAGGAGAGGGGGACGCCCACATCTGGGCGCTGCCCTCTCCCCCATGCTACGCACCTATGGCAAAGCCCACACAAAAGGCCACGTCGGCAATGGCGTAGACACTCCCGTACACTGAGGTGTGGCGCAGGTCCACCAAGTGCCCCATGATGGGCATCAGAGAGGAATCCACCATGCCTGTGGCCAGGGCAAACAGGACACTGTGGGTCAGCAACACCCCGTTTTTACATCTCCTCCTCTCCTCCTGCCCTAGTCCACCCCTGGGCCTGTTGAGGAGGCCATGGTGGGAATTATGAACCCATCTCTGGGTCCCGGCAGCTCTTCTCCTGCTCCTTCTGCCTTTCCACCTACCTCCTCTGGTGAGACAAGGAGGGGAGGAGCAGCCACCAAAGCCAACATCAGGGGCGTCTTGCCTTTGAGGGCACTTACCTATGGCAAAGCCAAGGCCTGCGTTGGGGCCAATGAGACCAAAAATACTGTGGGCCAGAGGAACCTGCAAGAGGAAGGAGGGGGACGTCATCAGCACCCCAGCTGGTTGTGGGGAGGGTGCAAAGGGTCTTCACCTGAAATGCACTTATCAAGCGTGTGCTTGTGCCACGTGGGTTAGCGCCTCGTGAAGGAGAATTTTCACCTCCATTTTAAAGACACAAAAACGGGCCTGGTACCATTTGGGTCAAACACCCTTCCCAAAGTTACAGTGGGTGCAGTGGGGGACCTCCGACTCGGCTCTTTAGACCATCACAGTGGTCCTTTTCTGTTGAGGGACTGTCCCTCCTCACCCTTTGGCCTTCTCTACCCAAACACACACTCCTGTCCCCATTCTCCACTGAACGGAGTTGCCTCTCTTTTCCATGACAGACCCATCCACAGGTGCTATTTAAGTATGTAACTAGGTGGCCCCTGGAGCAAGAAGAATCCAACAGCCCATTAGTGGAAGGGACAGGTGGCATGGCTTGGGTACCACATCAGCAAGCTGGGAAACTCACCCTCACCGCCCGCTCAGCACCCCTGAACTCCCTTCTTTACCTCTTTTGAAGGTTCCTGACACCTTCCCTGGCAACTGTCACCCAAACCCACCATCCCAGCACACTCACCTCCCCCAAAGGTTTAGCGTACCATTTAGATGTTCGCAGCTGGTAACATCCGTAGGGGTGACACCTCAAGAGGTGTTGTATTTACCAAGAGTATTGGTTAAGATTCACTGGGGGCTCCGCACTTTACAAGGATCACCTCCACCACCCGTGAGAGGCTACCAGAATCCTCTTGGGACAGACGGGAATACGGAGCTGACAGAGGTGATGCAAGTAGCTCAAAGCCAGTTGGGCGGCGAGGTGGAGATGGAGCCTGAGCCCCTGCTCACCATCAGGACCACCAGCCTGTCCTGAGTGCAGTTCTGTTCTCATCTCCCTGGAGCCCAGAGGCCAGTGTACTTATGATCTCCATTGGGGACAGGAGAAAATGTGGACTGAGAGCGCCTGACAGGAGCTACTGAATCTGAAAAAGCCCTTCTTCCTTCTTCCATCAGATGATATTCTGGTGCAGAGTCTGAGGCACAGGCAAGGGTTCTCTGTGACTTCAGGGGACCCGTCAGGGTGGGCTGAGTGCAGGAAGTCATGAAATGCACCCTTTGGCTGGCTCCAGATGTAGATACCGGCATGCCTCACTTCGCTTGCTCTCTCCCAGAGCCGTGGCCTCCTGCTGCCCACTGCCCTGGCCTCCTTCCCGCCTCCCCTCAATGGCATGCCACTTCAGATGGTGGCATCGCTCTCAGGGCTAACTCCTGCCTACTCAGAAACAGCTTTTTTTGACAGCCTTTGCCAATCATTTTGAAGGAAATGGTCTTGAAATGGCTGGCTCTCCCGCCCTCAACAGGACCTCGTTATACTTACACACAGCAAGCTGGCACCGACGACCACCATTCCCACCAGGGAGCACAGCCACCTGGGAGGAAAGAGCCGTCATCAAACGGTGCTCAGGGGAGGGGTCCCTTCCACCTGCCACCCCAGCCCTGCATACCGGCCACCCCTACCCTCCCTAAACCCAGCAGCCCCTTGGGACATGAGAAGGCAGGTGTGTCTTTATATGACCCAGGTCTCTCCCTGTCCTTTCCTTGCTGTGTCTCCTCCCTGGCTCAAAGCCGGGGCAGGTGGCAGGGACCTGCTGACTCAGGAGGCCTCAGCAGGCAGCCCTGGTCTCATGCTGTGTACCAGTTCACAATGCCTCCTGCTCTTCTGTTTCATTTGGCTTTACAGATCCATCTCAAAAATCACAAATCTCCTCCTATCCCATTTTATTTGGTCTCAAACATCCATCTCAATAAATAAATAAAACATGAAAATATCAATTTCTTTTCATCTCTAATTTCCTAAGTCAGTGCTTTTGAATTTATTTCAAAAGCCTGAATTCCAAAGATAACTTAAAGCTGTAACCGTTTTTCCTCGTAGTAGAGAAACAGAATTGGGGTTCGACTTCTCCACTCCCAATCCCATTCCCTTGGTGGCTTCTGAGGCTTTGCTGAAGAATTCCCTGGGGTTCCCTGGAGCACCTTTTGACAACCAATGCAATGCCCCAGCTGCCCAGTGGAGAGTAAGGGCTGTCCCTGTGTGCCTGCTGTCTCTTCTAGTAAGAGCTCAGGATCGTCCCCACTGCCACCCATCCCCCACCTCCCCTGGGTAGTTTTTATTGCTCTGTGCTTATCCTAATTTTCAGTCTCAGAGATGCAATTCCTCCTCCCAAGCACAGGGACAGGCTCTCCCATCTCACATTCCTATCACTCTTCCCAGATCCCCGGGCTACATACCGACCCATCTTGTTGGCCAACACACCAAAGAGGTTGGTGCCGATGAGGTAGGACACGCTGGCAGGCAAGAAAGCTAGACCTGCAGAAGGACACAGAGCCTCACCTTGGAATGTGCTCAATTCATCGAAAACATCTTCTATCGTACAAGACACCGACGTCCCCCCTGGTGCCTTCCAGGATTCCCAGACCACTTTGTTTTATGGTTGGAGATCCATAGACAAACCCAGAGTAGAAGTTGTAGAACCCACATCGCTGCCCTCCTCATGAGCAGGGCTTCCTGTTTGATATGATACTTGGCTCCTGCATGGGCTCCTGCCATCTGCCATGGAACCCCTGGAGAGCCAGCACCATGCTGTTCAGACTCAGCTTCCAAAAATGTGAGCTAAATGAGTCTCTAGTCTATAAAGTCAGCCTGCCTCAGGCAGTGTGTCACAGTAACAAAAAAATTCACTAATACAGGAGATAATAATTCTTACTGGACGGGCTGGTTTTGAAGTATAAGGGAGATATTTAAGGGAGGCTTAAGGGAGATTAAGCACTTTGCACAGTGCCTGGAATGGACAAAGTGCCTTATGAGCACCAGCCTTAATTATTATCAAAAAGTCAGTGACAGGGTCAGGACCTGATCCATGCTTCTCGCTCCAATGCTGGATGTTCGCATTCTCCCACCCTACCCATGTGGCAGCAAAGATGACTCTGGTGTAAGGGCCTGCTTAGAATCAGCAATGTGAGTTTCCTTGAGTTCCACCAGCCCTCTCTGCACGTGGGCCTGGAGGAAACGCACACAGCCCAATAGAACACATTCATTACAGCTAAACCCAAAGTCAACAATCTACCAGATCCTAGCCGACAGCTTGTTTGCTTTTTTTTTGTTTTCCAGTGGTACTAGGTACTGAACCCAGGGGCACTCTACCACTGAACTACAGCCCAACCCAGCTGCTTATTTGCTTTTAATATTCTCTTCTGTGGAGTAGCAGTGAAGCACACCTTAGTGTATTTGCTTACTCTATCTGCACAGAGTGGCAATCTCTTTAAACTGTGCCTCTGTGTTTATATTTAATTGCCTTAAAAAAGTTTAGAGGTTATAACTACTCAACTGTTTATCTGATTGTTGAAACAGGCACTTCTGGGAAGCTCTCTGGCCTAGAAATGACCACTTGTCATCATTGTAGATGGTGTGAAATCTGCTAAATGAGATTTTTCCCAATCTATGGGGCTTGCTTATTAGGACCGGCCATATCTCGCTTTGAGTTGCAGACGAAGTGCCTATCAACACAAGCTTTTCACAGCGTGCCTTCAAGGGATAGCAGATTACACACAGCTGTGACTATCAAGATGGTTTCAACCAAACAATGATGAAAATAATAGCAACTATTATTGACTGAGTATATTCCATGTTCCATAAAGTGTACTTATCCTTAAAACGATTACACACCTCAAAACAACTCTAAAAATTATTTCCACCTTTGCAAATGAGAAAAGCGGAGATCAAAGTGTTGAAATAACTTGTCCAACATGACAATTAATAAGTGATCAGATCAGAATTCAAACCCAAGTGGACATGTTTCTAAAGCCTGGGTTATTTCCTGCACTTGAGGACAGTTGCTAGCACCCAATGGATCCCATGGCAAAGACTGTGTCGCATCATGATCAACAAAGTTGTCCCCTTTGCTCCTCCCAGAAACCTGGAGAGCTGTTCTTCATGTAGAACAGAGGTTTTTAAAGTGTGGTCACTGAGCAGTTCACTAGGAGCACAGACTCGTTTTTCCTGACCTGCTGGCCAGCACCCAGCAAGCACTCCAGGTACCTCCAATGTCATCACTGGAGAACTTTGATGTGAGACTTTACAGATGCAGAGAGCACTAGGAAAAGCTGTGGGAGATGCTGGTAAATGGTAACTGAGTCACTGGTAACTGAGACTGGTAACTGGGTTGCTGAGGAAGGACTTCCTCATGGTGTAGTTGCTTGCGGGTACCAGTAGCCTAAGTGGCCAGACCCTCAGGCTAGGGGGGTATTATCTGCACTGAACACTGACTAACTCAATTAACTGTCATGGTCAGAAGCAGTTTCAGCCCAGAAAAATTCAATTTGGACCTAGGAGTGCAGCTGGGAACCCTGCTTAGAACTGTCCCCTTAAAAATTAGATTTAGTGCTTTCTGTTGCATGTTGAGCTGTTATCAGGCTCTTATCAGCTTCCCCTCGGGCCCCATAAGCCTCTCTTCCCTGCAGTGACTGAGTCATCTGCACGTAGCAGTCTCTGTCCCCTTTCCTCAGGCTTTCCAGAAAGGGCTGGAGCCTTAGAGGAATCACAGAGTCTGGCCCCAGAGCTTTCCACCGGGATCCAGAGCTGAGTACCTTCCCCAGGGGACAGCTATAGGGCATCCTTCTTGAGCATCATTTTAGAGATTAACAACAACAACAAAACAGCAAAGAGGGATGGGGAGTGGAAGAGAGGAAGTGTGGGTGGACGTGGTATCATGTATTGTGTACAGGATAAGACAGTCCCACACCTGTCATTTCTTCTTTTTTTTAATATTTATTTTTTAGTTTTCCACAGACACAACATCTTTGTATGTGGTGCTGAGGCTCGAACCCGGGCCGCACGCATGCCAGGCGAGTGCGCTACCGCTTGAGCCACATCCCCAGCCCTTGTCATTTATTCTTACAGTCGGTATGGATGGCAGTGGTGGTGCGTATTAAAATTGCACATGGGACAAAGCATTTCTACACCTGAATCACTTATTCCTCCAATTCCCTCTAAACTAGATAGTTACTTTCCCTTTCAACTAGAGAGTTATTTGACACTTCAGAGGTGAAAAAGGTGGTTTGCACAGTTTATACAGCTAATCAATGGAGCTGAAACAAAAACCTAAGTCTTCTGACTTCATTAATATTTATTCATTCCAGCACAGAGCTAGGTATGTGGGCTCTCAAGAGTCTCCTTGATCCCTCCCCACCATGTCCTTTCTTAGGCTACTTTTCTGAAGAATTTCCCATCCACTGGGGCCGATTCATGGATGTGGACATGGAAGGTAATTCTGTGATGGAAGCTCATTGTCCCCCTGAGATGTTAATGACCTGGACTTGATGATGCCTTTTGATTACCTGTGGAAGGGCCCACAGCACTCACCTTCTGCCCAAGCCCAAGGCGGGGACCAGGTCACTTACCTAACTGCCACTCAGGGGAGCACATGGTCTGCATCATCCAGATGGGCAGGGTGGGCTCCAGCATGGCCACTCCCATGTTGGCAAAGCAGATGGAACCTGGCAAGGCGGTTCTGTGGGCCACTGTGCCTGAAGCCCAAACCCTCCCGGCTCCGAGGGAAGCCATTGCCGCCTTACCTGCAGCCACCAGGATATAAGGGTCCTTGAGAAGCGTAAGCAGTGGGGTCCCTTTGGCACTCTGAGGACAAGGACAACAAGAACTTCCATTTGTACAGTGTTTACATCCCTCTTATTTTCACAGAAGCTGAGAATGTGCACACAGGACCTTAGAGACCATCTATCGCGACTCCTTCACTGTAGAGATCTGGAGACCCAAGTCCAGGGAGAGAAAGTGACCTGCCCAATGTCACAGCGTGAGCTGGAGGCAGAGCCTGTACTGTCCCGCGAGCAGGGCGGGGCTTGATGGGAGTCACAGAGAGTGGGACCACACATCTAGATGTGATCCCTGCCTCCAGATGACTGTCAGGCAGGTCAGGGTAAGTGGTGGCAGGGGCGGGGTTAGACATCTAACAGGGGTTCCAGGGATTTTCCAATAGATCCCCCTGGCACCAGTATTTGCCTAGAACCACAGGCAGAGTGCTCCATCCCACTCTGCATAAAAACACTACCTCGGGGGACTGGAGATATAGCTCAGTTGGTTGAGTGCTGGCCTAATATGCACAAGGCCCTGGGTTCGATCCCCAGCACCACCAAAAACAAAACAAAACAAAAACACTACCTTGACTCCTCCAGCTGTCTGAATTATTCCTTTCCACCATTTTGAGCCACACTGGACTAGGAGCCTAAACACTGGGGTGAAAACACCAGCCCAAATGACCAGTTCTAACTTCCCTTTCCCTCAAGATGTACCTGGTCCCTGCCACACTTGGCCGCCCCACTCTCCTTCCTGCATCCCAGCTGCCCGCCGCCATCACTGCTTCAACTACCTGGTTTCTCAGTTCCAGGGTTCCTCGTCCTGCCCACTCTTCAAAGTCAAGCTCAACTGGCTCCTCCTTTTCCACAATGTCCTCTGACTCAGTAGCTGAAACTTCTCCCTTTTTCAAGCTTCCGGAGCATTCTGTCCTAATCTCCTATGGTGCATGCTGTAGTCAATCTTGTAAGAGATCTGAGAGTTTTAATATGATACACACCAGGTAAATTAAATATAGAGACCCTAAAGTAAAAAGAGCATGTCCTCATCCCAAACATAGTTCAAAGAAACTGATGTAAATCATAAAAATACACCTAAAAAGTCCAAGAAACTCTTTTTTTTTTTTTTTGCAAACACTCCATTTCTAGGAATTTAAAGATCACTGCCAACTTTCTAAAATGAATGCGTATAAAGTTATTCATTGTAGCATCATCTGTAACTGCAAACTACTGAAACCTACCTAAATGTTCCAAAAAGAAACAGAATACACAGGGTGGTGGACCATACAGCTTCAGAAGCAATGCAGAACTCTATGTACAGATGAGGAGTGGTTTTCAGAATACATTGTTAAGTGTGAAAGAGAAAGGAGAATGCAAAGACTATAGAGTATGATAACTTTTGTGTAAGAAAAATTGGAGAAATAAGAGAACACATGTGAACTATGTATTTTGGGGAAAAATGCAAAATGCATAGGAAAGATAAACTGAAAAACCAAGTGATTGCTCATGAGCAATAAATAGGGTTAAAGAAGGGGAAGGGTAGAAAGCTCATGGAGACATTGACATTAGAATACCTTTTTGAGTCATTTTGACTTTTAGGTGGTAGTGTTCTTTATATTCAAAATCTGAAATTGTGTTCATGTTATGGATGGAATTGTACCCTCCACCAACTCACAGGTTGAGCACAATTCCTTAATGTCCTATTCTAACATGAGGACTTGGGGGAAATAATTAAAACTAAATGAGGTTTACATGAGTGGAGTGCTGATCTGATAGGAGCAGTATCTGTGTAAGAAGAGGAAGGGACACCAGTGATCTCTGTCTCTGTGCACAGACATCAAAGAAAGACCATGTGGGGTCACAGTGAGAGAAGGTAGCCACCTGCAAGCCAGGAAGAGAGCCCTAACCAGAAACCAACACATTGATCCACACGTTGATCTTGGACTTTAGCCTCCAGAGCTCTGAGAGACTAAATGTCTGTTGTTTAAGTCACTGAGCCCATAGCATTTGTTATGGGCAATTCAAGTAAACTAACAAATTAACAAGAATGGAAAAAAAAAACTAAAATCAAATGCAAAGAAAAACAAGTGGACACAACTGAATTTGAAGTGCACCATGCATCATATAATCACACTAAGGGTGAAAAAAACTAACATAAAAATTTCTAATTGCAGTACTTTGGTCATATTCCCCACATCCAAGGAAAAAGAACTGAATGCTATCTTGAATGCTTTCTAGCAAGCTTGCTTTTGGGTGTATGGGTGTACAAACTACACGCATTGTAGGACTGCATAAAAAGGTAAATGTCTGGACTTGGCGGGGGGGGCACCAGGATTCTCTCTATGGAGAAGATTGAGGAAAGCAATAAAAAGTAGAGTTGGACTGGAGGCAGAGGTCTCAGTATGAACTCCTGTGGATATACCGGCTCTGTCACCGAGATGGCATAAAAACAAGGACACCCCCATAGCAGTGGGACACCAAGTGCCCATGTTTTGGTTTCTAAACACCATCCCCCATTAAAAGGAACCTGAGATTCCTGGAGAAATAGTTGATCCTAGGGCTAGGGGCCGGGGTAGGTACAAGATGAGCATGTGACATATATTTGTATCACAAAGCAAAAAAATTACTCAAAAAAAGTCTGTGGGCATGTTAAAATGACTTTGAAGCCAGTTTGAAAGTGTCTACACTTGCTAAATCTATAACAATTTGAGCATCAAAATAAACAGAGATGGTTATAAACTACAAGCCACTGAATAAAATAAAAATCCAATGAGTTCAAACTGCAAATAAGCAAATAAATGAATTGTATAAATATTGACATATAATGTGTATAAATACGTAGTTGTGTATAAAGAGAGGAAGAGAAAAAAATGGCTATTTCTTACAGAAAAAATAATGCCAACTGATGATATGGGGGAACCAGTAAAACAGAAATTGCTACATTTTGCAAACATCATAGTAAACATTGGTTCAGGCAAAGATCATTGATGGATAATAAATCTAGGAGGAGGTGATTTTTTGAGGGAGATGAGAGTTTTACATATTCTTACAGTGTTTCTCACAGATTGTCAGTACAACGTGAAAGAGAATAGCTACACATGGAAGAGACCAGTCAGCTCCTTGACCTAGGGATGAGAGACCAGGATGAGAGATGAATAGGTGCCATACGACACTCTAGAGGAGACGGGATCACTCAGGTGATGTGACAACAGAGGCTGCAGAGCCCACAGTGGATCATGAGGACACAAAACGCAAACCAAATTTAGAAAGATTCTAGAAAGTAACGGTTGGTGTTCTTCAGAAATGTCAGTGTCCTTCCTCAGTCTATACCCAAAGGACTTAAAAATAGCATACTACAGGGACACAGGCACATCAATGTTTATAGCAGCACAATTCACAATAGCTAAACTGTAGAACCAACCTAGATGCCCTTCAGTGGATAAATGGATAAAGAAACTGTGGTATATATACACCAGGGTATATTACTCAGCATCAAAGAGAATAAAATGGAGAATATAATGCTAAGTGAAATAAGCCAATCCCCAAACACCAAATGCTGAATGTTTTCTCTGATATAGATGATATGGATGCTGATTCATAGTGGGGTTGGGGGGGCATAGGAGGATTAGATGAACTCTAGATAGGGCAGAGGGGAGGGAGAAGAAGGGAGGAGGCTTGCGGGTAGGAAAGACGGTGGAATGAGATGGACATCATTACCCTAAGTACATGTATGAAGACACAAATGATGTGACTCTGTGTACAACCAGAGATATGAAAAATTGTGCTCTATATGTGTAATATGAATTGTAATGCATCCTCCTGTCACATATAAGAAATTAGAATTAAAAATAATTTTTAAAAAGTATAAATAAAGTCAAAATATTGCAAATAAGAAAAAAAATGTCAGTGTCTTGAAAGACTGAGACTGAAAAACTTTTCTGGATTATGACACAGGAGTAATTCTGAGTCCTAACTGGAGGGGAAAAAACCTGGTAAGAATAATGACAAATCAAAGATGGACTGTAGATTAAAGTGCTGTAGCCACATCAAATCAATGGGATCCAGAACTCTACTGTCACTGCATAGGAAATATCCTTGTTCTCAGAGAAAACTCTGAAATATTAAGGGGTAAGGAATCATATAAGCAATGTACTCTCAAATCACTCAGGAAAAGATCAGAAATAATAACAATAATAATAAGATAGGGATGATTAATAACAATGGTAAAATGTGAAGAACCTGGGGATATGGGAGTTCTCTGTATTATGCTCACAACTATTCTGTAAATTTAAATTCATTTCAAAATGAAAAGTTTTTGAAAGTCTAATGAAACTCTGGTAATTTTTTTGCCCCCCATCAAGTTCTTCCTAAAAATGTCCTAATGCCCTTCTTCCCTGGTATCCCATGCCTGGTTTACTTGTTACTTGTTTCAGGATTCATCATCAGTCCCGGCCCCAGGTCCTCGTGGCAGTGGCAGAACCATCTGGACGCATGTCCCTGGTCCCAGGCAGGGCTAGAGCTGCATTAGGACCAAGCACATTCCAGGCCTGGGAGTCCCGGCAGAAGGTATTCCGTGTTCCTTGTTCTGAAGAGTTTCCCTCCCCAGTACCCAGACATTCTACTCCTACAGCCAGTTCCCAAAGGGTGACGCCAAATCTCCAGGTCACAGTGGGGAACTCTCAAGGTGCCAATTATACCACAGTTCCAGATTTTTCCAGATGCTTCTCTGATTACCTTCACTGTCTCTATCTATAGAATGAGGCTAAAAACAGTCCATTATTCATGGACTTTATAAGATAAAGCATAGACAGAGATCCTGGGACACAAAGATCATCAAGAACTTTTATGTATAATTATAATTACTTCCAGAATAGCTTGATGGACCATAGTTTGCAAGATCAGTCTTTAGGTCAGACTTTCTCATACACTTCCACACTTTGTCATTTTTCCTCCTGCATGTTGAGTAATTCATCACAATATGATTTGATATTGATTTCCCAGACCATCTTTGGTTTGAAATCAGACAAATATCAACCCTGATATTTATTAACCGTGACAGAATGAGAGTTTGTTAGGGATGCTCTTAGAGGACGTCTTTTATTGGGGAAAGGTTATCTGAAGGCCTCGTCTTCCCTATCTCTAAAAAAAGATTTCTTTGACTTTTTTTTTTTTTTTTTGGCACCAGGGATTGAACCCAGTGATGTTTAACCACTGAGCCACATCGCCAGCTCTTTTTATATTTTTATTTAGAGACAGGGTCTCACTGAGTTGCTTAGAGCCTCGCTAAATTGCTGAGGCTAGCTTTGAACTTGTGATCCTCCTGTCTCAGCCTCCCGAGCTGCTGAGATTATAGGCATAATCTTTCTTTGGTCTTTTATGGGTCTTTTCTCCATCCTTGTCCAATTTTAGCCGGACTCTTTTGCCATTGCCCATACATCCCCCAAATGTAACCCAGCCTGGGAGCCCAAGTACAGATCTCATTTTTCCTGACTCTGTTCCTCTTCATCTTCCAGTGGTTTGACAGCTTGTCTGGGTTCCTACCCCTGGCCCTTCTGTCTACCTCTATGCAACAGAAGTCTGTGTCTACTTACTTCAGGAGAGACTTTGGAAGGCTTCAGGATGCAAAGTTGAAGCGCTAAGAAAGAAGAGGAAGAGAGACAGTAAATTCCCTTTGTTCACTCATTAGCTGGGGCTCCAGTAAGAGCCACGTTGCTGCCACCCTCTAACTCCCTGAGTTTCTTCCCTCTTTTCTAGGATGGGGGTGTCCTTGATCCATGTAAACACGTGCACACTGACCCCACAGCCTAAAGCACTCCCGTCCTGACCTGGGCTACCACTGACCAGGGTCCTAGTGCTGACTTACCTCCATCCAACAGCGCCAGGAAGGCCAAGATGAGGAAGGGAGCAGACTTCCCAACAAACTCGTACATCACACTTCCAAAGGGAGCGCCCACTGGGAAGGCAAAGCAGCACAGACCCCGGGAGTGAGCAACCCCAGCCTCAGAGGCTCATCCGCGTTACCCACCAGGGGCCAAACATCACCTGGGCTTCTGGAGATTCAGACATGGAGAAGACCCCGTCCCTGTCCCCCAAGGAGCTCACTTTAGAATGAAGAAAATATGAAGGGCAGGTTCAAGAAATTGTCACTGTCAAGATTGACAGTAAAATCGGATGCACAAAGTGCTGTGTAAACACAGTGAGGTGGGTCAGAAAGTCCTGGTGGCCACAAGGCCTTTGCCAAGTACAGAGTGCCTCGTGGGAAAAAAGAAAAAGTATGCAAGAAGACCACAGAGGCATCAGAAAAGAGCGTGTTGCTACAGAAGAGAGGGGAGAGAGTTGTTGTTGGTGTATGAATGTTTGGGGACGGGGGTGGGGTGGGGAGCAGAGGTGGAGAAGGTTGAGGTCACTTAGTCAAGGGTCCCAGGTGGTCAGATGAGGTGTCTACTGAGCTTTTTGATCTGGGGCTAAGCTCAGTTCCTTTCAATGGGAGAGAAACACACCACCGGCTCTGGGCTCAGGAAGGAGGAAACGTGAAAGAGATCAGGCAGGAGGCTGGTGCCATGTTCCAACCCAGAAAGGGTGAGGAGCAGCCCTTGAAGTGGCTGCAGAGGGTGAAACGAGCCTGTTCATTTGGGAGTGACTGTGAGGAAGGACCAGAGTGCACCAAGTTTAAGGCTGAGTTTTGGGAAGATGAATGCTAACAAAGAGCAGGGCTTTGTTCCCTCTGTGGTTGTACAGGGTGGGGACAGCTGGGAAGGAGACTTTTGGCATCTTCTCCTCAGTGGGCTTGTAGCCTCCTGGAGGGCAGGACTATGTCTGGGGTTCTTACCTATTGCCCATTGTTAGCATTGTGCTTGGCATGTAGTATACACTCAGCAAAAGTAAGTGGCTTTTGGACTAGTAGATTAAAACACGTGAAGGATGAGCCTCGAGGAACGCACAACCTTATGGCCGAGAGCTTGGGATTTGAAGTGCAGAAGATCTGAAGTTCTATCCTGGCTCTGTTGTTGCCTGACTCTATGACCTTGGATGGCTACTTAATCTTTCTTATCCTCAACTCTAACCTGGGGACCATTATTCGTCCTTCGGGTGGCAGTGAGGAATAAAGGAAATTATATCTGTGATGAATTCAGCAGAGAATCTGGGTGGGGAGAGCACACTCTCATGTTGAAAGCATGGAGATTCTGACATGGAGAAGTAGAGATACGGCAGGCAGAGGAAGTCACTAACATGGGGAGGTCCGTTCCCTTGGACAGGCTAGCTTTCTGGATCTCTCTGAGGTCCTTATGAACTGCACAGCTTATTAAAGATAAAGAAATGAAATCTTCCCTTGGTGATACTGGTTTTTGGAGGGTGGTACCGGGGATTGAACTTAGAGGCACTTGACCACTGAGCCACATTCCCAGCTGTATTTTGTATTTTATTTAGAGACAGGGTCTCACTGAGTTTCTTAGTGCCTTGCTTTTCCTGAGGCTGGCTTTGAACTCTCCATCCTCCTGCCTCAGCCTCTTGAGCTGCTCAGATTGCAGGTGTGTGCCACCACGCCCGGCCCTACGTGATTTTTCTGAAGGAGTCCACCTGTGATTGAGCCAGGAAGAGAAAGGAAATACTCGCTCATCTTCCACAACCCAGGACACCTGCCTCCTGGAGCCATCTTCCAAGGGTCTGTCTGCAGTGCTCCCAACCCTCCCGAACCTAGAGTTGCAGCAAGATGCCACTTACCCAGCACTCCCAAAGCCAGGCCCCCCAGGGCAATTCCCATGGCTCGCCCTCTCTCATAGTCATCAGTGTAGACACTGGCCAGCATCCCAAGACCTGAACAGAGAATGACAGAGAGAGTTGGCACCTGGGAGGGCTCTGTCTGCCTCTCTCAGAGTCCTTGGTCTCTGCTCTATCATGTCGTGACTAATAATCTTAGATAGAGTTTCAGTTTGAGGGGTGTTACAAAACTTATCCCATAGTATATTGCAAATACTGTCCCCCACTGGTCCCTCAAATGTCCACACTACTCATTTCTTCTGGGCATTAATGGAAATGCAAAGGCTTCTGGGAAGGGTGACACAGACGACCACTCTCTAATTGTGCCATATTTCCTAGTGTTTGATCATGTCCTGGCCCATTTCCCTGCATGAGGGGGCTCTGGAGCAGGTGAGAGGAAGGAGCACCTACGAGCAGAGACTGTTCCACTCAACATGGTGCCCAAGGGGGGGCAGGAAAACACCAAGAACCCGGAGCACGGCCTGAGCTGGCAGGGCACAGCACCCACAGAACAGCATAAAATATCAGCCTCACAGGATGCCATGAAATGTTTGACAATACTTAGCAAACTCTGATGTTATTACATGTTTATTATTATTTATTATTGATTATTATGTTTATGGCAGTTCCTATAAAATAAGAGGGAGAAAGGGAAAGAAGGGCACTAAGTAAAAACCTGGCCTGCTTTATGGTTTTACTTGGGCTTATTCTGAACTGAGCTAGCAGCATTATTATTATATTATTCCAGGATGTTATGCCAGACTTAGGGATCCATGGCACTGCCAGCCACTCTGCAGCTACCTTGTTCCTGAATCACAATTTCTTCCTACCAGGGTGAGGTTTTTCTTAATTAATTTTCTCATATAAATCTTTTAGTGATATTATAGTGTCTGAGTAAGAGGTGGTAGGAGATGTCTGTGTGTGTGTGTGTGTGTGTGTGTATACACACACATGCGTACTGAAGATGTCAGCATTACCTGCAACAGATGAAAATGAAGATCCGATGCCTTGAAGGGTTCGGGCCACAAACAGCAGGGTATAAGTGGCAGAAAAAGCAAACACTGGGGAGAGAATATCAAGAATGCTCCAGTTAGCAAATTGTGTTTGATTCCCCAGCCATCAGACAACCTGCCCGTGACAAGCAGAGATGAGTCATTATGCATATGTTTCAAGAAAGCACGATGATGATTTGGGCTTTCTGTTCTTGAAGTTGTCCTTCTAATCTCCCCAGCCTTCACTCAGGACTGATTTTTATTTTTAGGACTGATTTTTTAATTGGCAAGAAGACTGAGAAACCGCAGACGCATACCAAGTCACCACACAGAGCAGATGGAAGGCCTGGTCTCCACATTTCTTGCTGAGAGCTGCATATCTAAGTCACTGGAATTAGGGATGTTTGTGAAGCCCAATGGCCTGGTCAAGGAATTGGTTCCTAGCTCCTACTTCAAAAGATGTTGCCTCCTCCATAACACCCAGATTTGGCCTTTGTCATTACTGGGCCACATTGGGTCATCTGGAGTACTGTGACAGGAACTTGTGGACACATCGTAGACCACAGGATAGAAAATACCTTGTGATTCAATCATATCCTTCCCCCTACTTTATGTCAGAAGATCTTTTAACCAAATCAAATTAGTCTGTATTAAATATTAATAAATGCACAGCTCTGCTAGACTCTGCGAGCAAAGTGAAAATAAAGAGAACATCCAGTTCACGGAAACTGAACCAAAGAGGAATAAGTTATCCAAAACTAAATCACAGGGTGTTGGTGGTCAGGTTGGTAGATGCAGACGTGCCTCACCCTCGATTCCAGAACAGTGTCTCCTAAGGAGAGGAGAATCCCTCCCAAAGTGTCTGAATCAGAGAATGTTAATCCTCTTGCCCATTCATTATAAGTGTCTCTGGTTGGGCTTGTAATTTTCTTCAATTACTCCCCGACATGATCACACATTGTCTACCAAACACGCACATTCCTGCTGTCTCCCTTGCTGGCCTCCAGTGCCCTTTCTCAGACTTTCTGATTTCCAGTCCACAGAGTGGGCCAACTGATTTTGATGTGCCCAGGACTTTCTTAGTTTTAAAACTGAAATTCACACTTTCTGGGAAATCCTTCGATCCTGGGCAAAACAGGATGGTTGCTCACCCCGTTTAGGAAGATCAGAGTAATTTCCTTTCCCCTTTGCACACGGCCCCTGTTTAGTTCCCAACTACTTTAAGCCTAGTTCCTGGACAGGGAGCTTGATGGGTAGTAACGGGCATCAGAAACCTCTTTTTAGCATGTTTGAAGACCCTTAAATGAGGCTACATAGGATATCCTAAACACCAAATGTATTTTCTTTTGGCTAGAATTAGGCCAACTTAATTTAGCAACACTGGTGATCACATGGAAATACTCATTTCTATTTAATACGTATAGTTTGGTAGATAAGAAAAACTTTAAAAATATGAGTGCTTATCAGAGAATGAGGAAAGGACCTTATGCTAAAGAGTCTGGTTCCACTAATACACGACATTATATTATTTTGCTGGTGTTTGTCATGTCTCCCAGGCAACCACCATCTGCCCCTGGGGCTGGAAGCACGACTGCTGTCCTTTAAGTTCCATAATACATATGCTCCATACGATTTTATGAAATGAATTCGAAGTCTTATTGGATGACATCGTTTTTTAATTTGCTGTCCAGCAAGGACCAAGCTTTAGAAGTTCACTGGACACTATGAACTGTAATTTCCTCATTTTCTTTGATTTAGAACAGCATGAGGAAGTTGTAGTTCTCAGGTGAAACTGCATTTCTTAAGTTCCTGTATTTTGCAGTCTTCCTGCCCTGAATGCAACAAATTCTCATCAAACCTTGGTTTGGTAGGAGTCCAGTCCTATGCTGGGATGGAAGAAAAGACGAGAAGGAGGAATAGAGAAAGATAAGTAACAGAAAGATAAGAAAATCAAGAGGGAGAAAAGGTTATATTGCTGGAGAGCAGGGAATTACTAAAGGTAGCAGGAGCTACCAGTGTGCTCACAGGCTTTCCCCATCTATTAATCCCCAAACGAGGATCCCCCATTTACTCCTTTTTATTTTTCAGTCTCAGGATCAACTACTTTTCTTGCTTACTGTTTTTATTCCATCTCCATTCTATTTGGAATATTTAGCTGATACAGGATAGGCTCTCTAGTCTTCTCATTTATTTAACAAATTTACTTTGCTAAACTATAATCTTTATTGGGAAGTTGAAGACTTTCTGGAATTTTCCAGTTACTACTGTCCAACTTTTTTTTCCTTTCAATTAGCTGTGGCATATTTTTCTTTACCATGGCATATTAGAATAATTTGATCTTTGCCCAAGGCTGGGAGGTTTGCATGAAGTTCGCTGAAATTCACATGCATATGTGAATGCTCATGTACATACACACACACAAACACACACACACACAAACACACATTAATATATATTATATAAACAGCCTTTATGATTTCCACTGATAAATGAAATATCTGTTCTCCTTCAGCAGAATACACAAATTCCAGCTAGACTAAGTTGTCACTACTATTCTAGTCCCCATTCCAAAAATTGCAAAGCATTCAAATCAATGTCCCAGTCCAATTAGATGACTAATTACCAGATGGGCTAACCTGACCTTGATCTCTATGCTGCACTCACATGATAAAATCAGAGGTTTCAGTGAAGGGGAGAACAGGGGAAGCATATTACTTACTAACAGTGGAGAGAAACATGATAACAAAGCCAGCGAACATGGGGATGTGATATCCAATCCTAAAAGGGAATCAACAAAAGAAGATATGTTTCCAATGGGCACTCACACACATATATTTTTTTTAAATGCTAGTGGAAACAGAAATGCGGTTAATTTGAGTTCGTGGTAAAACATGTCTCTGAATGCAAGAGTGGAGGTGGAATACAGCATGCGAATGACTCCATGCAAATAAACAAACATGCAAATTTACCTGCAGACTGAGGCCAAATCCTCTTCCAGAAAGGCCAAACCTCTTTCAGAAAGATATACATTCTATAGAAAGTAATAGAATGTATATCTCCTCAAAACATTGGGATCGTCCCTCAAGTGACTAGGAAGCCATACTTTAGAGGGCATTAGGACTGTCCCATTCCCACCTGGGTCCTATTCAAGCTATGTTCCAGAGAACGGAAGGAACATGAGCTCTAATTGCTGCTCACTGGTTCTCTTCTTGGCCCTCAATATTCAATACATCACTAGGGAAATCAGAAGTTTACAATGTCTCACCAATAACATGTCATCCTCTGAGGCTTTGGGGTAAGTAGCTTTCCAAGGAGCTGATCCCCTGGGTCCCACAGTGTTCCTTCTTTTTTCTTTCTAATCACCCATATGAAACCTCTGCCCAGCCTACTATTCCTGAGCCCATGGGTACCCTGTGGGGTATGACACCCTCTGAGATACCTGTTGGTGAGAGGTCCCACGAATGGGTTGACCAGAAGTTGCATCAAAGCCTTTGAAGCAAACAGAACCCCAACCCGGATGTTCTCTTCCTCCAAGAACTCTGTGCCCTGCAGGCAGTTGTTTCTATGAGCTGTGTTGGCTTCGGTGACTAGAGGAGGGACAGTGCCAGAAGAACCATTTGTCCAAGCTGTGCCCCTGGGTGCACTTTGTTCCACAGCTATGGTGATATTGTCAAAGAAGGAGAAGACGGTGGCGAAAGCAGGAAAGGTGAGGGCCGGCTGGGAACTCACAGAGAGGCTGGCATGCCCAGAAGAGTTGACCTCTTTGAACTCCGTGGCATACAGGAAGGTGGGCACAATGGGCACTGAAAGTCAATGAAGACCAATCATAAGGGTTAGGGACAGATTATATTTTGCCACTACTAGGTTTAGGGATTACTTTAAGGTCCTGTTTTATGCCAAAGGAAGACATTTGTTAAGTGACATCCTTTAAGGTGAGCTAAAGACTGTGCCTGCCCAAACTGTGCTGTTAGCTAAGGGACCTGCATTCCAACCATCATGTCACTGGTCCGCCCAGATTCATGGATTCTGCATGGGCCAATTTTCCTACTCACTGAGATTTATTTACAACCTGAAAATCAATACTAATTGAGCTATAATGATATTTTGCAGACCAATATAGATCAGTGAGGCACCCAATGTGCACGTTCCCACTTCAGTGAGATCTGGGACAGTTCCCTGGTACTTGAATCCCAGCTCTGGCACCTGTTAGCAGGCAGCCTCAGGCATATCATTTTATGCTTCTTTGTTAAAAAAAAAAAAATCTACCAGGATGCTTTGTTTTTAGGATTTAAGATTATAATCTATGTAGTGGGGGAGGGGCTTGTGTGCTCATATTTCCTCCTAGGAGCAATGATTCATTATTTGCTAATCCAGCACTTGTGACAGCTTTACAGAACATAATTATAACCATAGAACCACAAATAATGAGAATTGACTGCATTGGATTAGCCACTTGTCTCAGGAAGACTCTTATTTAAAATAGTATATTTTACCCAGGGGCAACAAATTAGTAACATTTATACCCTGGTACAATATAACATAAAGATTAAGGGAGTATCATCTAGAAAAAGGAGAACTCTGAGGAAATGAACTGCAAGAAGGGTAGGGCTTGATAGAAGTTGAATGTCCAAATGTCGTGTGCCATTTTTAAAGGACAGAGCCTAGGGAGGCATGGCTCCCAGAGACAGGATGGGGAAGCAGAGGGAGACCACTTCCTCCTTTCTGGCCAGACACTCTCTGAACCTCCTTCTCTTTGAACCTCTGGAGTCATTAGAAATGGCAGGAAGACTTGGTTACAGTAGGCAGTTTCCCCTGGCCCCTAGCAACCTCTATATGTTTTCCACCAGAAAAATAAGTCCACTCACTGCTGAAATGAAGCAGGGTGTGTTGCCTAGTGGGGTCCAAAGCAAATTAACTCTCACCAGGGAGACTCCCAAACGTACCCACCACAGTAAGCAGCATGTTGTCCAGAAGCAGGGCAACAAACACCACCACAAGCACCAGCTGCCGGGACCCTCTGCCTTCCTCCAGCAACCGCTGAGGAGCATCCAGGACGGTGCGAAGCATGGTGGGGCGGGGCTCGGGGCTGGGGATGGCTTCTCCTCCAGGTGCTCAGAGGCACCTGCCGCAGCCCTGCAGCCGCCCTATACAAGAGGAGGAAATTTGTCCCTGTGAGCAAGACTCATTGTTAAAAAGATAAGTGCAAAGGGTTACAAGTAGCAGGAGTGTTTAAAAATTTTCCATGTTTGTCCCTCCCTTTATTTATTTTTTTCTTTTTTTGCAGTGCTGGGGACAGAACCCAGGGCCTCATGCACAGTAGGCATGTGCTCTGCTAATGAGCTACACCTTCATTCCTTTTAAAATTCTATTTTGACACAGGGTCTCACTAACTTGCCCAGGCTGGACTCAACCTCCAGAGCAGGTGGGGTTACAGGCATGTGCCACTGTGCCTGGCTCTGATCACTTCTCACACATATCAATAATGCTACTGATTCCCAGATTGCCTTCCAGGTAAGCGCTGCTTACCAGTGATTTATATTTGGAATTTAACCTAATGAATGACCCATATGCTTCTCAAACGTCAGACATTTGCCCCTCACCTTGATAACTTATATCTGAGAAGTATCTGGACAATTACTTATTTACTCTTTTCCTTTAAGTCCATGTTTTTAAAATATTGCTATACTATTTTAAAAAGCAACTTGATATACCATGCAAAAAGAAAATTATGTTGTATGTCTAGTTACCACCCCCAAATTATGGTCTAGGTTATTTGAACCACCCAAAAACATCTCATGTGGCCAAACATCACTCATGCTGCCCACGGAGACACATTAGTCTGGGCCAACTTTCATTTCACAGTTACAAAATCAGAGACTCAGGAGCTTAGGAAGTTTGCCCTTGATCAAATTAATTATTGTCAAACAGGGATGAAATCTCAAGCTTTTTAACTTGCAATTTTCACTCCACCTTTTGCATGAGCTCTGGGCACTAGAAGTGCTCATAATCTTTTATTTATCTTATAAACCCCTGCTCAGAAAGCTGTGTCACTGTGTATAAGTAAGATAATAACTTTCATGACTAGTTTCCCATGTAGGATTTCATATCTTTTGTTAGCCTTAAGTCACAGTTCCTTGTCAAACTTTCAAGTAATCCCACTTTCTGGAAGATTTCATTTTCTTTTATATGATTTCTATTGTGGTATCAACAACAACAATCATGTACATTTTTAAAAGAGATAATTGTCATGAAATGTGTAAGATCCTTCCTAGAAATGTATGCCCCTTGATTTGATAACTCCATTTCAATTAACCTGTTCTAAAGAAAGGCTCAGAATGCAACTAAAGATTTATGTTTGAAGATATATGGCTGAATTATTTTTATAAGTGAAAAATGAAATACTTTAAAATCATATTTTCAAATAATTTCAATGACTTAGAAAATACTCTTAAGATAATGGTAAGCCAAAAAAATAATATCAAGCTGTATTTACAGCTTGATCTCACTCAGGTAAAAAAATTAATACATGTGTATGTTTTTAAAAGACAGGAAAATGTGCACTCAAATGCTGGTTATGTATAAGCAATGATTTAAATTATCTTATTTTTCATTTTCAATCATTTCCAAATATTCTGTAGTTAACAACTTTCATAACACAAGAAGAAAACAATTGTAAATGATTATCACTGAGTTCAATCATTAGCCTCAGCATTGGAAGAATCCTAAGCACTCATCTGCTGTGCTCTAAACCCAGGGCTGAAGAACTCCTCCTGCAGTTCAAGCCATCAAGATAAATTTTAACCAGATAAATTAACCAGAAAATGCATGCAATTATTAAGACCATTCATTTCAGCTACTTCCAAATACAAACTGACATAGGATACACAAGGTTGAAAATTAGAAGAGATTAAAAGAAAAGCAATGAAAACTACATGATTTCAATAGAATGCAATACTATAAGGAGAGAACACACAATAAAAACAAAAGGCTGCCCCCAAACAATAATTTGCCAACAAATCAGTAGTAAATTTTATAACGAAAATCCTCTAATGAGAAATACAAATTATATGGAAGAATTAAATTTATCCAGAGAGAGAAAATCCTACCTTTCAGTCTGGCTTGGTGTGTGCCACTCAGCGAGGGACCAGCAGGTGTTTGCAAGACAGCAGGACTCTGTTCTCTGAACGTGGATGTGCTGATGGATTTATTGCCACCTGTTATCTGAGGATGCTCTGTGTGCCCTTTGTCCACAAAGATTTAATTGGAAACTCCAACAGGTTCCACTCAGAGCCTTAGCTCCCTGCGTCAAAGGCAGGTAGGCAGGGCTGGAGAGGGCAGAGAGAGGAATAGCTTGCTGAGCGAAGAGGCAGGAGGCTGTGCTGTTTTACATCTGTGCTTATCTATCATCAAACCCTTTTAATTCTTGCCAGGATCGGAATACAAACTGGAACACAAGATGGAAGCAGGATGCAATTCCTGTCCCCGCCCAGTTAGCCAAAGGGGCTCCTTGTACCCCACTTTGCTTCCTGGAAAGAAACAAATCTTAGAAAAGTTACAGGGGACAGGGGAAATGTGCGCTTGCCATTCTAAAGCCATAAAAATTCTACATCTCTGGTCTGTATAAAGGCACAGGTTTTATACTACATCTTTTTATCCCAACACCAGCTCAGAGCCTGGCACATAGTGACCCCAGCACACCTTTCTTTCTTGTGTGGATGATTGGATGGACAGAGTGAGGTCGTGAAAGAGTGAAATCCATGGCAGCATCAGCTCACTGTGGGATCTTGGGGAAGCCCCATGGATCCATATTATTCTGACGTTAGGAGTCATAGTTGGGCAAGGGGCATAATCAATTCAAAAGAGCAAACACAACTAATGAGCAAGGGTGGAAGCAGAGGATTCCCACTTGTGGACCTGGTGGGTCCTTCCTAAGTGTAGGAGTTAATTCAGAGACTTTCCATTTAGGGCTTAAAAAAAAAGAGAGAAGGCAATTATCTTAAAATGGAAATCTGCAGAGAAATAGGGAGAGGAGAAAAGAGCATTAGGGGAATGCATTACTCCTCTTGCTGTTGTAACAAGGTACTGCAAACTTGGGGACACAAAACATCATACATTTATTTTCTTGTAGTTCTGGAGGTCAGAAATCCAAAATAGCTGTTACTGGGTTAAAATCAATGTTTCGGCGGGACTGGAGGGACAACAGTTTCCTTGCCTCTTCCAGTTCCTAGAGGCCACATGCGTTCCTTGCCTCATGGATTCCACCTTCAAGGCCAGCTGCGTGCCATGTTTAACTCTCTCCCTCCTTCATTACCAAGGACCCAGGTGACACTTCTTTCACCAGGCCCTCTCCACTCCAAGTACAGGACCTCTGGGGGCTTGGGGCAACCCCCAGCAGAGTGGAGCTGTGTCTAGTGGAGAAAAACACCATGTGGGGGCTTGGCGTAGAGACCTCTAGTGAGGGAAAGCTGCTCTGAGACACCACCACACTGGGGGTACCCCAAATAATTGGGAAACCATGGTTTGGGGAACTGAAAACCTGAGTGAGAAGGTATAGGCAGAGAATTGTCATACTTTGGCATTAATAGAAACCACAGCAACAATGACAATAGCTATCATTTATGGCGTGCCTATGCCACTTTATGCATGTTGCTGACATGTAACTCATCTATTATAGGTATATATGTAATACTATATGTTATTTCATATATATTATAGGTTTTACACACACACATATACACACGTTTGTTAACTGTGCTTGTGTTTGTTCACAGGCAGGACAAACCTGGGGTGTCCTTACAAAATATTCATCCTGTAAATAATCAAAGCATTGTCTACTCAACAGGAATAAGCTCTCATCTTTGGTTATTTTTTTCATGTAAAAAATGAAACCAAAAGGCTGGAGAAATGAAAATTAATATAGACTATTAGTAGCTAAGTAACATCTCAAGTGTCCAATTACAAAAAATAATTTAAGTATGTGGACTTGAAAGATGATCATGTTGCTGTTAAAACAGAGAATAAAGGATTATTATGAAGGCTATATAAAAACCCGGAAAAATTCAAACATAAACAAACACACATATTATAATTGGAAGTGAAAAAGTAGAATATCAAACATTATATACTTTTATAATAGAATACACAATAGTCAGAAGGTGGAAGTAATTCAGATTTTCCCCCCAAAGATGGGTAGATAAGCAAAATGTGGGATGAATATACACACACACACACATACATATATGTGTGTGTGTATGTATACATACATTTATATATATACATATATATGGGATGGATATATACACACACGTATATATATGTATATATGTGTGTATATATATGTATATACATGTATATGTACATATATATATCTCCATACACACACACACACACAGAGAATGGAATATTAACCAGCCTTAAAAAGAAAGGACATTGTGACACATGCTACAATCTGGATTAGTGTTGAGGACATTATGCTAAGAGAAATGTCATTCACCAAAGAGCATATTCTGTTATGTTCCACTTAAGTGAGGAAACTGGATTAGTCAAATTCATAGAAATACAAAATAGAATGGTCGTCTCCAGGGTCTGGGCGAAGGGGAAATGAGGATTTTTTTTCAATACTGGGGGTTGAACCCAGGACATTCTCCACTGAGCCACATCCCCAACCCTTTCTATTTTTCATTTGGAGATAGGGTCTCCCTAAGTTGCTGAGGCTGGCCTTGAACTTGTGATCCTCCTGCCTCAGACTCCTGAGGCATGTACCACCATGGCCCTCTGGAGGTTGTTTCTTTAATGAGTATAAAGTTTCAGTTTTAAAGGATGAAAATTTCTTTGCACAACATTGTCAATATGCTTAACGTACTGAAATGTGCATTTAAAAATGGTTAAGATGGTAAATCTTATGCTTATTGTGCTACAATTAAAAAATTTTAAAACTTGATGTATATTGTGTTATATATCATAATTTTATTAGCCAAACAATAAAGGAAAATTTAAAAACTAAAAATTTTACCAGTAAATAGCAATAACTTGATCTATATATAGTTATACCCGTGGACTCTGAGTCCTTGACTCATGATTTCCAGCCAGCAAAACCAGATTTGAAATGTGAGTCTCTTTCCAGTTAAAGTGGCTGGCGTTGAACATCCTCAGACAAGAAGCTTTTTCTCCAGGCCAAATTGCATCTAATCCAATTACATTTACCTTGAGCTGTGGCTGACATGGCCTGCCAGAGTCAACGGTCCTGTGGCTCTGATCTGGAGCGTGCTTTTGTTTCTCATTGCTTCCTGTTTCCCTCACTGTTCAAATATTTAACAATCAGTCCTGACTTCCTCATATTTAGCAGATGTCAGTGTTCAGACTGGAGAGGTTTGGTTCCCAAACCTTTGACTGTGGCTTGGAAGTCACAGGCTTCTGAAAAGAAGGTCAGGGCCAGGGGCAATATTTCCTTATATTGGCATAATCTACTTGGCATTAAGGAACCTGTAGGAGTAGAGATCTGTCCACAAAGAAAAAAAAATTGTTATATCTGTGAAAGAAAGAAAGTGTTGGTTTCAGATTTAAGAGAACAAGGTGTTTTAAAACTCCAAAATCAGAGTTAAGGATATAGCACAGGGGCAGAGTACTTGCCGAGATGCTGAGGTCCATCCCCAGTACTGATAGAGAAAGAAGGAAGGAAGGGAAGGAGAGAGAGAGGGAGGGAGGGAGGGAGGGAG
>NW_025999944.1:9385113-9419269 GCF_001458135.2 Marmota marmota marmota | reverse complement strand
AAGGAAGGAAGGAAGGAAGGAAGGAAGGAAGGAAGGAAGGAAGGAAAAACTTAAAAAAAACCAAAACACCAAAATCAACGTAAGTTGGAAATCCACGAAATAGGTACCAGTAGCAAACTCAGGAAAATATAAGTCGAGCCAAGACAGGAAAATTCAGCAACCCCCAACCCTGACCCAGCATCCCTTCACCCCAGTCCTCTTGAGGAGAGAGCCTCTATATTTGGAGAGAACAGATCTGGGAAGGTTTAAAGCCAAAGAAGACATGGAAGCTAACCCTGTGAAACCAGCTTCCTTTTACATAGCCAGGTCCCTTCAAACTCACTGTGGGTCTCCTCTGCCAGGGTTCCTGGGGAAGAAGCCTGCAGCTGCCCTGGTACAATGCAGAACTTGGCAGCGTGTTGCCTGGTAGGACTTTCCTGGGAGGCTCCCAGGGCTCTTGCCTCTTTCCTGCAACCTCAACCATTTCCTTCGTTTCTTCAATACAGACTTAACCCCACGCCCAAATCCATGTCCCCCTTGTGCTCATTCCTTGTTCTCAACCTCCCTTTGATTCTTCTGCACCGGGAAGGTCCCTCCCTTCTTCGGGGTTCCTCCCTTTGCCTCTCAGTATATCATTTCAAGGACCTTTACTGTCAAGTTACTTCCCCAGATCACCAGGGCATATCCCCTCTGCCCCATTCGACTCCAGCCTGCTCTGCTTGGAAAAGGTAACCAAGCGACATCTACTAGTCGGTGCTTCCACCTCCTTCCCCTTAGTGCCCACCTGGGAGCTGTGTTGGAATTGGTCAAGAACAAACTGACCAAATCCAGAAGAGATCTCATACTTCATGATGCATGTGGCATTTTTTTTTCTGGCACAACAGTTTTCTACTTCTGGACTGCATGCTTCCTGTTATAGTTTGGATATAAAGTGTCCCCCAAAACCCCTGTGCTAATGCTGGAATAGTCGGAGGAGAAATGATTGGGTCACGGGAGCTGTGATCTAATCAGTCCATCCTACTTTAAATGGGTTGACTGTGTGGTGATGGCAGGCAGATGGGGCTTGGCTGCAGGAGGTGGTCACTGGGGCCTGCCCTGGAAGGGTGCATCTTCCCTGTGGTCCCTCATCTCCGCTGCTTCCTAGTTGCCATGTCCCAAGCAGTTTTCCTCTGCTGTGATGTTCTGTTTCACCTCCAGCCCAGAGCAATGGAGTTGGCCCACCATGGACTAAATCTTTAAAACCATGAGCCCGAATAAATTTTCCCTCTTCTAAATTGGTCTTGTGAGGTATTTTGGTCACAGTGATGCAAAGCTGACTAACACACTTCTCAAAGGCAGAGATTTTTTTTTTATCTCCCTCATGTTTGTGTACCACACAGCACCTGGCATCTTGCCTAGTGGAGGTGCTCCGTAACTGTGTTATCAGGCTTCCCGTTACTAGACAAAATCCATGAGATGGGTTTATTTTAACAGTTTCTGAAGTTCAGTGCACAGAACTGTTGTTTTCAGCCTGCAGCGACTCAGTACATCATCATGGCAGGAGTGCATGGTTATGGAGGCCAGCTTACCTCAGGACAGCTGGGAAAAGGAGAGAGAGACAGGAAGGGGCCAGGATTCCAATCACCCGTTCAAGGGCACAGCCCCAGTGAACCAACTTCCTCTTTAATGCAGAACTTTTCACATACCTGATTGCAGGCTGTTGTATCACTATTCACAGGACCCGCTGCCTATTAAAACAAACAAATGAACAGCAACAACAACAAAAAACTATACCATTTTAAACAGAAGCACCTTCATATTCCTGATTTTAATTCTAGATAAAAGTATGATGCTCATACCAAAAAAAAAAAAAGGAGAAATATAAAGAAGAACAACAATCTCATCATTCAGATAGTCACTGTTAACATCAGTATTTATTCTTTGATGATGTTTTCTGAGCGTGTGTGTGTGTGTAAACCTATCAGTAATGGAAATCATTTTGTATATGCCATTTCATATAAAACTTTCTACTTAATACTGTTTTGTGAAGATTTTCCCATGCATAAAATATTTTCGTATCAGGCTTAGTGTCTGAATAATATTCCATTGAATAGATATATTAGTATTTATCCCACAAATTCCCTTTTGTTAGAGCACTTGGATGTGAAAGAACCACCCTGATCTGGCAATCAAAGGAAGTCTTTGACAAAGGGCACTTGGAGTTCCAAGGATGTCCCTTCAGACTATCAGCAATGGCACAGTGGCATCTGGTAAGGGAAGTCCAGCCATCAGTCTTCTCTTGGTTATTATATTTAAACATTTACTCTCTCTTAAGTTGCCACTGTTCCTATCATAGAGGGCCCTCTACTGTTTCCTCTCTTTTTCACAACACATTTGTGACCCTAATGACAATGAAAGAAATATGGAATATGGAATAGAAACAGAGATCTGTTTTCAGGAGGTCAGAGTAGTTTTTCACCTATAAATATCACTCTGATTCTGATGCTCAGAATTAAAAAAAAACAAACAGCCAACACAACAACAAAGAAAAATGAAACATTAGCTTCTTCTTCCATCTTACGCTGAAATTTTTATATTAATGATTTTACTAGTTCACTCCTTCTTAATGGAAATGGTCAGAACTCTCTAATCTGCTGTGGTTTATCTTCATAATATTTTCCTCTATCAAGATTTTCCAACAAATGAAGAAAGATACATATTATATGGGGAAACTCTGGGTCACCAGTGTGAGCTTTTCTGACCCGTCCCTTCCCTATTTTCCTTCTCCAATAAATATTTGTAATAAAAGAGTAGGAATTCACATTTCTATATAAGGTGTGGATTTATGTGAACCTTCTTTTAAATCCCTGAGAAACATAAATGATGTGAAATCTTTCCTGCTCACAAATGGAGACTTGGAGACGGAAGGAACTGAGGTCTGACCCCAGGTCACACTGTGCATGTAAAGAAACAGTCAGCCTTGAAATCAGACTGGTGACTCTGAGTCTCATGTTCTGACCACATTTCCTACTTTCGGGGCCAACTAGATTTTTTTATTCCTTGGGAGTAGAGTAAGGATAGGACTTCAACAAATAAGAAAACAATGACCACTATATATTCTGAGTAGGGCCACTATTTCTTAGGAAAACACTCTCCACATACAAAAATAAAGTTGGGAGAAAGAAAAGGAGCAACATATTTTAATCTTTCTAGCAGATACTTATTAAGTAATAAGTGCAAGTTGTCTTTAGATAGAAGATATAAGAAAATTACAAGATGTACTACCTGATAATTAAAGGGGCATGCTATTTAGAACTTAGAAAAAAGAGCCTGACACATGCTATTTTGTAAATGTTTTGTCAATCAATAAATGTATGATTAATGTTAGCTAGGAACTTTTTTGCTCTTTTCCAAAAGTTGCATTTCTTATCTCTTTTAATGCTTCCAACAATTGCATGAGAAAGTATTACTATCCTTATTTTATAATGGAGAAAAAAATGAAACCTATAGAGAATAAATTTTTGTTCAAGTTCATAGAACTATTGAAATCAGGGCTTTAAGTCTGCCTAACTCCATGCCTCTTAACCATAATACTGTGCTATCCCCTGTCCCTGGGTGCTACTCTCTGAGCATATGTGACTATCAAATTGCTCTTCTGAATGTCATACTAATTATATTCCTACCAATAAAACATGAAAATTCCTGTTTCACTTTACTTTTGCTTGCACATTAGTTAAAATTAAAAATTGGAGACTATCTCATAAATTAAAACATAATGTTTTGCTCTTAATTATAAAACATAGTAAATGATGCTCAATCTCATTCATCATTAATGAAGACTTTAGTAACTAAGTAATGTTTACTTCACTTATTACACCAGTTGATTATCTCTTATTTTAAATGCTGAGACTAAAAGAGTTTTGGATTTCAATTGAGTTTTTCTTTGTGAGGGTGAGGGTGAGGGTGGGATGGAATATTCACATATATTTCATGAGATATCTTGGGAATAGGACCCATCTCTAAACACAAAATTCATTATGTTTCATATACCTCTGATACACATAGCCTGAAGGTAATTTTATGCAATATTTATAATAATTTTGTGCATGAAACAAAATTTCATTGTGTGGAATTTTTCACTTGCAGCATCATGCTGACACTCAAAATGTTTGCATTTTGGAGTATAAAATACTCCAAAAATTTGGACTTTTGGATAGGGATGTTCAACTTGCATACCACCATTATATACAATTCATCCCCCAAATCTTCCTCCCATGTAAAAAAGTTTGATTTTCTTCATCAGTTATCACCATGATCTTCTCATGGTCAAACACAATGAATACGTACAGTCCTTCCATTACTTGCTTTCTCTTCTGTTTGGGGTAATAACAAATTAAATTTTTGTTTTCTTTTGGCTTGTGGAACATGTGCTCTGGGTCCTTTTCATCTCTTATAACCTTTCAAGTTTGACTGCAGGATACTTTTCCTTTGTCCATCCACTCATCTTAGTGATCCCCCTAAAAGTGGACCTTGAACAGCTTCCCACTCTATACACAATCTTTGCTTTGTCTTTTTCAGGTCCTCATTATCAATTTGTTTATACGTCACAAATCTTAGTTCATCCCAGATGTCTTCTTGGATATTTACAAACAATCCAAGGAAGCCTAACAGATTCCCAAACAGAATAGTTTCCCTCTTTCATCAGCAGCAAAATGTCTCTCTCCTTCTCTGTGCCAGTCCTGTAAATGGCGCCAGAATCTATTCAAGCTCCATCAAACCTGGACTGTCATCTTCTGCAGCCTGTCATCCTATTTTAGTTCTGACCCTTGTGTAGCTTTCAAATCTGTTCCTGTGTGTCTTTCACACTAATGCCCACACCTTAAAACAAACCAACAGGTGTTTGTTGAATGGATACAGGAGTTAAAGAATTGGGTAGTGAGATAGCAAAGGGAAACAAATAATGGCTCATAGTACCCTGGTCATAGAGTCTCACATTTCCCCTGTTTTTCAAGGTGCGTTTGATAGTTTAAGTTTTCTTCATTCAATGCAATGAAAGGCAATTCTAAAATGGACATCAATTGGCCTTTTCTTGAACGTGTTCCCCTCTTGCTCAATCTGGCCCCTCTTTTGCTTCCTTTTCCCTCTCCCTGGCGAGCGCCGGCCCTCCCAGCACGCTGGTCAGCTCCTCTCCTCTGCGCGCTCTCAGCCCCGCCCACGCGGAGCCCGAGTCACGAGGCTGGGGGCGGTGAGCCGCGAAGGGGGCGGAGCCAAGATGGGTCTCCGCAGCGCGCCTGGGCGGAGACTGGTGCGCGGGCCGCCCTAGTATATCTGCGCCTGCGCCGCGCTGCTGTGGGGCCAGTCGGGACGGAGGAGACAAGATGGCGCTGCGGGCGGTGCGGGGGATTGTGAACGGGGCCGCACCCGAGCTACCCGTGTCCGCCAGTGGGCCCATGGCGGGATCTCGGGAACAAGCGCTGGCAGTCAGTCGGAACTACCTCTCCCAGCCTCGCCTCAGTGAGTATATGAAAGCAGCGGAGAAACAGTCTTCGCTTCTTCGCCTAGCCCTTTGCTCCCGCTCACCTGCTCAGCCAGAGGGCGGGGTGATTTTTTTTCCCCCTCTCCGGAGACCCACAAGTGTGTCTCTAGGAGATTTGCGTGTGCTTGACATTTCCACGACTTACGTGGGCAGAGCGCAAGAGCACTAGCGGGAACTTTCCTGGGGTTGGTGGGCTCGTGGCTACTGCCCTTCCCTCTCCAGCCTGCCTGGGCTGGAGCATTCACAGGCACTTGCCTGTCCCGGAGGAGCCCTCGTCTCTCCGATCTTAATCTTCTCCTGACCTGGTTTGAAGGTCTAGGGGTCGAGGGAACGCCCCTTCCCATCTCCTCCCCCTAGTGAGGACCTCAGGGCAGGTCGTAAGCTTCTGGGAAGGCGGACTGTGTAGTGCCTTCGCTGACGTGGTCAGGCCTTTGGTGGATGGAGGTCAGGCCCACAGCCAGAAGGAGATGTGTCTTGTTGGGTGGAGGGGCTGCTTCGCGGGAACACCTAGATACCAGAGAACCTTAGAGCTGAAAAGTACCCTGCAAGTCATCCAGTCCAGCCCTCTCATTTTACAGGTGAGAAGCCAAAGGTTCTGGGAAGATAGGACTTGCCAGGCTTCAGACATCTCCAATTATTGACAGAGCAGGAAAATGAAAATCCAGGTTTCCTAATTCCCCTTGGGCTTTTTTTTTTTTTTTTTCTGTCATTGCCTCTTCAATTATTGACCAGTTAACCAAACTAGGTCGAGTGCAAGGTTCTTTGGGAAAGCCAAGCAGTTTTTCCCTTATCTAGCATATATGCATAGGCTTAAGTGTTCTGATTATAAAGAGCCTTAATAAATTAGGTTTAGGTAGATGATGGTTCAGCAGTTCCAAAAGAAATGGTTCTTGATTATTAAAGATAATAGTTGTTAACATCAGACCTCTTCAACAGCTTCCTTAGGAACTGGGGATGAAATACTTTTTTTAAAAGCTTGGAAAAGTACCTGATGTTTCCCCAAATAACGAGACTGCATTTGTGCTGTTTAATTCCCAGCCTATCTATTTGTGGGTGGCTCATTGGTTAAAAAGAATTTCAGAGGAAGGGTTTTAGTGAAGCACTCTCCAGCCTGACTAATCCCATCCTGATCTGTCACTGGGTCATGTGATAGCACTGCAGCCTAAGGAAGAAGGAAAACGTATTCGAATGTGTAGATTGCTGAGATGGGCTTTTTACAGTGGAAATTCTTTAAATCAGAAATGCCTGTGGGGGGTTATATGAGCTGAGGTAAATTTTTGAGAAATTGATAGATGTTGCATTCTTAAATAAACCTTGGCAAAGTGTACCTAGGAACTACCAATTCTCTTATGAATTGCATTTGTATGCTTTGCTTTGGGCAGAACAGATAGACATTAATGGTGCCTCTAGAAAAAGGTCTTAAAGGTACAGTCTTCAGTGTCAATTCAGAATATATCAATGTCAATTCAGAATATGAACAAAAAATAATAACATTGTTTAAAGAGTACTCTCATAATTTCTTCACATTTTGTATGTCAACCAATGGCTGAAGAACTTCCCCACAAAACTGTTGCAGCATCTTGCTTAAAATGGGACCTTTATAGGTCAGGGATCCATTTTGTATCTCTAGTACCTTCTACATTGCCTGACATAGAAGGTATTCTATAAATTCTTGTATAACTTGCATGTAAGCCCCTTGTTTTAATAATTTAATGGGTAAATTCTTAATATGGATGGAATCAGAGTAGGGAGTTACAATACCTAATTGTTCTGAACAGTTTCCCTTCCATATGTGAGTCATTCTAAACATAAGTAATATATATGGGCTTGGAACTTGATTTGAATTTTTTTCCTATTTTGCCACATCTTTTTTTGGTTCTAATTAGTGGTTTTATATGCTTCTGAGTAAATATTGGTTAACATCTTTTTTTTTTGATGGTGGTGGTACTGGGAATTGAACCCATTTGTGCTCTGCCACTAAGTCACATCCCTTTTTGTTTTTAATTTTGAAACAGGACTTTACCAAATTGCTGAGGATTTCACCAAGTAGCTGAGGGTCTCACATAGTTGCTAAGGCTAGCCTTGAACTTGCACTTCAGTCCTGCTTAACCTCCTGAGTTGCTGGGATTACAGGCCTACACCACCACACCCAGCTTAACATCTTAATTTTTGTAATGAAAGATTGATGATGGTATCTAAGGTGGTTGTAGCTATTTAATATATGCTTAAATTTCTCTTTCTTTTTTCTTTCTCATACTAGAGATTGAACACAGGACCTTGCGCATGCTTGACAAGCTCTTCACCACTAAGCTACACACACAGCCCCTAATATATGCCTTTTGAATGAAAGAATGGAATAGTATTGGCAGTTTCACTGTACAAATTAGATCCTGTTAAGAAACAACTTCAGGATTATAGGACTGTCAAAAAGAAATGGAAATATCTGTTCAGCTTTGAAATTAGTAAATAATTTTGAAAACTTCAATTGAATTCCTTTTTTTTTTTCAATAGAATTTCTAAAGTCACAGGAAAGGAAGACTTTTCTGTTAATCCTTGAGAAAAATTCAATAATATACATAGAGCTTTTCAGTGCTAAATATTTTGTGATCTCCATTTTTCTTGAGACCCTCAATCAACTAATCTTAAGTTTCTTACATCATGAAGCAGAGCTTGCCCCAGCAAAAGTCATAAAAGAATGTTTTGCTTGATTTTTCTAGAACTTCTCTCTCAGGTGCCTACTGCTCAGGGTTAGTTTTCTCTTCTTACACAATAGAAGATGATTGCTCTGAGTTTTTGTTTTGCTATTAAGGTGGAGCCTAAAAGACTAGGACTCTTATTATGCAATGGCTGTTGAGTTTTCTCTTTGAATGTGTGGCAATCATTAAAGGCATTCATAGTGTTGAACAATCTCTTATCAAGCAGAAGGAAGGGGATGTCATCTGAAATATGTATTCCTTAAAACCTTTGTGGATTTTGATTTTTCAGTATTTATCATGTGTGTTTCAGAACCAAAGATGTGGCTTTTCGGCTGTAAAATGTGCTAAGTATGTAATATAAGCATGTTTCTACTATATTGTTAGCTTTCTGATCATCCACCACACACTCACCTATGGACTCAAGTTCTTAGAAAATTTCTAAGAGAAGAGCGATTTTGATAAATAAAATAATTAATAACTAACCTTTTGAAGAGCAACTTAATGTTTTTGACAGCTGTGCTTTGATATCTCTGCTTTGGACTATTTGATGGTAAAGGTGAGGAAGGCTGGATAATTGAGGGATAAAAGGTAGTAGCATCAGATGCATTTTCTGCTTAGTTTTCTTGTAGTCCAAATATTAGGAATGTGTCATCTCCATATTTTTAAATTATAATGGGGACTAAGGTAAAAAAAATGCTATAAGGTCATAGAATACAAACTTTATAATTAATTTGTAAGCCTGGTTCCTCCATTTGGTAGCAGATTTCTTAGGGATTTTATTTCCTTAAGTGTAAAGTGAGATTGTATCAGCCTTGCTTACTTCACAGTGTTTTGTGAAGGTAAAATCAGATAATTGATCTGAAAATGATCTGTAAAAGCATGACACTCTCCAAATACAAAATTTGGTAGTATATATATTTTTTTACCTTGTTTGAGTTGTAGTATTTATTAGCTCAGTTTTCACATGTCAATTTAAACATGTTTCACCTCTCGTTTGCACCAGAAGTGGCCTCCTCACATTTTTCATGATTTCTAGTGAGGGAAAACTGCTGCAGCACCTCCTGAGATATTCCTTTCTCTGCTAGATTTCTTCCAGCAGCTGTGACTCCACTGGAGAAAGATTCTTCTGTAGTAATGACAGAATGTGGACACAAGGGAAATAATGCCTGGGGCAAAATAGTAAAAAAAAAAATACCTACTTTTCTGAGCTAAAATTGCAGATTGGTGAAATTATTTGGGATGGTACTGGTATATAATTCTTGCAAATAAGTGCTAGAATGTACCCTGTCACACAACCAACCAACTTATTTCTGTTTGAGAATTTGTGTTGCAGTGGTTTAAAGACCAAATGACTGGAGATTCAGATCCTTGGGCAAGTTATTTAATTTCTCTAAGAATAATTTTTTCTCTTCTAAAATGTGAAATAATCTCTAACTCACGTGTGTGATGGAGGTTAAATGAGAATTCCTGACAGGCACTCATCAGATGTGGCTTGGGTGTTGTTAATGTTCATCAAGTAACTTACAGGGTTTATTTGCACACTTTTTAAAGTCTAGATAATGTTGAAAATTTAGAAGACTCTTCTTTTGAGGAAGTAGAATCTCCTGTAGTAGAAGTCAGCTCCATTCGCTGTTTCCAGGAAAAGCCATGACTAATGTTTCTTTTTCTTGATCATGCTTTTTGCTCCTGACTGGCAAAACTTCATAGTTTGGCATGAATTTGAATTTTAAACACAAGATTCCAATGCGTAGATGTTGTAGAGTTTAGATTTTCAGAAAAGAGTCTATTTTGTTAAAAATTAAAGAGAATTTTAAGAACTTGAGGGATTTTAATGATGTATTTTATTCAGGACAGAGCTTTATAAAGCTTATCTCAAAGCTTCATTCCCTTTCATTCTACACTGTTTAGATGAAGGTTTTTAGAAGGTCTGTGTTTTTGCATTTTTAAAAAAATTGGGTTTCAAGAAGACATGTTTCTGATGTAGCTCACTTCCCATATCTTTATAGTAATTTTAGAAATTCATTGAAAAACAATGTTTGGAGTCTTTTAAATGAGAACAATAAGGAAGGTTTTCCTAAAAGTGATAGAAAATGCCACAAAAGGAATCTTTCTAATAATTATAAGGGAAATGAGTGATCCTCTTACATTCTCATTCATTCAGGCATCTATTTTTCAACTTGTGATATGCAAGTTGAAAAAAACAAACAAACAAAAAACCTCAATCAGGTTGGGGGCCTCTGTTGAGACCATTACGGTTACTGATCATTTGTAACACGGTGGAGGAATTGAGTTTGTAAATTTTAGAGCCCCTTGAGTGGACAGACTGGTTATTAAATGGTTTCCTCATTCTTGGGAGTTCATATTTGTGCCAGGAATCTCTGTCCAAGTTCATTTGAAGACCTCAAATCAAGCAAGTGAAAAAATTCCTAATTGCTTAACAGCTTCATATAAATTGTTTCAAACTTTGTAATAATTTTCTTCTAAAATTTATGTCATGTGTTTTGTAACTGTTTTGATTATGAAACTTAGTGAATTCTGAAGTTTTCTGTTTGAGTTCCCTTGTCCTAAACGTTCCTTTTTTTTTTCCCCCCTTTGGTGTTGGGGATTGAACCCAGGGACTTGAGCATGCGAGGCAAGCAAGCTACCAACTGAGCTATATTCCCAGCTCTCTAAATGTTCTTTTTTATACCTAATCTCTTTCACTAGGAAGGATGACTACCTTCTTTCTAAAATGAAGGATATGGCTAATACCTTGTAGAGTAACAGTTTATTTCTAGGGAATACTTGGCTGTGAATTATCAGTCTCCAACCTGGTAGTAATATTTGACTTTTTTTTTTTTTTTTTTTTTTTAAGATTGCTTATCTTAATTGACCCCTAGCATTTTATCCCATTGCCCATTATCTGTTTCTCAGGCTCTTTTCAATATTTTTTATGATTTTACTTTACAGAATACATTTTCTCACTTTTCTTTTTTTTTTTTTTTTTGCAGCTCATTTGTGAGTTTTGTTGTTAAGATTCCTTTTCCTTCCTGACCTACTTAGTTAAGTGCCACCTCCTCTATAAAGCTTTTCCTTTTCTCTCCAAGATAGGAACTTTATTATTCTGTTTTTGCTGTGCTCCCAGGAATCCTCTGCAAGCCTCAGTTAGTACCCTTATCTCAGAGCCCTTATCTCATCACATTGAAATTCCCCCTCCCTGCATGAAAACTCAACTTCTAAAGGCAGGCAGCCTCTGTACCTGTTTTTGTATGGGGTGCTTAGAACAGTGGCTCGGCCAATAAGATTCAAAATATTTTTGATGAGAGTATATTATGAAAAATAGTAAGGCATATTTTACAAATTCATTTTGTTAAAAAAAATTGATTAGCTGTTCAGTGTTCCATATTATAATAGATGGAATAAAGTAGAAGTTTTTTTGGTAGTAATAGAGAAGGTAATTTAGGCTCTTGTGCTCTTGACTAAAGTTGACTCTTCTGTGTTTCTTTTCAGCATACAAGACAGTTTCAGGAGTCAATGGTCCACTGGTGATCTTAGATCAAGTTAAGGTAATCCACTGTCTGTTATGATCAAATCATTTATGTAATTAAAAGTGTGGTGTTAACTACTATTCCATATACTTTAGATTTTATTATGATTTTAAAGCTATCCTGTGGTCTGAATGTCAGTATTATGTAGGAAACAAATTGGAGACCAAAAGTCAGAACACTGGATTTCAGTACTGCTTAGTATAGGTTCTATTTGTTTCTGTGAGTCCATCATCTGCAAATTGGGGGGAGGAATCCCCAATCCTACTCAATAGTTTTATTAGATAGAAAGAAAACCAGCAATAATATTTATTATGTTTTATAACCTTTAGGATATTATACAGATACATGGTATCTTATATTTTATTGTTAATTTTTATAGTACTTATCTTATTTCTACTAAATTTTAAGCTGTTGAGTAAGCTTTGTTACTTTTAGAGCCTGACATTGGTTTTGAAGTAATGAATATATAAGAACAGATTATCTCAATAGTGACCATAACCTAAAACAAAGAATAGGGTATACTTATTCAGTTTGTTGTAAAAATCTTTGGGTATGTTGGATTTTTACCTATAAGTAAAAATTATAAACACTTACTGTTAGCTTAGAAAGTGAGGCATAGACTACAGTTTAGTTGGATGTCTCAGGCTATGCTTCCTGCCTGACCTCTGTGATCAGAATGTTCTCAGAGAAAGTAATTTATATACTTGTTGTCTAGAAGAGTAGTTCTACATTAGTTGTTCTTGGGGTGGGTCAGGGGAGAAACACATGATTACCACTTTATTGACAGGCTAATGATGGTTGTATGTTTGGCCTGTGGTCCCCATGGAAGCAGAAAATAAAGTGAGAAGCATTTCTTATAAGAAAGGACAAAGTTTGTTGTTTCTTAAGCTTATCATTAAAATAATATTTTTGTGTACGACAAAGTATCTTTACAAATAAATCTTGAAATTAACCCTAGCAAGTTCACCTTCTGGCCACAGTTTCATACTAGTCTACAAATTAGGCAAAGTCTCAACATATTGATCTCAGGATGTATAAGACTTAGGCAAGTGCCTGTTAATGTTTTATAAAAAAAAAAAAAAAAAATAGAGATTACACTTAAAAGAAGCTTTATTTCTTTATCTTTTTTCCTACATTATTTGCTAAATAAATTTTGGCTAATATTTTTAATATATGTATTTTTATATTAGTTTATTACTGAAAAGCAACTCAACAAAATATTTAGGTTTCAATTGTGTTAAGATCTGAGCTCAGCCTTCCCCTGGTGGAAAATAAGAATAGTGTAGTAGAGAAGCAGATGTAGCAGAAATACTAAGTGTGTGTTGATAAGTGCTGTGAATGGTGATTGAGGAGGATGTGAGAATCAGTAATGGAAAGGACTTAGAAAACATCTCTGTGAAGTAATTTTAAGAGAACTAAAAAGTTTGTTACTCTGAAGTATAGCTTTTATTGAGGAAAAACTGGTAAAGAAATTTTTTTGTTTTAAAAGATAGTTCCATACCATAAAATTTGGAATGATTTTTTTTTTTTCTCTTGATTTGGTTTGGTTTTTAGTTTCTGGCTTTAATTGCATACACATATGCTTAAGGAGCAGATAATTATATGGATTCTGTCTGGATAGAGAGCTACTCTCCAATTTATTGTAGCATATATTAAATTCTAAAACCAGAGAACAGGTAGTGTTAGCACAGATTCCAGAATTCTTGATAAAATATATTCCTGTCAGATAGTAGCAAAAATATCTATGTTAAAAAAAGCAGTAAAATTATGACAAAGTAGTGTTGATCCCAGTAAACCAGGTTGATTTCATATTAGAAAATATATCAGTTTAAAAGCAAACGTTTGACTAAACTAGAAAAAAATTATATTCTTCTCAATAAATACAGAAAAAGTATCTGGTAAAGTTAACTCATTTTATTATAAAAGGAGGCCTCTTAATAAATAAGGAATAGAACAAATTAGCCTCTTTCCAGGTATCCACCACCTAGCAGACAGCATCCTTAAGGAGACTCTAGAAACATTGCCAATTAAATCAGTGAAAGGAACTCTTCTCTAACCCTGTTCTCGGTACTTCACTTCTGACACCAGATATGTGGGTTTTTACCCCACAACAGTTCATGTCAGTTTTCCAATGACACCTACTGGGTGTCTTATAATTTAACTCAGTTCTGACACTAACTGCAGACCCACAAGTTAAGGGCTTAGTTCCATAAGACTGCCTCTCTTCAGATGCCAGTCACAAATATTGGGTACCTAGATTATCCACAGCTACTTTCTGATTTGACTGAAATCAGAGGTTCTCTTGTCACATCTCAAAACAGTTTACCATTACTGAGCTATACAAAGGATGCAAATGAACAACCAGATGAAGAGATACATAGGGTGAAGCCCGAAGGGTCCTGAGCACAGGAACTTCTGTCCCTATGAAGCTGGGGTTGCCACCCTCTCTGCATATAGATACATTCTCCACAAACTCTGAAGCTCTTTAAATCCCTTCAGTTAGGATTTGTGTGGAGACTTCATTACAAAGTGTGATTACATCAGTCTCCAGTCTCTCTCCCCTGCTCAGAGGACAAAGGATGAGGTGAAAGTTAAAATCCTCTAATGAAGAGCTTGGTTCTCCTGACAATCACCTCATCCCCTCATCCTCAGGGGCTTTCCAAAAGTCTTCACCCTAAGGTACACTCGGATACGATTGAAAGAGCTGCCTTATGCATTCCTCATAGAAATAGAAAAAGCAGTCATGAAATTCATCTGGAAAAATATGAGACCCAGAATAGCTAAAGCAATCATTAGCAGGAAGAGTGAAGCAGGTGGCATCATTATACCAGACCTTAAACTATCCTACAGAGCAATAGTAACAAAAACAGCATGGTATTGGCACCAAAACAGACTGCTAGACCAATGGTACAGAATAAAGGACACAGACACTAACCCACAAAATTACAATTATCTTATATTAGACAAAGGTGCCAAAAACATGCATTGGAGAAAAGATAGCCTTTTCAACAAATGGTGCTGGGAAAACTGGAAATCCTTGTGCAACAAAATGAAATTAAACCACTATCTCTCACCATGCACAAAACTCAACTCAAAGTGGATCAAAGACCTAGGAATTAAACCAGAGACCCTGCGTCTAGTAGAAGAAAAAAAGTAGGCCCTAATCTTTATCATGTGGGATTAGGCCCCAACTTCCTTAATGAGACTCCTATAGCACAAGAATTAAAACCAATGATGAATAAATGGGATGGACTCAAACTAAAAAATTTTTTCTCAGCAAAAGAAACAATCTGTGAGGTGAATAGAGAGCCTACCTACATCTTAGGAGCAAATTTTTACCCCTCACACATCAGATAGAGCACTAATCTCTAGGGTATATAAAGAACTCAAAAAGCTAAGCACCGAAAAAACAAATAACCCAATCAACAAATGGGCCAAGGACCTGAACAGACACTTCTCAGAAGAGGATAGACAATCAATCAACAAATATATGAAAAAATGCTCATCATCTCTAGCAGTCAGAGAAATGCAAATCAAAACTACACTAAGATATCATCTCCAGTCAGAATGGCAGCTATTATGAAGACGAACAACAATAAGTGTTGGCAAAGATGTGGGGAAAAAGGTACACTCATACATTGTTGGTGGGACTGCAAATTGGTGTAGCCAATATGGAAAGCAGTATGGAGATTCCTTGGAAATCTGGGAATGGAACCACAATTTGACCCAGCTATATCCCTCTCCTCGGTCTATACCCAAAGGACTTAAAAACAGCATAGTACAGGAACACAGTCACATCAATGTTTATAGCAGCACAATTCAAAATAGCTAAACTGTGGCGCCAAACTAGATGCCCTTCAGTAGATGAATGGATAAAAAAAAATGTGGCATATATACACAGTGGAATATTACTCAGCAATAAAAGAGAATAAAATCATGGCATTTGCAGGTAAATGGATGGAGTTGGAGAAGATAATGCTAAGTGAAGTTAGTCAATCCCAAAAGAACAAATGCTGAATGTTTTCTCTGATATAAGGAGGCTGACTCATAGTGGGGTAGGGAGAGGGATCATGGGAGGAAAAGACGAACTCTAGATAGGGCAGAGGGGTATGAGGGGAAGGGATGGGGCAGGGGATTAGCAATGATGGTGGAATGTGATGGACATAATTATCCAAAGTACATGTATGAAGACATGAATTGGTGTGAACATACTTTATATACAAAGATATGAAAAATTGTGTTCTATATGTGTAATAAGAATTATGATGCATTCCACTGTCATATATTTAAAAAAATAAAAGCAGTTAAAAAGGGGGGTGCCAAATGAAAGATGCTCCTTTTACCTTTATTGCTCCTATCACTTAGGAAATTACAAGGGTTTTAGTAGCTCTGGCCAGGAATAGTACTAAGACCACACATATATTTCTTTTTATATCACAATATCAGAGTCAGGAACTAGGTGAGGATGCATTGTCTCCATCACCATCCATCTTTTGTGCTTGACACTTAGTAATGCTGCAGGGCAGAGAAATTAGAATATAATAGGATTGGAAAGGCAACAACTGTCTATTTCTTGAAGTGATTAAACAGAAACCCCAAGTCATTAAGTGGCAAATGATTAGAAAAGATAGTATAGAACAGCTTCTGGGTTCAGGAGCAGTCTTCACAAATCTGTAGTGTCCTGTAACTAATTATTTAGAGAAAACTATAAAGCAGTTGAAAGACCATGAAAGATACAGAATGGAATATTACTCATCCTTAAAGAAGAATGAAATCATGACATTTGCAGGTAAATGGATGAAGCTGGAGAAAATTATGCTAAGCAAAATAAGCCAAACCCAAAAAAACAAAAGGTTGAATATTTTCTCAGATAAGCGGATGCTGATCCATGATGAGGGCTGGGGGTGCGAAGGAACTTTGGATTGTGCAGAGGGGAATGAGGGGAGGGGAGGACGTGTGGGGATGGAAGGATGATGGGGTGAGATGGACATTTTCACCCTATATAAATATACCAGTGTGACTCCACACCATGTTCAGCCAGAGGAAGGAGAAATTGTGCTCCCATTTGTGTACCGTGTGTCCAAATGCATTCAACTGTCGTGTATAACTAATTAGAACAAATAAAAAAATTAAAAGGGGGAAAGAACTCAGAATGCAAAGATGACGTTTTCTCTGTCCAACAACTGAAAGTTTTGGGGATTTCCTAAGGGGGAGGGGAGACCAGGAAAGAAATTAATATTCTGCTTATTTTGAATGATTCCATGTATTTTGAGTGAATGAACTCAAAATACTAAAGGTGTTGATGCTACCCAGGTTGCGCAATCAGAAGTAAACAATTGAGTGTAGGATTTGAAACAGGTATAAGCAAGTCAGTGGGGAAAATAAAGAGCCCCAAAACCAGCTGTCTTCACAGCTGAGATGTCAGCTTGGTAGATGAGACGTTTGAGGCCATGGGAGACAACTTGTGCTAGTTATAATATTGTTGAAGCATTCATTTCCCATATGAAAAATAAGAAAAATAAAGTAAAAATTGATGCCGAAAATAAACCTGGATCAATTAAAGGCTTAAAATGAAACAAGCCTATTAGAAGACAACATTGAGGCTGGGGATGTGGCTCAAGTGGTAGAGCGCTCACCTAGAGTGCGTGAGGAACTGGGTTCGATTCTCAGCACCACATAAAAATAAAATAAAGATATTGTAACTACCTAAAACTAAAAAATAAATATTTTAAAAAAAACTTAAAAAAAAAAAGATAACATTGAGGACCTTTTTTTTTTTAATAGTTATAGATGGACAGCATGCCTTTTTATACTCTCAAACATGTGTACAGAAGAAAAGCAATACATTTAACTTGCATGTTTTCATGGGTATAAAACTCTTTTTTCTTTACCCTAAGTTATATTTGCTGGCATTTTTCAATGGTGTGTGTTATAAGGACTTAAACTCTGGAGAGGATGCTATGAATTCTTACAAAGCTAATGTGTTGGAGGATGGAAGGGTTGCACATGCTATGGTAGAGATGACATACAGAATTATTTAGGGAGCTTTTAAAATGTTGGTTATTGGTCCTTTGTTTATTCCCATTTAGTTTCCCAGATATGCTGAGATTGTCCACTTGACATTACCCGATGGCACGAAGAGAAGTGGGCAGGTTCTAGAAGTTAGTGGTTCCAAAGCAGTGGTTCAGGTAAGCATCCTAATCAAAAACACATAGGGGTCAGGGGTGGATGTGCATGCCTGTAATCATAGCAATTTGGGAGACTGAGGTAGGAGGATAGTAAGTTCTAGATCAACCTCAACGATTTAGCAAGACTCTGTCTCAAAATAAAAAGGGCTGGGGTGTGTAGCTCAGCATTAGAGTGCCCCTGGTTTAGTCTTTAGTACCAAAAACAGAAAACATAAAGGAAATACAACTTGTTTTTTTCTTCAGAGAGTATCTTTAGAGATTGATTACTGGCTGCAGGAGAAGAATATTCATGTTTTATTGATTTTTAAATGGAAAAAATAAAAATCGTCACACCAAAAGAGAGAGATAAAAAGTAGGATTCACTGAAGATGATATGAAATCAAATGATGTCTGAATCAGTTTCTTTAAATTATCTTTTACAGTTCCTAGTTTTAGTATTTCTGATAATAAAGATAAACAGTTTTCTCAAATAAAATGCTCCCCTAAATTATGTAGGGGTTGGCAAAATTTCTGTAAGGAGTACAGAGTCAGAAAATTTTTGAGGCTTTATGGACATCAGAATTTCTTTAATTTTCTTTCTTTTGTTCTTTTATTCCTTTTTAAAAACAACTCTTTTTTTTTTTTTTAAAAAAAGGCTACAAATAAACAAACAATACTAGCTTGCTTGTGGCATTTGATTTGCAAGACTCTTGGTCTAGTAAGTGCCCATGATCCAAGTTGCTTTTACCCTTCTGATTAATTCTCTTTCTTGATAGGTATTTGAAGGGACTTCAGGTATAGATGCCAAGAAAACGTCCTGTGAGTTTACTGGGGATATTCTCCGAACACCAGTGTCTGAGGATATGCTTGGTAAATGGACATTGTTATTCATTCTGAGCAGAGATCTGTTTCTTTTAAACATATTTCCTAAAACTCTTAAAAAATTCCATTTGGAAGTCAGGGTGTTCTCTGCATTGCCTCACTATGTTTTGCAGGCCGGGTGTTCAATGGGTCAGGAAAACCCATCGACAGAGGTCCTTCTGTACTGGCTGAAGACTTCCTCGACATCATGGGTAGGGGCACTAAATGGATTTCTGTGTTTGGGGGAAATAACCTCTGTCTGTCTGGTACCTTTGCCAGATGGAGAGTGGTTTTGGTGGTTTTTGAGGTAGTAACCAATGTTGTAAATTATGCAGATATTTTATTTATTAATAAATTGATTTTTCTAGAAATTGTCTTCAAATTTTTAATGTAGTATCATAAGATATTATAAAAATCTTATTAGGGCGGGTCTGAGTGTTCATGATAAAATCATGGCTGTGAAATTAGGACTTCTCTCTTGTTTGCTATACTTTTATTTCACTTTAGGAACCTCACTATTGCTGTATGTTTTGTGAGTGTCTACAGAGGACTAAAGGAAAAAATTATTTCAGATTTCAAAAATAACATTGTTTTAAGAGTAGGAGTAAATGCTTTCTGGGTTTTTTTTTTTTTTTTTTGAGCTTTTTATTTTAGTTCAATTTGATATATACTTCCATTTATGAATAATTTGTAGGCATACTAAAATTTCCCCTTTTGGAATATATTAGGTCAGCCCATCAATCCTCAGTGTCGAATCTACCCAGAGGAGATGATTCAGACTGGTATTTCTGCCATAGATGGCATGAACAGTATAGCTCGGGGCCAGAAAATTCCAATCTTCTCTGCTGCTGGGTTACCACACAATGAGGTGAGAATTAGGGTCTGTTTGGTGTGAAATTTATAGGGAAGAATTTCCAAATGTATCATTTATTGAGAAACCTAATAAATACACAATACTGTGTTGTTTATGTAGTCCATTTATATCAGCTGATCCATTTGTGGATCTTTGCAACAATTACAAAATAGTTTTGTTGAGTAAAACCACTAAAATATTTCCAGTTTCATTAATAATCACAGTTGTTAGGATAAAAATTATTTTGCTGTAGAAATTTTATTTTAGAATTCAACTTGGTTCTTTTAATCTTCATCAGATTGCAGCTCAAATCTGTCGCCAGGCTGGTTTGGTAAAGAAATCCAAAGATGTGGTGGATTACTGTGAGGAAAATTTTGCCATTGTATTTGCTGCTATGGGTGTAAGTATGAAGTTTTTCTGTGTTAGTGTAACATGTGGAGTTAACTGCTTGTGTTGCTAGATCAGTGTTGTAAACTACACATATAGCTGACTTTTTCTCTGAGTAGAAAACTTAAACAACTTGTCACTGTGGCCAAATTGAGAATTAAAGTTTAGCATTTGACTTGAAACTTAAAAGATTATTTTTCCTGCACAGAGCTGCTCTTGGTTGACTTTTGGGAAAATTTTTGGGGTACCTTAAATTTCAAGAGAAGAAACAATTCAGATCTATAGCTTGGCCTTCATCAGTAATAAATGTTGAGAGTCTTTATCTTCCCAGCACTGATGAAGTCATTGCTATTTAGGTAAACATGGAAACTGCCCGGTTCTTCAAATCTGACTTTGAAGAAAATGGCTCAATGGACAATGTCTGCCTCTTTTTGAACTTGGCTAATGACCCAACGTAAGTAAATGGAGCTATTTCTTTCTGTTTTCCCAGAATGAGGGTCAGAATGTTACCTATGAATATAGGAATGAAGTAACCCTATATTCAGATGTCAGCCCTGCTTCTTGGGAGTTATTTGGTTTTGGGCAAATTACCTAAACCCTGAAGTTCATAAAAATGTGATAAATAATACTACTCTCATAGTGTTGTACATGTTAAATGGGGTCATATTTTTTTATATTATCTAGCACATAATTGATACTCAAGTGACTTGTTCTTGGGAAATTTGTCTTCCATTTTTTTCCTTTGTTTCTTTTCTTACCACTCCCTCTTAATTTTGAGAATTCATGTAGCTCTGAGAAATTATGGGGCATTTATAAAATGATCAACTTAACTTTGTAGCACTAAGTAGTTCTTATATTTTAAATACACAGAACAGCCTTAAGAATTTTTAAAGTCACAATTGCTTTATTGCCCTTGATTTATTGAACACTTCAGAAGGGAAACATACTCTTGTGTCTAGAATTGTTTTGGTTTTCTGGCCTTTTATTTTGAGTGACCTGTGGATTATTTTTCCTTTTAGTATTGAACGAATTATCACTCCTCGCCTGGCCCTGACCACAGCTGAGTTCCTGGCGTACCAGTGTGAGAAGCATGTGTTGGTTATCCTTACAGACATGAGCTCTTATGCTGAGGCCCTTCGAGAGGTAACTTTTTCTTTTTCTTCTTATTTCCTGTATTAAACAAAATGGGTTAATTTTCAGGGTTGTCTTAACTCTATAGGCTTCTATAGATTAATTTTCTTAATCATATTTTAAGCTCATTGCTTATTTATTAATAGAATAAAATACTTAGGAAAATACAACTTCTTTTCTGTCAGTGTGGTAGAAATGTTAGAGGGCGAGATTAAATTATTAGCCTCCTTAACACACTGTCATCTCTGTGAGCTAAGAACTGACTGTAAAACAGTAAATAAGCTCTTCATTCAGTTACTCTCCCAGAAGTTCCATTTATCTACACTGTCAGGTTTTAGCTCTTTTCAGAATTCTGTTTTTAATGATGGTAGTATTTATTTAAATAAGTAGTTTAGCAACACTTTCTTTGGAACTTTTTCCCTTTAGAAAATCAAATGCCGAGCATGGTGGCACACACCTGTAATCCCAGCAGCTCGGGAGGCTGAGGCAAGAGGATCGATAGAGTTCAAAGCCAGCCTCAGCAAAAGCGAGGGCTAAGCAACTCTGTGAGACCCTGTCTCTAAATAAAATACAAAAATAGGGCTGGGGATGTGGTTCAGTGGTCCCTGGGTACCAAAAATGTTTAATTTGGAATGATATTAAGGTTCTTATCACCCAGAAATTTTGGGGTATCCTAATACAAGTTACTGAAATTTTTGGTAAACATTCTTGCCGCAGAATAATTTGATTGATGATCTTAGTAGATTTTTCCAACTCATCACTTTAAGAGATAGTATTTAAAATAAATAGGATGAGATTTTTGAATTTTAATTTGGCATATTCAAACAAACATGTTCTAACCAAGCTTTGCTTTTTATATTCTGGTATGTGATATTTTCCTTAACTGCCTGTCAGGTTTCAGCAGCCAGGGAAGAGGTCCCTGGTCGACGAGGTTTCCCAGGCTACATGTACACAGATTTAGCCACAATATATGAGCGCGCTGGTCGAGTGGAAGGTCGAAATGGCTCTATTACTCAAATCCCTATTCTTACCATGCCCAATGATGGTGAGTTCTTGGTCTTTGGGTCACAGCAGACCTAATTGTTACAAGGACTTTGATTCTAAACCAGAAGACCATCTACCTTGTTGAGTTGGAATTCTTTTGTGAGTTTATCCTCTCAGAGTTTGCCATAACTAGTTAGTTATTTGTACCGAATTACTCGTGATCATCATCATTTTTGTGGAAGAAAAGCTTTGTAATTTGAATTTTAAGGTTTTATTAGTTACAGTTTGCCAGGGCACTGTTTTAGATGTAAGGAATTTAAGAATTTCTGGTTTCTGTTAAATGTAAATACTCAGTCTAGTTGGGGACGTTTCTTATGTATATGTGCTCCAGTAATGTAAGGTAGTTTATGTTAAATGCCACATAAAGAGCACAGATAGTAAAGACCACAAGACTTGAGACAGAACTTTTTCAACCAAGGGCTGATGGGCATTGGCTTTTTTGCACTGTGCCTGTGAAAGCATCCAGAGCAGCACCTGCCCAAGTGTATGCTCAGGGTGACCCCTGGGCTGACATTGTTGAGAATTCCCCTCTGTTGTTTTTTTTTTTAGATATTTTCAGAAATAATAATAGCTCACTATAATTGAGCACTGTTCTGAATCTTTTTAAATATTCATTCATTGGGTTATCAAGCAACTTAGAAGCAGATCTGAGGCACAGAGAGGTAATTTGTCATGGATAAGAAGTGGAACATTTACAACCTAGACAGTCTAAATTCATAATTCACACCAATTGATACACTATACTGCCTCTGACATGAAAATAATTTTTCCAAATAGTAATTAGGGCTAGGGATGTTAGGGCTCAGTTGTTAGAGTGCTTGCCTCACATGCACAAGGTCCTGGGTTCAATCCCCAGTACCACCAAAAAAAAAAAAAAAAAAAGCCAAAGGAGTAACTAAAAATGGCTTTGTTTGGTTCAGCAGATTTAGAAGTGTATGGTTCTGTGTGACCATTTCAGCACTGCCTGAGAAGCACTGCCTCCTTGTCTAGTACCCTCTTGTTTGTGTAGCCAAATGCCACATGTCTGTCTAAGGTAGCTTATGGACTAAGAGTGTTCTGTCAGTATACATAAAGTTGCCACATTTCTGAATGAGAACTTTGTGTTTAAAATGGAATTTTATTTATACATTGAGGGGAAAGCACATAACTAGAAGAGAGAGTAGTTTTTTTTTTTTTTATGAGTTCAGCCAGTTTACCTTGTAGTGCCAACACAGCTGAACTATTGTAACCAAACAAATTAAATGGTATAATATGTAGCCCCTAGACACATTTGGCTCTATTTAGGCTAATAAAAAATTAATACAATTTGAAGTTAAGCTCTTCAGTTTCATTAGCTGCACTCTGGGTGTTCAGGATCACATTTGGCTAGTGGATATAATACTAACACAGGTACAGAACATTCCATCATAGAAAGTTGGTCTGTGTGGCATTCTTGGGTGATGCTGATTAGCTTCCTGTGGTCTGGTTATATGAGGTCGCCACGTGCTTAACACTATGTATGTCTTCCTCTGACAGATATCACTCACCCCATCCCTGACCTGACGGGGTATATTACAGAGGGGCAGATCTATGTGGACAGACAGCTGCACAACAGACAGGTATCTCACACTTAAAGTTCTGTGATGCTTATAGAGCCACTTACTTGCAGTGATTTAGATTTTGTTATTAAGAACTATTTTGCTTAGCAAGTTTCAACTTGAATTGTTTTTAATATGGCCATAAAGTTGTCATTTCTGAAACTACAGTTCTGGTGAGGGCAAAGTACAAGAATTAAGAATTGCCATCTTTCTTTATTATACCTTAAAATGGAGTCAGTTTTCTCAAAGAATTTTTAGGGGGTATTATATTCCATTAAGGTATAAGACCTGCCAATCTTGTTATTAATAGGAAAATAATAGTTGATAATTCTGTAGTAATACTGGCTTCTAAAGTCCTTTTAGGTAGAACTATTGTTAAACTTTTAATTTTGGATTTTTTTTTTTTTTTGAGTCAGTTTGGAAGACTGTTTAGACTTGATGTGGTAGTGCCAAGCATATATTGAAAATTTAGTTTTTCAAAACAGTCTTGTACTGTTTTAAATTTTTCAAGTTTTTGGACTTAATTCTCAAGTATTAGGCCAGAAAGTGTTTCTTGCCAGGTGTGGTGGCAAACACCTGTAATCCCAGTGGCTCAGGAGGCTGAGGCAGGAGCATCACAAGGTCAAAGCCAGCCTCAGCAAAAGCGAGGCACTAAGCAACTCAGTGAGACCCTGTCTCTAAATAAAATACAAAATAGCTCTGGGGATGTGGCTCATTTGTTGAGTGTCCCTGAGTTCAATCCCTAGTACCCCCCAAAACAAGTGTTTTTTACTACCGTTTCTTTCCAGGAAGATATTAGAACCCATCTTATAAACAAATGCAGCAGTTTTTGTAATTTTAGGATAATAGTTTCACATGCTTCTTTACTTTACCATAGAACTTGAATTTCATACTTAAATATAGTTATTTTTTTCCTCCCGTTCTACCCAAGATTTACCCACCTATTAATGTACTGCCCTCGCTCTCACGGTTAATGAAGTCTGCTATTGGAGAAGGTATGACCAGAAAGGATCACGCCGATGTATCTAACCAGCTGGTACGTATGTTCTGAGGATGGTGTTTAAAAGAAACGAGTGCCTTTCTCAGTCCATTCTTTTCTGCTGTTCTATTCCTCCTCTTTCTCTCATCACTTTTCTTCTTCTTGTCCAAGTAGGATTTTAGTACTAAACTTTCATAAAGTTATGTAATCATTAATTTGAACCAAAATAATATTTTTCTCATAAAGATAGATGTTAATAATCAATATTAAAACCACCAAGCTAGAAATCCATGTCCAGTGCTATAAAAATAATTAAAAAAAAAAAAAAAAGCACATGGTCATTTTAATTTTTAATACTAGAGTATCCCGGAAAGGATACTTTATCATGTTTCTAGCTTAGCATGGTAAGCACCAGACCACTGAGGGGTACAGTGTGGTATACTCTTGGAAGTCCTTCGTTTCAGTAGTCACATGAGTTTAAAAAGTAGAAATGATAAGCTTTTTGATGTTACAAATGTTTTTCTTGAATGAAACTTGGAGATGGATTTCTCTGTATTTTAACTGAGTTCTTTTTCAGATGCTATATAAATTGTAAGGTCATTGGCATACTGAGGAAGCGTATTTTTGTAGAGTATAGTAGTATCTGTGCATTGCATGCCTGAAGGCTTCTTTGAGAGAATATAATGAAGTCCTTTTGATACTTTCACATGAGCTTCATGTGAATTGTGTGTGCAGTCCTGTGTTCTCTTGTGAAGACAGCTGCAGCAGTCCACATGTGCATACCATGTCTATTCACACGAGCTCTCTCCTCAGTACGCCTGCTACGCTATTGGGAAGGATGTGCAAGCCATGAAAGCTGTGGTGGGAGAGGAAGCCCTTACCTCAGATGATCTTCTTTACTTGGAATTTCTGCAGAAGTTTGAGAGGAGCTTTATTACTCAGGGTAAGATTACTGTTTTCTCAAAAACATAAAAGACCTTGTGTAGTTTTTAAGACCTATTCTCAGAGAATTTACACTGGTCTCTACACAGTTTTCCCTCTCGTTAGAGAAGTTCTTCCAAGGACCTGCGTGTCTTTCTTTGCCTTAATCCTCTGGCTCCTTCCCCTCTGCCATCTAAATATCTTGAGAGGATCTTAACTTGTTTATCCAGTTATTTATTTTTTCTTTATTTATTTTTTTATCTTCTGCTTCTTGGTTGGTAATACTTGAAAAAACTCAGTTACTTTTCTGTGGTTTTTTTTCGTCCCCCTTAAGCATAGACTTTTCACTCTGCTGTGGCTTCTAAATTGCTGTGTATGATTCTTAACCACTTTTTATTTAGGAATGCCATTGTTGTCATGGCACCATCCCCTCAAGCCCAGTAGGACCAGAATCAAAGGTTTTCCTAAGTGACCTCCTGTGTGGCCTCCTCCGGGTGCCATGCCTACTATTCCACGCTCAGTAACTGGCCGTTCTTCTTAACCTTCCTTGGCTCTCCAGTAATTGAATATTTGCTAACTTGTCTTGTTCTCTCTTTAAACATCAGATCCATTTTTGTTTTCATTCCCATTACAATATCTTAGTCTGGTATTTCTCAAACTTTCATTTGCTTTTGAAGCAACTGGGAATCTTGTGAAAATGCAGATTCTGATTCAGTAGTTGTGGGTGAGGCTAGAGTGACGTCCTGGGTGACGTTGAAGCTGCATGTTTCTGGCTAGCCACCCTGACACCAAGGCCCTAGACCAAAGTTTTGACCCATATCCTTGGCCATTCTCCCTGACTCAAAGGTAAATTTATTGGTTGTCCCACTACTAAAAAAATCTATAGTGAGTTTTCTTATTTAATGTATGGGTTTTAGGCTGTTTACCTGGTCCCTCCCCTGTTCCTGGAAATGCTAGAAATACTCTGTTTTTGGTAATTACAGTAGGTGTATTACTGTTGAAATAATGCCTCAAAGGATACATGTGGGATTTGTGCCCTCTTCTCCTTAAACATTATTCATATTAAAATTCCCAAACATAAATAATCATTGAGGGTTTTATTTCCTTAATGCGGAACCTTGATAACTGAGAAGATCTCTAGAGACAGGAACCCAGAACCCTAACCACTCTTGATTCTTTGGTTAAAGAATGAGATTTATTTGGGGGATGGGGGTGATTCTGCTATTAAAAATAATAACTCTGAAATCCACTGATCTATTTGAGTATTTGGGTGCTTGATTGCCATTTTTAGTATCTGTATTTGTCTTGCTCAAATTCAACCATTTCTCCTGTGTTCTGACTCCTTTCTGACTAATCTCTAGACAAAGCACTGGGTCTGGTTTCCATTTTTCAAGCATTCCACCCAAATCTTCAAGTTCCAGCTCAAACTGCTGTCCCCAGACACACACACTAGACCTCCCACTGTCTCTCACCCATGGTCCCCCCTCTTCCCCGTGGTACTTTGTGCTCTTGTCTCCACACTCACTCTCATTCGGTCTTGAGAGTCCTGACCTGTTTCCTTTCTTGTATTATGCCCACATGGCCTGCTAGTCATTTAACAGAATAAGTATTGGATAGCACTAATGAGTTGGAAGTAGGAAGGACCTTGCTATTAATTCAGTGTCAATTTTTTCAGGTCCTTATGAAAACCGCACAGTTTATGAGACTTTGGACATTGGCTGGCAGCTGCTCCGAATCTTCCCCAAAGAAATGCTGAAGCGAATCCCCCAGAGCACCCTGAGCGAATTTTACCCTCGAGACTCTGCAAAGCACTAGCTGCTGCTGTTCTTGCTACTGTGGCGTGAACCTCTTGTGAAGTACTGGCTCCGTCTTCTTGATTCCTTTCGCACTCCTCCATCTCCACCTGTGTGTGGGAGTTTACCTGTTACCCTGTAATTAAAAGCAAAGAATAGGTAACATTGTGCCAGTGTTGCAATGTCTTAAACTGCTAACAGACTTCAAAATATCCCTGTTCAGAAAACCTGATCTTCAGTGCTTTGTTTAAAGTAGCTGCAGGGATGGAGGTGAAGTTTCTTATTGATGTATGTATTTGTACATAGTGGTGTAGTTGCCTAATAATGTTCTCATTGTGTGGGTCTCTCAGACCTGACCCCTCAGCCCCCTCAAGAGAATCCCTATCTGAAGCTAAATGCTTTGGTCTCAGAATTAGGAGCAAGATCAGGTCTGGAAGAAGTCTCCTTTCAAAAGAGTCAAGAGGCTCTTTCCTGAGCATTTTCTTCTGGGTCATTGGTGTGCCTGTGGGTCTGTGCTCTGCGCTAAGCAGATGGCTTTTACTGTCCACCTGCTCTTTCCTATGTAATGAATAGATCAACAAAAGGTGTATCCTTTTCTCTCAGCACCTCTGAGTTCGGATTCCCTTTGAGTAACATGCAGAATCATGCCCCTTTGCACAGCGGCATTCATCTGGTTGTGGTGAGATGCCTTCCTTGGGGATCCCTACTGGGTTTCTATGCAAAGAAAATCATAATTAAAACCACTAGTGGAGTTGTTGTTTAGAAAGAGCTGGGGTACAATAAAAGAGGAAGAAATAAAGAGCTGTAACCCTTCTGCATGCTGACATGCCAATAGGGGTTTCTGTAAAGTTTAGCAGATGCTAAGACAAGGTGGGGTGGGGAGCTCTCAGGTTTGTGGATATTACAGACTGTTCAGGAGCAGCCTTTGTTCCCCTGTTGGCCCTGCTTTCTGACCCAGCTCTGCCTTTTCAGGGTGGTCTTGTGGCACAGGTGGTGGAGTTTCGTGCACTCCTGCTCCTTCCTGGTGAGCCCTGAGCTTGCTTTTGTGCCATGTCTGCCGTTTGTTCGTGTTCTGTGTTACCCAGGTGCAGTAGTGACTTTCTACTCTATGCATTCCATCTTTCCAGTTGTGTAAAGGTCTTCACTTTTTTCTCTGAGGGGTGGGGGTGGGGAGACTGAGCATGATTATATTTTAATGTAGAAAATGTGACATCTGGATATAAAATGAAAATAAATGTTAAATTAAATGGAAGTTACCTACAGTGACTCTGTATCTTCTCATCAGCAAAGTAACAGCAATAAGCAAATAGATGATGCGTCTCTTCAGTTCACAATTCTAACCACCATAACCCCCTGTGTTACAGCGACATGATCCATGTTTTATACCCTTGTGTCTTGCTGGCTGCCCTTTCCCATCTCTCTGGTGATCGCTCCCATAGCAACTGTAGTGTGATTCCTGGTTGAGTTTCCACAGTTACAATGTCTTTGTTTCAGACATTTTCTAGACTCTACATGCTATAAATGAAGTGGGGGGTGTGGGGGAGTGATAAGTAGAAAATGAAGTACATCTTGAATCAAGCCAGAACCGCTTCACATAAAACCTTAGATGGGTGTCCAGTGTAAGAGACACCCACTGGTTAAAACATGAGGATGTGGCATAGTGGGGGCTCCCTGCCCTTATTCTTCCTCTTCTCTGAAGTCCGCTTCAGAGGACGTGTAGAGGGGAGAGCTTAGGACAAAACAAGGAGCACCTGAGTTCTCTGCGCCACCTCTAACAGCAGGGCCTTACTTACTCATGTAAGAAATATAAGTCTGCTCATGTGCCTTTGAGGGTTATCACGAGGCCCAGAGATTTTGGGTATAAAACCCTGGAACAGATCCTGTCCGTGGCAGGCAGGCACAGTAGGCTTCTTTTTACTAACAGAACTTCATTAAAACAGGTTTGCTTTATTACTCTCCCATAATACTCCACACTTATTGGATAAGCAGCTCTCTTGCTAGTTTGCTACTTATTTCTTAATGAAAACATTTTTTTAGGGAGCCTTTGTATACCAGTTGCCAGCCTTCAATAAAAGACCAGTTAAAAAGACAAGGATCTTCAAAGGTGGGGTAACTAAATGACTCATGGAACATTTATTGCTTGCAGTTGACTATCACTTCAGTGTGTGAGATTTCATGTAAGTGAAAAAATGTCTGCAGACTCCTGTCATAAATACCTCACTGAGATGTTGCTTTTCAGCATGAGTGGGTGGTGAGGTCAACAAAGCACTGTTAGCCTTTGAAGTTTGCTAACCAAGACTGTAGTGAGGGAAAGTGAGCTAAATCCAGTATTAGTTCCCAGACTTAAGTGAAACCATCAATTCTACAGCAAGAATAACCTAGGAAGGCAGTCTATGGAAGAGATTTTCCTTTTTGAGAAAACATAAGTACAAGAAAATTGGTTTTTAAAATGAAACATGTTCCTTATTCAGCTGCAAACCAGTTTTATTACAAATCATTTTTCCAGTTTTCAGTTGAACACCTCCCTGGGGCTTCAGCCGGCCATGTGGTATCCTTAGCTGCCCCTCCTCCAGGGAGCAGGTGACCGATGTTTAGACTCAGTGAGAAATCCCCATCACTCATCATCACAGAGCTTTGTATCCCCACAAGAGTGGCAAAACATGCCCAGAAACCTTGGCAAATGTTTGCAGACACAAACAGGATTCCCTATCCAAACTCCTAGAGCATTTTATAAATGACAGTCCCTCCCTGATCAATCTGCTGCCGTTCCTATCTCAGGGAACAGCAAAGCATCTGACTGTGGCTATCCCTGAGGTCAGAGGCCCAGATGAACAAGATTGGGGTTGGCCAGTCTGCAGGAGCCTGAGGGTCACTAGCCTAGAATAGCACATATAGCTCTGAGCTGGGGTGAGCAGCTGTAAGTCATGCACACGTGACTCACCACTTTTCTCCAAAGGATTTCCTCTCCAAACTGCTAGAGCATTTTATAAATGTAATAGATTTGTAGTATTTCAAGTGGTCATGGCCTTGTAGCCCCTTATCAACAGATTTTTTTTTCTTTTTATGAGTAGATCACACAGAATGATCAAACATGAATTTATACCTGGTCCAGCACCCTTTCCTTAGCACTGCATTGACTTCTAAAGGTCACGGTTCACAGAAGTAGAGTCTACAAAGTCCCACCACTGTCTAGAAACCCAGGCTTTGTATTGTGGCTGAGGATGAGGATCTTGGGAGACAAAATGATGCCTGGGGCTGAGGTCAAGAACTTTGTGGCCCACACCAAAATGTTATGCTTGTAGGGGGAGGTAAGACCAGAAGTGGAGGGCCGACAGAAAAAAAGATCCAAGTACTTTTCTAAGCAGCTGTATTCTTCATTTCCACAAGAGGGCAGTCACTCACCGGCCAACCACTGAGCTCCAAGAGGGCCACAGAGACGCAGCTGGTAGTTGCATCTGGGGAATCAGTGGTTCACTAAATCAAGGGTTACTTTTTGTGGAGTTACACGTTGGCCTAAGGACTATGGGCGATTGTCCTAATAAAAATAAACCCAAATGAACTAAAGTGGGTGCAGAGAGTGCTGGTCCTTAGAACCAAGAAGTCTGGGTTGGAGAGGTGGTGAGTCTAGGAGGTTCAGCTCTTCTGATAACTGAAGGGCTTTTTAAGTGTATGAAATGATGAGATCCAGCTTCTGGTGAAGGTAGAACTGTTTTGAAGAGGAAGATCCCTCCTGGGTGGACATCTCTGTTAAGGTTGGAATGTTCTTCCTGAATCAGGTGAGACTTGCCTCCTCCCCATAACTTCCCACAGTGGTGTCCTTGGACTGTCCCCAGGACTTTCTCCCCACAACTTTGGAGATAGTTGCCATTTCTTCTGTCTTTGGTCTAATTCTACTTCCCATAACCTATTCCGTTTTGTAGTCTCGGATGTGGAACATCTATAAAACTGTAAAATAACATATAAGAATATAATTAAGGGCTGGGGATGTGGCTCAAGCGGTAGCGTGCTCGCCTGGCATGCGTGCGGCCTGGGTTCGATCCTCAGCACCACATACAAACAAAGATGTTGTGTCCGCCGAAAACTGAAAAATAAATATTAAAAAATTCTCTCTCTCTCTCTTTAAAAAAAAAAAAAAGAATATAATTAAAACAACATAGAATTATATATTATAATTAATATGAATGATTATAATCATAAAGATCATATTAATATAGTTTATTAATTATATAGCTGTTGTTCTATATTAAACATTATATGCTAATTATATGTAGCTCTAGATTATGATTTTCAACCTACTTTCATACACGGTATTAATTTTGTTGAAATAGTCAGAATTGGAAACTTGGGACTCAACAGTTTAACCACCCCTCACTTAACGGTAAAAGAGTTACTTCTTCAGTCAGTGAATGGGATTTGAACCCAGACCTAGTTTTGCATAGGGATTTTTGTACATCTGTTCTTGGCTTTATGCCATCCAAAGAAGATGGTTTCCAGGATGGAGAAGCTTCACCTATGAGAATCAAGCTCTCCCAAGCCCATGATTGGAATTGGAGGCACACAGCCCTTGAAGCCAGGACGCTGACCCACGCTCAGGTTATTGGAAACCTCAGTGTGCTCTGAGCTAAGATATTCTGTTATTTGATTGTTATTTGCTTTTCCCCAGGATCTGCTCTGCAGATGGTCTTTCATCAGTGGTTTACTTTATAGATATTCATTGTAGACACAAAATTTGAAAAGTACAGAGAAATACAAAGAATCCCATACCCCAAACTCAGAGGAAATCATTAACGCTTATCAGCTAGACTCTTGATGATCATAATTTTACCCTTCTTTCTCTCACAGCCCGTGTGTATGAGATGATGGCAATAGTATCAGGAAGAGATGTGTTTAAACTATAAACTATCAATACATACATTTATGAAGCAGTGAGCCGTGTGATCTAATCTGAGGGATGTCAGAAAACAACATAGCTTATGTAACCAAAAACAGTCTCAAAGAATAACTTTTTAAAACTACTTTTGTAAACAATTAAGAATTGTGTGATTCCCCAGCAGTACTTCTTAAAAGCCCCTTTCTTCTTGCGGGTCCACCATTCTGTGTCCTTCAGCCACTCTGACTTGTTTAAGCCTCAGGGTTAATTTCTGGAAACTGAGTAAATCCAACCTCCGCTGTGCTGCTTTCTGAGCCACCCTCCCCTCCGTCTGTACCACCGTGAGACCTTGGGGACAGTGGCAAGACTGGATCTGATGAGAGGATGAGGAAGGAGACCAGGCTGAAGTGCGAGCCTGGCTCGAGAGGGGCAAGGTAAGGGCTAGAGAGTTTGTCCACTCGTTTCTGGGCCATCAGAAGAGAGATGGCGCCCAGGCAGAGCTCACCCCCAAGTGCTTTAACAACCTGTGAAAATATCAGGGAGTTACCCAGGGGTTTTGCTAAGGAAGCAAGAAATGAAAGACATGCTTGAAGCCAATTAGGGTTGGCATGAGACCCTGAACAGAGACTTCTAGGTCCACACGAGGATCTGTTGTCATCAATCATGACGGAGCATGGAATGTGCCCTGAAGCACTGGCAGGATGCAGGACAAGAGACACCACTGTGTGTGTTTGATACCAGCTTTTGTAAGGTGTAGTGCACATGCCATACCATTCACCCAATCGAAGTGCCTTTCATGGTTTAATGTAGTCAAAGAGTTTTGCAGCCATTGCTACAACTAGCTTTATAACATTTGCATATTCCTTCCCCAAATCCGTACCCATTAGAAGCATTAAAAGCCCTCCCCACCGACTCATGTCCCCCCACCTTACCTGTCCTGGGCAGCCAGGAATCTTTTTGCCTCTGTGGACTTGCCTGTTCTGAATGTCACATACTGAATCTTCAGTTCTTAGTGTCTGGCCTCTTCCACTTAGTAACATGATTCAGGGTTCATCCATGTTGACATAGATCATGAATAATAGTCCATTATGTAAATACTACATTTTATTTAGCCATTGACTGCTTGGTGGGCATTTGGGTTGTTTCCACACCAGGAGGACCGTGAACAATGTTGCAATGAACTTTCAGGTTGACCTTTTCCTTTCTCTTGGGTCTGTACCTAGGAGTGGAGCTGCTGGTCATGTGGTAACTCTGTTGAACCTGTGAAGAACTTCCAGACTCTTCCCTGAGGTGGCTGCACCACTTTACATTCCCAAAGGCAGTGTGGGTAGGGAGGGGTTAATGCCAAAGAATTTTGTTTGGGAAGCAAGTAATGTCTAATACTCTTATTTATTGGGCTTTTAAAGACATAGTTAATGTCATTTTTGTTTTTAAAGAGCCAGACTTATTTACTATGACACTCAAAGTGCTTTAATACAATTGACACAAAGATACATAAATTTTGATTTCCCTTTTACTTAATTGCATTGAAAAACTGCACTTATTAAGTATTCAAACAGCTTAATGACTATATAATGCTTTATCATAAATATATGTAAAGTGTGTTTTCTCTATTGTTTAACATTTAGGATTTTTTCAATTTTTCACTTTGGCTGTAATGAATTTGTTGGTATGTAAATATTTATATTCTGGAATATTAAAAGAGGCTTGGTATAGGACAAAGAGTATGAACACTGAGAAATCTCTCAAGTTACATCAGCAGACTGCTCTTTAAAAAATGTATGAAATCTATAATCACACTTCACTGTGTGAACACTAATTTGTGTACCCTTTTTTTTTTTTTTTTTTTTTTTTTT
>NW_025999944.1:9377779-9383875 GCF_001458135.2 Marmota marmota marmota | reverse complement strand
GCGTGTGTGGTTCTAAAAATAAAGTTAGTTTCTTTTGACAAGTGGCTCCTGATTGTGCCCAGCCAGACTGCGGCAAGGAGGAAAAAAATTTTGTTTCTAGTTCAGTACATTATATTAAAGTAAACCAAGTGACTGCAAAAATTCCCTTTCAGCCGATTGTATTTCTTCTGAAAATCCACAGTCCATACTTGGCAGATAGGTGTCTGTATCAAGGCCCCTGGGATTTCTAAATCCTGGGATTTCAGATTTGTCCTGGGGCTAGTGTGCTAGGCTGTGCCAGAATCCCTCTGCCCGGGGAACTGGGGAACCCAGGGGCACATCTCTCACCTTCCTGCCCAAGTAACTATGGGGGATGGGGTTCTTCCTGCCCCTGGTGCATCCTCAAACCCAACCTGGACTGTGCGGGCAGCTGCATTTACTCCCCTGGAGGGAAGCCTGGAATGGGTGGGGAGCCTTTAGCTCAGCTCTGGGAAGGCGGGACAGTGTTCTCAGCCCAGCCTCTGGGCTTTCCCCTGCCCAGGGCTGCTTGTCTCTGCTCTCTGGTCCTCCCCTTACCCTAGAGCCCGGGAAATGCCCACATAGAGGAAGCGACATGACCACAGGACTCAGGTGACCTGAGCTCTCTGGGGAGGCACTTAGTTCTCTTGCTGCCACAGGAAAAGAACTAAGGAAAGGGGTTTCCCTCAAGGTCTTTCGGAAGGTTCCAGCTGTATTGCTCTCCTCAACACTATCCCCTCCCTCCAGGGCTGGGATGTAGCTCAGTGGCAAAGCACTTGCCTCGCATTCACAAAGCCCTGGGTTCCATCCCTAATTCCAAAAAGAAAAAAAAAATCAAAAAAAGAATGCCACCAAAAATAATAATAAGTTTAAGAACCAAAACACTATCCCCTCCCCTTGCCCCCACCCACCACCCAGTAATACTATTCTTTACAACCATGTGAAGATGCAGGGTGGACACTACTGTCCTTTACCTGAGACTCAGGGGACTTCATGACTGGCCTAGATTTAGTGGTACCAATGGGCTTGCCCTCAGAGATCCAAATTCTGCTAGAGTGCCCGCTGTCATTCTGTGTCCCTGCTGTCATTCTGTGTCCCTGCTGTGGGTAGAAGTCCTCAGATGGTTTGTTGCAGCCTAGGAGAAAACCATAGGCTTTGAGAAACAGCAGATCCAAAATGGAATCTACGCTCCACCCTCAAATTATGAGAACGTAAGCAAGTTACTTACCATCGCTAACCCAGTTTGCCATGTAAATGGTGACAGTACCTACTCTGATTGCTGTGACTAATTTTTTCATCTCTGGGTCTTCACTTCTATGCCTGTAATAGTATATGTTTTATTTAAATTTAAAAAAAAAGCCTTGCTTCTCTGATGATGAAATGGATTCCCAGCTATCGTGACATTAGTGCCCACACCTCTATGAGTAAGGCATTTAACTTGATTTCTTCATCTATAGAATAATCTGAGTAGCGATCACCCCCTATTGTCAAGTGGTTCCAGAGATCTAAAGTAGATGAACACTATTTTATAAGGCACGATCTCAAAGCAAAGTGGAAATAATAAGACTCTGTGTCTCATAGAAGAAAACTTGTGATCCTAAGTTGCCCTAAGAGTCCATAAGAAACTGGGTGTTAGCCAGGCTCAGGGGTGCACACCTGTAATCCCAGCAAGTCAGGAGGCTGAGGCAGGAGGATCATGAGTTCAAAGCCAGCCTCAGCAATTCAGCGAGGCCCTCAGGAACAATGAGACCCTGGCTCTAAATTAAAATACAAAAGAAGGATGGGGATGGGGCTCAGTGGTTAAGAGCCTCTGGGTTCAATTCCCAGTACCAAAAAAAGGAGGAGGAGGAGGAAGAGGAGGAGGAGGAGGAGGAGGAAGAAGAAGGGGGAAGAAGAAGAAGGAAGGAAAGAAGGAAGGAAGGAAGGAAACTGTACATTACTGTGTACAAAGCAGGACCCTGTGGTTCCTGGCAGGGGGGAGGGTAGGAAGGCACAGGGCAGGTGCGCTCCAGGAGGCCCTTCCCTGCAGACTCCAGAGTCCTGTTGGCACATCTCTGTCCCCTCCAAGAGAGGGGCCCCCTCCCCAAGAAGGGACTGTGGCAAAAGCAGCCCCGGCATCACCCCAGGCAGCAGTGGAGAGGAGGAGCCCAGCTCCCCAGCTCCAGGGAGGCTGTCTTTAGGCCCCAGCCCAGCCACTGCTGCTCAAGGAGCCGTCATTGACGATGACGATATTTCCCAGGGCTGGAAATGTTTTGGAACTCAGTGCCCAGAAAGAGCAGGGCGGGGCTGGAACCTTAATTCCTAGACAGGTGGCTGGCAGTGTCGTGTACCCCAGGGAGTACTCATTAGTTCAGGAAATTCTAGAAAGGGCCAGAAATGTCCATCTCAAGCTGTCCTCTCTTCTTTTCCTCTGTCTCCCCTTCCCATCTGTCCCCTGCCCCCAAATCCTCATAGTCAGGATCCCAGTCAAACCTGCAGACCTTCACTGTAGCCTTTTAGGATTGACTAATTAGGCCCAGATTTCCTTAGGTAGATGGAGGGCATGGGGTATGGAAGGCAGCTGTAAAATTCTGCTCTAGATGTGTTTTAAAGGCACAGAGAGAACTGGTTCTTTTTTTTTTTTTTTTTTAGGTTGGGAGGTACCAGGGATTGAACTCAGGGGCACTCAACCACTAAGCCACACCGTAAGCCCTATTTTGTATTTTATTTAGAGACAGGGTCTCACTGGGTTGCTTAGAGCCTTTTTTTTTTTTTTTGCTGAGCCTGGCTTTGAACTTGTGATCCTCCTGCCTCAGCCTCCCCGGCCGCTGGGATTACAGGCATGTGCCACCGCACTAGGTAAGAACTGTTTCTTTTTTGAACTCTGCTCTGGGGCTGTCCTGGTTAGGGAGAAGAGGCTCCACAGCAGCATCACCATGGACCTGACTTAACACCCTGGGAGGTTTGAAGTTCATGTCAGTCATCTAGTCCTTTGGGGAAACCTAGACTAGCCAGAGGAAGGGGTGGCTGTAGTTTTCCTCCTGAGTCCTAAAATTGTGTTTAGAAAATAATTGTAAGTCCTGCTGCACTTCCATTTTTCACCACAAGGTGGCAGTGGACTGCGAAGGAAGAGCGGCTGTCGGCTGGGCTCCGCCTACACAGCTCCTCTGCTGTCTTCCCCTGGAGCCCCCTTGGAAGCATCCTCTTAAAAGCCTCCTGTGTCTCCCCCTGCCCTCTTTCCACTCCAGGTCTGTCTGTGGTCCCAACATTGCCTCACCTGGAGATTTCATCACAGCATCCCTCCCCTAGGGCTGGAGTGCAAAGGCCAGGATTTCTGCATTTATCATGCACCAGGCAGCAATCTAAAGTTTTGAACAATCACTGGGCTTAATTCTCAAAACAACTCTACGAGGCAAGCACCTGGAGTTACCCAGGTGGCAGATGGCATGAGGGGGGTGGGAGCAGCTCTGTGGACATAGGGACTCTTCCCCAGTAAACTTTACCCAGAGGCCGAGGCATGGACATGACATTAAGCCACCTCTCTTTCCGTGTCATGAGAAATCTCTGGGCTTTAAGTCAACTCACAGGAAACCTTTTCCCTACTCACATGGGACAAAGCCCCAGGCCGTCCTTCTGACTCTCCCCAAGTGGCAGACAGACAGGCAGATGCGAGGTGATGAGTACCCTGGAGGGCGGCCTTTCTCCAGCCTCAGCCCCTGGGTGCCAGGCACACCCATTTCTTTGCCTTCTCCCAAGAACATCACTCCTGAAATCGCTCTTGCTTGGTCTGGGTTCCATGTCAGGGGATGTTCCTTTTCTGGTCCTATTCTATCCTCAAGGGCAGGGTTAAAGGATGCCCCCTGCCCCATGTAGCCCTAGCCCCCAGTGCCCAGAAGAGTGTGATCTTTCTTGGAAGTGGGGTTTTGCAGGTGTAATTAGTTTAGAGGAGGTCACACTGGAGCAGGGTTGGCCCCTAGACCATTAAGACTAGTGTCCTTATAAATGGCCACATGAAGATAGAGGCTGGGAGAACCCACGTGAAGAATGGAGTAATGCAGCTGCAGACCGAGTGCCTAGAATACTGGCAAGCTACCCGTCTGGGTAGTGAACCATACAGTCCCTCAGCCCTCAGAAGGAACTGACTCCCTGACACCTTGATCTTGGGTTTGATATTGAGACTTTGACCTTCAGCCTCCACAAGTGTGAGACGTTGATTTCTGCAACTTAAGCCACGCAACAGCCCTATCAAGCTGATAGAGTCCTAAGTCCTATAACCCTTCTTCAGAGCCCTGGGGGCTTCTACTGTGGCCCATGTCCCTGAGAGATCAAGGAAGGCACAGGACGCTAGTGGCCCCAGAGTGGCCAAGGCTGCAAGGGGCAGACAAAGAGGGTGGAGGGAGGAAGAAGGAAGGAAGTCCTCCCTGATTGAACAAGGTCCCCAGCTCCAGGACTGCCGTGAGTGTACAAATGTCCCCCCTTGTTTGGGAGAGGAACAGAGCAAACCCCCATGGGTACCTACACAAGATAACACCAGACCCTGCTCTTTCCTCGTTAGGTCAAGGACTTTCACCCTTTTGCTTGAAGGAAGTGCTGAAGACCTCCTTAGGTACCTACAAATCGCCAGCATCACTACTTTCATAGTTGGGGGCCATGATTATGTAAAATAAGGGTCAATGGGACCCAAGCACTGTGGCATCGTGACTCATGACAGTGGATCTGAAAGCCTAGACAGCCACTAAGTGACTGCTAGCGGGTAGTACACAGAATGTGGGCATTCTGGACAAATGGGTGCCACACACGCCCCGGGTGGGATAGAGCAGGATGGTGTGGGAAATTTTGTTATGCTACTCTGAGTGGGCACATGATTTAACCCTTATGAATTGTTTACTTCTGGAAGTTTCCATTTAATGGTTTTGAGCCATAGCTGACCCTGGGTAATTGACCCCAGGAAAAAGGAGGCCTACTCTGCTCCCTGATAGTTTCCTCTCACCTGACTTAGCCCATCTCCCAGGGATGGGTGCTGGGACCTGAGTCTTCCCAGAGGCTCTGTGGTCCTAGTGGGGGAAGAATGTATTGAATTTTATTGACAGGTGTCTTTCCTGCACACTCTTGTGCCTGCCCCTGGAACAACCATTCAGTGGTCCTTTTTTCCCTATTTTTCAGTTGAGGAAACTGAGGCTTGCGCCTGCTGGCCGGACCCAGCCCCACGGAACACTGAGAAGCCAGGGAGCAGCTCCATGGGTCCCTATGCCCTGGCTTTTGGAGCAGAACCCTGTGTCTTGTCTGGGGTGCTGGGTTCCGTCTTTCCTGGAGTAAAGCTCTGGGGTTTGGGGTGGAACAGAGAGCACTACAGAAGCCAGCTGGCCCCCTCTGCCACCTGGGAGCCTGGAGAGCCTTATCACCAGGTTCACTGCTGACTGCATTAAAACCAACAAATGTCCTGTGAACGCCCCTGAGGCCCCAGGGCTCCTGGAAGTGAGCTGCTCTTAAACAAAGGGCCACGTGCCACCCTGCCCCCACTGCCCAGGCCCAGTGGGGACAGCAGGTATTTAAGCAAATGGGGAACCGAGACCACAGCTGCCATCAGCACAGGACACTCTCTGTTTTCTTAATTCCAGTCCTCGCTAAATGGTGATTACCAGGGCCTGCCTGGGGCCTGATCCTTCCAGCCACCTGACTTCAGCCAGTGGGGCACCCAGAGAACAGAGCAGCTGGTGGGGCGCACTTCCGGCAGGGGCAGAGCGGGGCAGCAGATGTGAGGCACTGATTATTCTGGGAGGGCTGCACCAGGGACCGCATTTGCACTTCAAAGGGGACAGGCCCCGTTCCCCACCCTGGGACCAGAGTCTGTTTTGAGGAAAATCAAGTTGCCCTGAGTGAGTGACCCACGAGCCCCACCCCCTTCCTAACAGGGGGCGGTTTTAAACAACCCCCAGGAGTTAACAGGCACTCGCTAGACACTCCCAGGGACCCTCCCCTGTCTACCAGTTCTCCTCTCAGTGGGGTCTCTTTCCATCTGGTCGGGGCTGAGGGACTGGGCACTCTGTAATTACACCTTTTGTGTGGATCCTGGACACCCCACTGTTGTTATGGGTTGAATTGAAACCCGCCCCCCCCCCC
>NW_025999944.1:9313694-9375051 GCF_001458135.2 Marmota marmota marmota | reverse complement strand
ATGCTGAGCAGCTGCTGGGCAGGCAGCTTCTGGGGTGGATGCTATCGTTTGGGTGGGAGCTGTCCCAAGGCTTGGTGGCACTATTGGGAGGTGATGGGACCTTCATGAGGTGGGGCCTAGGTCCTTGGCGGGGGTGGGGTGGGGTGGGGGTGTCCTTGAAGGGAATTGTGGGACCCAAGCCCCTTCCTCACTCTCTTTCATTTCTTGGCCACAAGATGCACAGGTTTGCTCTGAAATGAGCTGCCACTGGGATGTGCCATCTTGCCACAGCCCCAGAGCCATGGGGCCAGCAGCTCATGGCTGAGACCTCTGAACCCACATTCACACACATCCACACCCCTCCACATATGTTCACACACACACACACACCCTTACCAAAATAAAATAAAACCAAAACAAACCTTTCCTCTGTTTAAATTAATTACCTCAGGTATTTGTTACAGTAACTGAAAACTGACAAACACAAGGGATAAGTTGGGGCCACTATTCACCTGCAACTGAATTAGCTCTCATCAGGACACTGGCTCTTAACCCATAAAGCAACCACAGTCAACCACCTTGGCTCACCTGAAATAGAGCCAGCCTCCTATGGACTGAGACCCCTGAAATGGTGAGCCCTTGAGTACACTTTTCCTCCTCCACAGTTGGCTCTGGTCAGGTCCCAGTCCCAGCAGCCACCTGGGGGAGCCCGGAACTCCCGCTGACTCCCAGGAGAACAGGCTGCTGTCCCCAGTCCCAGGTCCTGGAGGACCCCTGGTTGGGCTGGAGGTGGGCCACGAATGTCCTTCCCTCCTGTGGTTTGCCGGAGTCCACGAGCAGGTTTGGTCCTTGGCAGTGGGTATCATTGAACATCCACGTGGCTGGATTTAAAGGCAGGGCCAGGAGTCACAAGGGTGACCTGTGCCTCAGCTGTGCGGGACTCTGCTGGTCCTGGTGTCACCCATGGAAGATCCAGTGGGTGGGGCGCTGAGACGGTGGAGGCCCGCCCCGCCCCTCCACAAGGTTCTGGTTGTGGTGCCGGAGTCCAAGTTGGAGGCCGGGACGGTGGTGAGGGTGCAGAGAGGGGCGGCAGGGAGGTCTGCGGGCCGGGTGGGCACCCACCACCCCTCCCTCCAGTTTGAGGTGCTCGTCCACCCTGCCCGCTGTTCCGAGTATGGTGGCTGCCGCTCAGCTGTGTCCCTTTCTGAGGGCCATGCCTTCCCAGGGTGGGGAGGACACAGGAAGGGCTGGGATGTGGGGACAGAGTGAGTGTAGGGTCCAAAGGCCCAGCCTCTCACCCCAACCTGGCTGAGGGCCACCCGAGCCCTCTGTGGTGAGGTCATGGGGGCTCCTCCCTCTGCCCCATCCTACTGGCTCCCTCTCCCCAAGGTGTGGCCAGAGAGCTTCCCCCAAGTGTCACCCTCACCTGTGTCCATGCCCCGGACTGGGCCGGACCCCATGAGGGAGGGGCTAGAGGGAAGGTGGAGGAGGAGGTGAGGTGCTTTCCCCATGTGGAAGTGCCCTCCAGCCCTCCCACACTTACACACCCATCCGCACCCACACAACACACCCATGCACACACTCACACACACCCATACAAACACCCACCCATAGCCAACTGATGTCCATGCTCACAGATACACACATCCACCCACACCTACTCACTCCCACACACATACGCACACATCCACACCACACAGACACACGCTCACACGCAGGCACCTACACATAGACTCAAGCCTCATCTTCAATGCTAACCTTTTAAGGCTTCTAGAAACTAGGGAAAGTAGGCTATTTACTGTTTCTCGTGGTGTGTGTGTGTGTGTGTGTGTGTGTGTGTAATGTGAGTTAGTTCAACAGGCTTTGTCCCTTTCTGTCCAGCTGTGCCCTTTGGGATCTCTGAGTAGGAAAGGTCTCCACCCCGCGGACTCCAGGATGGCAGAGGGAGGTGAGCCTGGAGGGAGCCTTGGGTTGGGGGACTCGACGGGCTTTCCTGCAGCTCCCATCTTTCCGTGATGCCAGCTTGGGCGTGGAGCTGGCCAGCTGGCATCGTCGCAGCCCCTCCTGCTTTCTAAGTGTAGTCTTGAGGCCCGGCCAGACGGGAGCTGGAGCCAGCATCTCCCTGGAAAGCGTGCGCTGTCACCGGGCAGGGCCGGGAAGCTGGCGGGGCGCTGGCTGGGCGGAGGGGGGCGGGAGTGCTCAGCCCTCGCCTCCCCTCCCAGGGTGCCTCCAGCTCCTGGTCTGTGAGCGAAGGGCTTGGGTGAATGTTCCCTGGGGTCCCTGTGATGACCTGTGGTGGAAGCCCTCTATCTAGGACGGCAGCCATTGGAGCCCAGTAGGGCAGGCCGGCCCCCGCTGATCAGCCTGGTGTTTCTCAGGGCTCAGAAGATGGTGGCTCTGGGGAGACCTGGGCCACGTAATGAGCAGTAGGGGAGGAAAACAAGGTGACCTTGATTGTGGTTAGACAGTTGGGCATTTACCTCCTCCTCCCGCCTCCCTCACTGTCCCCTAAGCCAGCAGAGGAGCCTGGCCATCTCACAGATACTGTTGACTCCATTTGAGGAAGTGCTTTTCAAGATCCACCACTTTGGGCGGATGGGGTGGTGCCCACCTGTAATCCTAGCAGCTCTGAAGGCTGAAGCACAGGGATCACAAGTTCAAAGCCAGCCTCAGCAACTTAGCAAGACCCTAAGCAACTTAGAAAGACCCTGTTTTTAAATAAAATATAAAAATGTGCTGGGGATGTAGCTCAGTGGTTAAGGACTCCCAGGTTCAATCCCCAGTACCAAAAAAAAAANCCCCAGTCCAAAAAAAAAAAAAAAAGGTGCCACTTCTTCCTGCTACAGACTTCCTTTTGAAAACTCAAGCCAAAGATGCATTTCTAAGGGTGGATTTTTAAGGCTCTGTGATCCGAAGGGGATAGGTTGAGGGGAGACTGGCCTCTCTGTTGGTGTCCAAAGGGGACCTTGCAGGAGGAAGACAGGAGGAGTCCGAGCAGAACGTCACCTTTGTGGGGAGGTTAGGGTGGCTGTGCATGGGCACTGCTGTGGGCACCCGGGTCCCAGAGCAGGAGCTGTCTTGGGCCATAGTCAGGACTAGAGCTGCCACTCAGGCACCGGGGACTAGATCCATGTCAACAGGACCTTTCTGCGCTGTGGCTTCCTTACGTGAGCACATGAGGATGCTGCGAGGGTTAAATGCCAAGACAGGTTTGAGAAGTCACCCCGCCCTGGCCCAGGACATGAGCAGGCTTCTCCTCTCCTCAGTGTGAGTAGCAGCCCCTTCCCACTGAGCCCTGTGAGTCTCTCTCCAGAAGAACCATCTCAGTATGGGGGAAACCTGGGCCCCGGAACCCCAGGCTATGTGCACCCCACTCCCTGTGCAGCCCGAGAGGAGGCCAGCTGAGTGTAGGCCAAGCGTCCTGTTATTTTTGGAGTGTGGATTTAATTAGCCTCACCTGTCACTGATTACGAAGGCTGTCCTAAGCCTCCTTAGCTCTCAATTAGCTGGGATTGAGGCAGTGGGGCGGGGGTGGGGACCAGAAGGGGGGACGCAGTGGGCTGTGTCTGCGTGTGCACATGTGTAAGCTCGGGCCAGCGTGGGGGGAGAGCTGAAGGTTTCCAACGGCCCCTCTTGGGACAGGGTTTGGTGTCAGCAGGCGGCTCCGACACACCCCCAGCTAATCCCTCTTTGTTTCTTTCTTCCCCAGCTGCGCCCTCTGTCCCAGGGGCTTTCTCCCTCCACCAACCAGCCTTCTGGAGTTGAAAGCCAAGGAGAAAGACGGCAGACTGCTGGAGAGACAGCTGATCAGAGTAAGATCAGCTGTTCTCACGGGGTGGAGCTCTGCCAGGCCAGAGAGCCTGGGCGCCACTGTAGCTCCTCATGGCCGGAAGCCGGGACTTTACCCCAGCAAAGGCTAATAAATATAGTTACAATGCATTGCAGTCAACAGTAATAATAATAGTAGTAGTACTTTAGCTAGCTTTTATTGGGTATTATCCCATTAAATTATAAAAACAACCCTCTGGCCAGGCGTGGTGGTGCACACCTGTCATCCCAGTGGCTTGGAAGGCTGAGGCAGGAGGATTGTGAATTCAAAGTCAGCCTCAGCAATTTAGTGAGGCTGTGAGCAACTTAACAAGACCCTGTCTCAAAATTCAAAAAAGTTAAAAAAGGCTTGGCTGGGGATGTGACTCTGAAGTGGCACCCCCTTTCTCCCCAGAAAAGTCTTAACTGGGCTTCTCCGGAAATCTTCACCATGGCTGATTTTAGAACTGTCAGCAAAAGAGTCTCTGCAAAAGAGTTCAATGTAGATAAACTTCCTATTTTCGTGTTGCCTTGTTTTACTTGGCCACTGGCCGGGAAGAAATCAGCACTCCAGGTGCTGGACAACCCCTTACTAGTTTCTCACAAACATGTATCCAGTATAGTAGTTTGTAAAAATGTGTAAACAAGGCCTCTGGCCTTGAGCTGGAGCTTCACAGAGATGTCTACATTTTTAAGATAAGATAAGTTACCAACTGAGCTCCATGGTAACAGCTGTCAGGGGGAGGAAAGAAAGGGGAGAAGAAGCTCCCTCCTTCTCAGGTGTTGTCCTTGAAGGGTTAACTTGCCCAGAACAGAGAAAGAAAAAGCTGCTTTTATGTGAACTTCTGCAGACTGTGAACTTCTGAGCCCCTCCCCTTACTTGCTGGGTATAAAACTCTGAAACTACCTGAACTCAGGGTTCGGGGGATTGACTGATTACAGCAAAAGCTGTGCCCTCTGAACCTGGCTGCAGCCAAATAAAACTGTTTCCTGCTCTCTTCAGTGCCCTACCTCGTCTGTCCCTACAGTAGCTCATGATTAAATGCTCCTGGGTTCAATCCCTCATACCAAAAAGAAAAACAAAACAACAAAAAACAACCCTCCGCAGAACAAAGAGATTAAGCCAATTCTCTAAGGTCACCCAGCTCAGCAGCTGGGGAGTCTGCAGGTGACCTCTGCCAATTCTGATTCTGCTGGGCTGGATGGCAAAGTGGGGTCTGACACAGGAATTCCCCTTGGTGCACAGGACTTGTGGTGACAGTAAAATGGGATGTTTTTAAGAACTCTCTGGTCTCTGTGGTTAGATTCAGGTTTGCCATGATAGGTATTAGAACCATAAAATGGAGAGGCCTTCGAGCCAGTTGGGAGGGCTGGACTTCATTCTGCGATGAGTGGGGAGCTGGCGAAGGTTTTGAGCAGAAAGGGGGCTTCCTGGAAGAAGCACTGGGGCATAACCCTGAGCGCTATGCATCGGGGGAGTTCAATGGACCAGAGTGGGAGTCAAGAAACCCGTGGGGTTACTAGAGCTGTCAAGGTGACCAGCTGTCACATTGGGAATGCCCTCTCTTCTTTCTGGGCCCTGCTGTTGGGAATCCGAGGCAGTTGGCATTTGGAGGCATCTAAGATGTCTTGGATGTCCTGTAATTCTTTGGATGACCCCAGCTGGGCCAATAGATGCAGGAGGAAAAGGGAGTGGTGAGGAGGCTTTCAAGAGTGGGTTACTGCCAGGCATGGTGGTGTGCACCTGTCATCCTAGTGGTTCAGGAGGCTGAGGCAGGAGGGTCGCAAGTTCAAAGCCAGGCTCAGCAAAAGCGAGGTACTAAGCAACTCAGTGAGACCCTGTCTCTAAATAAAATACTAAATAGGGCTGGGATATGGCTCAGTGGTTGAGTGCCCTGGAGTTCAATTCCTAATACCTCCCCCCAAAAGAAAAAGAGTGGGTTATTTTACAGGACCCAGGTCTGAGTGAATAGAGAGGATGATGGTGGGGTAGAAATCAACCTCTTTCCAAAGTGGCAGGAGAGATCCATGGAATGCAGATGGCCAGGACAAGGTCTCAATGTGCCCAGGGGCTCCTCCCCAAACAACAGCAGCATCCCACAGGCCTGGATGACATCCTTGAAGCCGAGCGTTTCTTAACCTCGAAAGAAGCTCTTTGGATTTCAGCAGCCCTCTAAGGACTAGGGCCTTTCACAAAATTTCACCTTTCCTTTTCGGGTGTGGAAGAGCGATGATGTTTAATGCTTAAGGCTTCTCAAAGGAGTGGGAGGAGCTTGTTTTAGGTGGGAGGAAGGCAAGGTCACAGGTGGCCTAGGAAGAGGTGTGTGTGTGTGTGTGTGTGTGTGTGTGTGTGTGTGGTGGAGGACAACGTCTGGAAAGGAATCTGGTAAGGTGTCTGCCGAGGCCCTCAGAAGAGAGGAGAATTCCAAGCACAGAAGTTAAGAAAGGTCAGTGGCTGGCAGGCTCTCAAAATGTTAAAATCCAGGGGCACCTGTGGCTCTCCAACTTTCCCCAGGTACCAGAGTACTCCCTCACCACACTCCAGAGGCCTGAGGAGACCACCCTGCCTACGTCCTCTGTGACACTCACTGTGACAACACATTATCTTATTTTCCTGTTTCCTTCCAGAGTGTGAACACCAAAAGGAGAAAGGACCTTGACTGCTGTAGCTATCCCTGTGTTTCTGGCATCTGGAACAAGGTTTGGCATACAGTCGGAGTTGAAGAAGTGTTTATTGAATGGATTTATGCGTGCATGATCGAGTGGTGATATTTCAGGCCCTGAGACACCTGGGTGGGGGAGAAGCTTGGGGGCAGCATGACCTTCATGAAATAACCGAGAAGACACCTGTGCTGAGGCTGCTGAGAGGGCGGCCGACGTCCCTCCCGCTTGTGCACTGAGTCTCAGGCTGGATAAAAATACCCAGAGCCGTGCCTCGGATGCCAGCGGAGGCTGGGGACTGAGCTGCTTCTTGTCAGGGGAAGGAGCCTCTCTCTTTTTCTGTCTCTCTTTTGTTCTTTTTATTTTTATTTTTTCTAGAATAAGGAGGTAGGGATTCTCTAGGACTAGGCTTGGGTTTGCTGCCCCTCCTGCTGGGACAGCCTTGGCCCTGGCCCTGGCCCTGCCCAGCCAGGCAGGGGCTTGCTTTTATGTTATTCCCAGTCCTTGGGCTGGGCAGAAGCTGGTGGGATGGCCCATAAGGAGGTTGCTGGAGGGTGCTTTTCATCTACTTCTAGACCTTGTGATGGACCAACCTTGACTTTAGCTACTTAAAAATGCTGCCATTGAATGTGCAGGGCAGGGGGTGGGGGCAGGATTCAGGCAGGCAGCGTGGGGAGCCAGGCTCTGCTCCATGTGGCCTGTCCAGCAGCACTGGACTCAGGATCCCCAAGAGTATAACAAGGGAAGGGGCCAGGCCTCCTATACTAGGTTGAAATCGGCCCCTGCTGGGTCTCACTGGCTCTAGTGGGTACCCAGTGGCTACCCAGTGTGTGGTGGTGGGAGGCACATCCCCCAGTGGGCAAGGTCACCCAGAGGTCATCGTAGGCCTGTCATGACCCCTTTGCCCCAAGGCTGCAGCTCTTGGAACTAGAGGAAGTCTCTTGTCCTGATTCTGCCTCTTTGGGGGGGGCCGCTGCACCCCACCTTTCTGCCTGTCCAGAACCCGCTGCTCTTGCCTCCTGGGCTGGCAGCAGGGAGCCCTCCGCTCACCATGCCAACATCATCCTGGAGATCCATGTCTCCCCTTCTCCTTCCCACCCTGTGCTCCTCTATGTCCCACCCCCACCCAAGGTCATCCCCTGCCTGCCATCCTCCCTGGTCACCAGCCCCTATTGACCTTCCCGGCTCAGGGGCATTGCCCTGTGACCCATGTGCTCTGTTGAAGCCTTGAACTTTTAATTCCCTCCTTAAATGTTCCCTTTGTCTCCTGTACCTGAGTGACAGCCCCTTGGGCCCAGAGTCTAACTAAGCCTAGAACAGTAGGGAATGCTTGTCAAGGTGAACTGGTACCAGGCAGGCGGGGCAGATGGCCACTATGGTGACAGTACCTTCCAACTAGGGCCCAGGGTGGTGGCAACAATAGCCACTCTGGTCTCTTGCCAAGAGGCCATATGCACCCGAGCAAGGAGCTGGCTGGTGACGGGAGCAGCTGGTGGGAGACAGGAGGGGTGCAGGGTTGGGGCTGGGCTGTCTTGGAGAGAGCCCTGTGACTCTGCAAGGCACTTGTCCCCTGGTCCTTCCTGGCCTTTTTCTGGGGCGGGCCCAGGACCACGTTGCAGATGAGATCAGTGGGCTGGTGAGGGGCAGGGCCAGCTGAAAGTGTCTGACCCCTTCATGTCCCTGGGCTGCCTTCTCCAAGGCTTCCTCCCCTCCCTGGCTGCCAAGAAGGAACGTGGCATTCCTGTCCGAGGGAGCAGTCTCAAGGAGTGGCCACACCGCAGTGAAGTGGGGGGCGGGGAGACATAAGTGGCGGTGGAGAGCGTGAGAAATGGCATTCTTTATTCATAAATAAAAACATAAAATTACCAGAAATAGTTTACATGGCCAAAAAGTGACATCAAAACCAAAATAAAACGAAGCTGTCAAAAGCAAAGCAAACCAGAAACAACAAAGAGGAAAAGAACTATGTACACAGCCTTCCAAATACCATTCCATCAAGGCCAGCTTCTACCCCACAGCGGCAGCATGAAGAGCCGCTGAACAGAGCGGGAAAGGGGGCCCTTGTGGCCAGGGGTGCTCAGACTTCCCCAGGCCGGCCTGGCTGCCCTTGAGAGATGGCCCAGGCAGGGGCCAGGGACAAGAGCTCAGCAAAAGTCTCTCAGGGCAAAGCTGCCAAGCCTCCAGTCCCCAGCTGAGCTCAGAGCCCTGGGGCTACGAAGAATATACTGTGAGGTGCCCCTGGGCGTCTGGCTCTTCTGAGGCCCCAGGCTGTCCCTCCTTGGTGGGTGGTGTGGAATGACCTCTCTCTGCAGAGAGCTGGAGCATCTTCAACCCAGGCAGCTTTGGGGGAGCACAGCAGGTCTGAGTGAGCAAGCTGGCCCGGGGCATGAGCCTGCACTCCCCAGTTCCTGCTCAACCTTGCTATTCACAGCCTCCCTCTGAGAGGCTGGGCGGGGCGGGGCCCAAGAGTGGCAAAGGTGCCTTTCAACAGGGAAGGGAAGAAACCCACTGGAAGGCCCGGTAGCTAGGTTACAGCTCACTTGTGTCAGGTGCATCCTTAGGCCGCCCTGGGGCCTTGGGCTAGTGGCAGCCCAGGAACAGCTTCTGCCATCTTGGATGCTGGGCAAGGCCTGGGTGGATGTGTCTGGGATGGGATAGGGCAGGGACATGGGGAAGATGGAGGTCCCTGTGAGTGGGGGCACACACACTGAGGTGGAGAGCAGGCTTTGTCCCCAAGGGCCTGTCCTGGCCTTAGCATCACCTCTTCTCAGGCCAGATCTTGAGGGCAGAGCACTAGGCTTCTGGCGACTTGGGTTGGGGGGTGGGAGCAACCAGTCTCCTTCTCTCTCTCTGTGGAGCATTCTCACTGGGAGAAAGGACTCAAGGCACAGGCTGGTGGAAATGGAGGAACCAACGGCCATGGGACAAAGCATGGGGTGTCTTTAACCAGGTCTAAACTGTGCCCGTGGAGGGTACTGCCCTGGGGGGGGGGAGGTGGTTCTGGGTGTGTCCATCTCAGCCTCAAGTCCAGTCTGTGGCTAAGAGCAATGGTGTGACATTCCAGAGGACTGCCCCTGTCAGGCAAGACACAGGACAGCCACAGTTAGCCCAGGGAACGGAAGGCAGCGCTAGCTAGTCACAGGGATGGTGCCCTGCCCCCAGCCCACCCCTAGTGCAAGATGTGGTGCAAGGGAAGCAGCCCCCGACTCCCACCCTAGACCTCTCAGGCCAGCGTCCAGGAAGCGGCACTGGGGGACTGCTCCCAGACTGTCAAGAACCCAGACTCTCCCAACCTGGCCTCTCCTACACCGCAGCCCCTCTCAGCCGACAGGCAGAGTCACAGGGACCCAGCAAGGGCTGGCTTTCCTACCAACAGCAGCTGTGGTTAGGAGCAAAAATAGATGGAGCAGCCTGGCCGGCTGCTAGATCTGGCTTGTTTCTGAAAAGACAAGAAAGGGGGAGGAAAAAAAAAAAGAAGAAGAAAGAAAGAAAATTCCCTGAACCAAGCAACTGCTCTCTTCACCCATCTCTGGACATCTTCAAAAGACAAACCCCAGCCGCCCACAGTGCCCCTGAGGAAGGCTGCAGATTCGTTACAGCCTGAGGCTCCTGTGAGGCTCCAGGAGGTTGGGGGGAGGGACAGCAGGTGGCCTGAGGCTGTTTGTTCAGAAGGCTGTGTGTGTCCCCTGTCCTATGTCCTTGCTATCCTCCCTGATGGGGCTCCAGCCTGCCAGCACTCTGGGGACCATCCCAACCTGTGAAGACTCAGAACTTAGCACCACAGATGCTAAGAGGGAAGAGATGCCCCTGAATGGGGCTAATGGGCAAAAGAGGGAGATGCCCAGATTGCAGGTGTACCATCTGAGTAGATGGGTTATATTTGGATCCAAGCAAAATTTGATGCTTGGGAAGGGAAATCCTTGCAGAGGGGCCACTGGCCAACTCTGACCCAGTCAGGGACTTCTCGGCCTCAGTTCCAACTGGAAAGATCGAGAGGTACTCCTGGTATAGCCGAAAGCCAAACCCTCAGTGTCCCTTTCCCCACACCCATCCCAGAGTCTCAGTGTCTATGGCTTGAGGAAGAGTGGTCACTGAGGTCAAAGGCCACCAGCTGTTCAAAGGCTGTGTAACTCCAGTTGGACGCTGCACCCCATTATCTGCCACTGGTTCTCGCTGTTCAGCTTCCCAGACCCCAGACCTCTGCAGGTCTCACGGAGGCTCCACACAGCCAGGGTGCCCAGCATCGGCTCCCTTCCGCGGCTTGATGGGCTGTGGGTTCTCCACCCCCCACCCCAAGCCCTGCACCTCAGGGGCCAGAGAAGAGCAGCTCAGCTTAAGATGAGATTCCAAGGCTTCTGGTCATACATGGCTTCTTTCTATTCCCAAGGCCTCCTGATGTGTCCAGGGGACTAAACAGGCTTGGGGATAAGAATTGGAAGGGAGCTTCTGTCCCTGCAGTGGCCACTGGGGCTTCCCAGCAGTCGCCCACTTCACTGCTTTGAACAAAGGCCAAGGTTTAGGGAGCCCTGAACCAGTGCGTGGGGATCCCTGTACCCATCACTGGGAGAGCTGGGGGTCGCTGGTCCGGGCTGGTGAGGCTGGAGCAGGGAGGAGAAGGGGAAGAAGCCTCCTCCTGGCCCCTGCCCACCACCTGTGGCTCCTGGACCTGTGTCTAGGAGGTGGCTTCTCTCAGAGAGGCCCGAGTGGCTGAGCAGCTGAGAAGGGAGGGGGGCCCTCCTTGAACAGGGGGGGGGCCCTTGCCTCCGGGTACCAGGTCCCCAGCTCTGTCTCCCCAGGCTGGTCCCTCAGATCTCAGTGGCTACGATGTCCTCGTAGGGGATGTCAGCTCCTTCCAGGTCCATCTCAAGGGGCTCCCCGGCCCCGTCCCCGCGAGCCAGCTGCTGCTGCAGGGCCTTCTCCAGGCGCTGGTTGCGCTGGTGCATGGCCAGGTAGCTCTGCTGCAGTTGCCTCTGGTACTGGATCACCTTCTCCTTCTCCTCCTTCCACACCTGCCGCTCCTGCTGGAAGCCCGAGGACATCTGGTCGTGGCCTTGCCTCTCCTCCTTCAGCTCCGCCCTCAGCCGCTCCAGCTCCCGCTGCAGGGCGGGGATGTCCTCCGAGAAGGTGGGGCTGACCACCGCCGGGCCCAGGGCCGCGCTCTCCCGCTGCAGGGCCGCCTGGGCGCGCAGCTCCAGCAGCTCCTCCTCCAGCAGGTTCACCTTCTCTCGCAGCAGCTCCGACTCGTTCTTCTTGCGCTGCAGCTCGTTCTCGCAGACCTCCAGCTCCAGGCCCTTGGTGCGCAGGGCGCTCTCCAGGTCCTGGGTCTTCAGCTCCATGCCCTCCAGCCTGCCCCGCGCCTCCTTCAGCTGCGCCTTCAGGCTGAGGATCTCGCTGGCCTTGGCGTTCACCTCCGTCTGCGACTCCTTGAGCTGCTGTTTGAGGAGGGAGATCTCACCTGACTTCTGGCACACCTGCCGGGGTTGGGGGTGGAGAGAGAGTGCCAGACATCAGTGTCCTTGCCCCAGGTGAAGGGACATCTCAACCGCCTGAAGGGATCAAGCTGCTCCAGACAGGGGCTGGCTGCCTGGAGATACTGGTCCCAAGTCCGTTGCCTGGGCAACCGGGGATGGCCGAGTCCAGACCACAGTCTTTGCCCAAAGCCATGGCCATTGGCAACTCAAAGATCAGTGGTCCACTCTGCCTACTGCTGCCAACCCCCTCACTCACCTTTGACACCAGTGGTGCTGGCTTCTCTGCCAAACCCTCTGACCTCACCCCTGCACGTACCCGGCCCCCTGCTCTCCTCTGCTGCTGCTGCCCAGGTGAACCCTGGTGGCTGGTCCAACCTGCCGTGCCACCAGAGTACGAGCTACAGGCTTTTCCTGCTGCACTCCTCCTCCACCCCCACACCTACAACAGTTTGGCCAAACGCAGTGACGATTGGGAGGCTGAGGCAGAAGGATCGCAAGTTCAAAGCCAGCCTCAGCAGTTTGGCCAGGCCCTAACTTAGTGAGACCTGTCTCTTGAAAAAAAGCCATGATGAAAAACCCAAGTCATGTGTCTCCGTCCAGCTGACTGTGTCTCAAGAATGAATAGAGGCCAAGGCCTGGACTGGCAGAATGGACTCTTAGAACTAGTCTGGAGATCACCTTCATATTTTCTCACTTTTCCCTCCGGGAAGAAGCTCCTCCTTGCTCCCGAGGAAACACTGCTCAGTCTACAGGAGACTCAGGCCCACCTGTCATGCATGGCTGAGGCCAAGAATCTCTTCCCAAGGCCAAGTGCTATTATAGGCTGGATCTTGAATGTCACCCCAAGGTCCATGGGTTAAGTGCCTGGTCCCCAGGGCGATACTACTGAGAGGTGGTGGAAGCTTTAAGAAGTGTCTTTAGATCATGCGGGGTGTGCCCTAGAAGAGGATTGTGGGGCCCTAGCCTCTTCCCCTCTCTCTCTCTTTGGGTCCCTGGTTTTGAGGTGATTTTGCTCCATTACACACTCCTGCCATGATGTGCAGCCTCTCTGTAGGCCCAAAGCAAAAGGGGCCAATTGATCTGGGACCTCCAAAACTGTGAGCCAAACACAACTTTTATTTTTATAAGCTGATTATCTCAGGTATTTTGCTACAGGGACAGAAAGCTAACTAACACGCCAAGCCTGCATTTGTTTCCTAGAGGGAGCAGCACAGAATCGTGGTGAAATCATGGGCTGGCTTTGAACCTGACTCTGTGGCCTATGATCTGGGTGATCTGGACACATTAACATGGTGGCAATATGGTGTGGTTATTGAAAATGTGAACTCTGGGTCCATACCATTAGGATCAAATCCTGACTCTGACCTTAATATGTATCAGACCTTGGTCAAGTCACTTAACTTGCTGTTTGCTATTATAGACTCTCTGAGCCTCAGTTTCCTTGATTGTAAATTGACGAATAGTTACAATACCTACTGCAGAGAGTAACTGCAAGGACTAGAAGAGAGAACTTGGCACGTAATAAGCTAAAGTAGGTTTAGAATGATGTCATCATCATGGCATATTATTAAGTCATTATTATTATCATTTATTTTTTGCAGTACTGAGGATTAAACCCAGGAGTGATCTACCAATGAACTATGTCCCCAGCCCTTACTAAGGCAGGCTGGCTTTGAAGTTGTGATCTTCCCAAGTAGTTGGGTTATAGGTGTGTCTGTCCACCATGCCCAGCATATATTCTTTATTTAATTTTATTGTTTTACCAAGTACCCTGAGTGGACAAGCTGGGAACAAGATCACAGCAATGTCCACCTAGTTGCTGACTGGACAAGGATGGAGACCGAGGGCCAGTACTCACTACACATCTCTGTGAAGTTCCAAAGTGGCTGAGAACAAGGGTTGGGTCTGCTGTGGCCACACAGATGGGAAGAGGACAGGTGTAGCTGGATAAAAGAGACCGTCCCTTCTCACCTGGCCAGTTCCCCTCCCATCTCTCCCATGGAAAGGATCCCTTCACTTCTCCTCCTGAGAACCCTGTCACCTCACTGTCCAGGACAAGGGCAGGAAGCTCTGAGGTGATCAGATTTTGCTGAGGGAGGGCCACCCCACCTTGGCCTGCTGCTGGTCTAGACACAGGGCCCTCATCTTCCCCAGGCAGGGTGCTTTGGGGCCAAGGACATCGCTGCTGAGTGCACAACCCACCTGCCCTCCCATCCCCTGGGACTGTTCAGATGAGAGAAGCTGCCTCCTGACCAGTGGGGTGCCGTGCCCCCAGCGTCTCCATAGCCGGTCCAGGCGGTCCAGGCGGTCTGGAGTGTGTCTGAGTGTGTGTGTGTGTGTATGCACACGTGTGCATGCAGGTGTCTCCTTTCCCTCCTCTGCTGTGTGCCCCTCTCAACTCACCAACCCCGGGCTCCACTCACACTTCTGCCAGGAGGGGCCCCTTCCATTGCTGAGACCTGGCACTACCTGGCCACTCTTATGAGTGGGTGGGGTCCTTTTCCTTAAGACCGGCAAACAACTCCCACTCTCTCTTGGGTCCGGAGGCCACAGGGGTGATGGTGGAGACAGAGGAGGGAACCGGGAGCTGAGTGCGTCCCCATCACAGTTAACCAGGGAGCCTCTTCCCTGGGTCACAAAGCTGGCCCTTTAGTGTGTTCGGACAGGCACCAGAGGGCGGGCCACCCCCAGCCCCAGACTGTGATGCAGCCTCACCTCCCACTGGGTCTCCTCCAGTGCAGGCGCGAAGTTGGTCTTCTCGCGCTCGTAGGACCTGAGCTTGGTCTCCAGCAGGTCCTGCTCCTTCATGAGGCTCTCCAGCTCCTGCCGCAGCTGCCACTTCTCCTGCTGCAGCTGCAGCACCTGCAGGTGCAGCACTTGCTGCGTGCGCTGGTTCTTCTGCGAGGCCTGCTTCAGCTTGCTGCTGCTCTTGGGCTCGGGGCCCTCCGGATCGTCCCTGCTGCCGTCCCTGCTGCGCCGGGCGCGCTCCTCCAAGGCCGGCCCCGAGGGGAACTCCTTCTCCTCAAAGCTGCGCTGCAGCTTCTGCAGCGCGCCCTCCCTCTGCCGCAGCTTCTGCTCCAGCTCCTGGACCGTGCACTCGTCCGTGGAGATGGGGGAGCGCACGCACGAGGAGCTCTTGTCCGCCTTGGCCGGGTGGGCCAGCTTGCTGCCCCCGTCGGAGAACGACAGAGCCTTCAGGCTCATCATGTTGCTGTCCTGCAGGATGATGCCCTGCGTGATGTTGTGCGCCGAGCCCCCGAAACGGCTGGTGGGCCCCACGGGCATGACCAGCGGGTCCAGCTGGTAGCTGCTGCTGGTGCTGTGCGTGGGCAGGCTGGACATGGAGTTCCGGCCCGAGTCAGACAGCGCCCCGGAGCACAGGCCCGGCTTCAGCTCCTGCTCCTTGGGCTTGTCCGGAGGGGCCAGGTGCAGCTGGTGGCTGGCACTTTCGGGGGAGGAGTGGAGGACGGTTCCCGAACGCGGCAGCACGGGTTTGAAGGCCGTGGGCCTCACAGCCCCCTTGTCTGAGCCCTGGGGAGGCAAAGAACCATATTGACCTCGAGTATTTCCTCTGGCTCTGCCCTCCTCTTCCTCCCCATGGGGTATGTGTGCCGACCTCCCAAGGCACAGGAGCTCAGAGCCCAGGCGGTACCCTTCTTGGTCAACAGCCTTGCTGGCCTATTGCGGTGACTATCTGAAAGGGAGGAAATCTTCAGTACCTGGGGAATGTCCTTAACAGTTGTCCTTTACACTAACTTAAGGGGCACTGTTCTATGACACAGCAACCTGCCCACAGCCTGTCCCAGCCCCTTTGAGAAGACAGATGCCATTTATGTTCACTGACTGAGATGTCAGCTGCTGCTCTGGGTGTCTGTGTATGAGGTCAGGGCCCTGGGCTGGACAAGCAGGGGTCCATGTGTGTTGGTCAATCCCTCTTGCCCTTTGTGGCCACTTCCGGTCATCCTGCAGCAAGAACCCTAACACATCCTCTGCTCGGCTGGGAGGATCACTGGGAACAATAGCCCTCTTTTAAACTTGTAATTTCCATAGGTAGAGTCCTTTCACATTGTTTAAAAGGCTTCAAGATTTATGCAAACATAACGGGCCCTTTCCTAGTACAGGTTGAACCGAATCAGAATATCCCAAATCCAAGATGCTGCAGATTCAGAAACTTTTCGAGACCTGACATGGGGCCCCAAGTGGAACATTTCACATCATGAAATTTCATTTGTGCACAACTTATTAAAAACGCTGTGTAAAATTACCTTCAGGCTCTGTGCATAAGGTGTATATGAAACAAACAAATTCATGTTTTGACTTGGGCACCATCCCCAAGACAACTCATTATGTGTTCATACATATTCCACCTCTGGTCCTCAGTATCTGATCCTTGGATAAGGGATACTCAACCTGTGTATCAAAGCCATGGATCTGCTCCTACAAGACGGACAGGAACTGGATAGGAAAATTGTTTTCAGTATCTACTATGGGGACTTACGAGTGCTTGAGGCTGGCATAAAGCCTAGACTTCTGAAATCCCAGGACTCTTTGCCTACATCATTGTTAAACAAAATCCCAGTCCTTATTGAGCTAAAGATGCCTCCAGGCCTGGCTTGATCAAGGAGCTACTGCACCTGGGCAGCAAATCAGAAGACGCACTTCCAGGAGTCTGCAGGAGGGAGAAGATACTGACTCCTCCCAGCTGCTCTTGCAGATGACAACAGACCCCCCTCTCCTCTCTTTGCCTTTGAGAATGCAACTGGTTGTCCTACCTTGACAGTCCAGGCACATCCCTGTATAGCTCAGAGAGGCCTGAATTTCCCCTTGGCTCTTTGCTGAAGAGCTGACCCATGACATTCAGCTCAGGGGGACCGACCAGCTTTCATTCCTTGTCCAGCCTTTGATCTGTGATGAGGCTGAACTTTCCCCCCTCACCCCTGCTGCTTCGGCCTCCTGGAGAGAGGTGACCACTGTACCCTTCTCTGCCTTTTCTCTTCCCACCCAACTCCCGTCCCCCCCCCTACTCCTGTCCTCCTCCCTGCCGGGGACCCCCACTTACCATTTCTAGCTGATTGGAGAAGGGCATGAGCTTGGGTGGAGTGGATGGGTCAAAGTCCACCCCAGCCTGGCCCCCGATGTCCCCACTGGACAGTGCCGTGTAATCTGGGCGGTGGGAGCCCCGGGCCTTCTGGCTGACCTTGATGTAGAAAAAGTCCTCGCTCTTGCCCATTTTGGAGCTGGACTTGCCGTGACTGGAGTCCTGGGAGAAGCCGAATCTCAGCAGCCCGTCAGAGTACCTGTTGAGCTTCTTGAGGTGGGAGGACTTGCGCAGCTTGTACTGCGAGGCCCGGCAGTGCTTGCTGTGGAAGCTGTGGCCGGAGATAAGGCTGCTGACGCTGCCCATGGTGACCTGGGGCCAGGGACGGGCAGGGCGGGGCGGGGGCCTGGCGTGGCGGTGGCAGCGAGGGGTGATGCTGGCTCCGCGAGGGGACTGCAGTCATAGCAAAACTCTTGCAGAGCCTGGGAGAACCATGGACCTGGAAGGAGATGCAGACGGAGGTCAGCCTGGGCCGGGCCGGGCACTGGACATTGTCTTTGACATTGATTTCAGGAGGGCAGCAGAGAAACATGGGCAGATGCCAGCTCCGTCTCTGCCACCAGGAGCCCCCTCGGGGCGAGGTGCTGTTCCACGCACTGGGGTGTCCATCAGAGCCCCAAACACTGAGCTCCTGCAACTTAGGCTCAGCGTGCAGTTGACAGGCCACACACAAGTCAATGATCTCAGAGCCCGAGCGGAGCCAGGATGACAGAATTTAAGGACAGGGTTGTTCCACCAGTGGAGGGCTCTGGTGTCCCTGTATCCCCATACTGGGGGCTTGATCCCCAAAGTCATAGGTTAATGGTGTCGGAAGGAGGAGGAACAGAGACTGGCAAGGTTGCTGTCAGCACCACCTGGGGACCCTGCAGAGCTCCACCAGCAAGAACACTCTCACCTGTGTTCTTTATAAGTTACCCAGTTTGTGGTATTCTGTTATAGCAACAGAAAATGGACTCAGGGAGTGTAAGGGAAGTGTCTCCATCAGGGTAGCATTTAAGAACTCAAGAAAATGAAGGGCAAGCCATGTGGAAATCTGGGGGGACCGAGCTCACCAGGAAGAACTCCACATTTAAAGCCCTGAGGCTCTGAGGCAGATTGTGCCTGGCTACCTGAGATCAGTGGGGAGGCCAACCTGGCTGGAGAAGTAGCAGTCAGGGAGCCAGCAGGGGCCCCTGGCTGCAAGGGCATTGGCTTGATTCTAAGAGGAGTCCCAAGGGGCTCTATGCAGCCAGCAATTTCATCTGACATGCTGGGAAGGTCACTGTCCACAGCTGGATGGAGAAGAGGCTAGTGAGGGGCTGGGGCAGAATTGGGGGGCCAATTAAGTGAGTGACTAATGCAGCCATCTTGGGGTGGCAGATGTGCATTAAATTTTAGATATAATTTTAAATTTGAGCTGATAGAATTTGCAAAAGGATGGGGTATAAGGAAGTGAGAGAAAAAAAGAAAGGAATCAAGAAAGTTTTTAAAAATAGAAGAAAAAAAACAAAAATATTGAAAAAAAAATGACATAAAGAATGCCAAATGTTTTTATCCAAGCAGGCCAGAAGCAGAAAGGCCACAGACGGAGCCAGTGTAGGGGGAAATAGAAATTTGGTTTAAAACGGTAAGTTTTCAAAGCCCATGTGGCATCCAAGGAGTGATGAGGTACACGGCAGGAGAAGGTGAGGGAGGAAGTGAGGAGGAAGTGAGGAGGAAGTGAGGGAGGAAGTGAGGGAGGAAGTGAGGGAGGAAGCGAGGGAGGAAGCGAGGGAGGAAGCGAGGAGGAAGTGAGGGAGGAGTTGGAGCCACAGGCAGAAGAGGGCAGGTGTTGGAGCCGCTGCAGAAAGACAGGAGGAGTCCGAGGACTGACTGGAGCTCCTAGAGGTCAGGAAGTGAGAGAGGACGGAGGGAGAGCACTGAGGAGCCCTGGTGGGCAGGAGGACACCTGAGGCAGGATGAAGGAAGGAATTTCCCACAAGGATGGTGTCACCGGCTGGGTGACTAAGTGAGATGCCAGCTGAGTGTTGGTCAATGGATGTGGTCGGGTGGAGCTCACTGGTGACCTAACAAGAGCAGATTTGGTGGTGGGATAGAAGAAAAGCCACCTCAAGTGGTGCAGAGGGTCCATGAGAGAAAGAGGGAAAGAGACGGTGGCCTTGAAGGTTGAGAAGCATGTGACAGACTTGAACTGGACTCCCAGTCACACCAAGGCCAGCCACGACAGGGAGGTAAACTACCTACCATTTTGCACCTGCAGTTTTGCAAACTCATTCTAAAACATAAAAGCTTTCAGAAAAGTCAGAGGGCCTCTCTCTCTCTCTCTCTCTTAATTAATTTATTCTTTTACTTTTGGGGGGCTAGGGATGAACCCAGCGCTTTGCACATACTAGGCAAGGGCTCTATCACCGAGCTACACCCCAGCCCTTCTTATTTTACTGTGAGATGGTGTCTCCCTAAGTTGCCCAGGTTGGCCTTAAACTTGAGATTCTCCTGCCTTAGCTTCCAGAGTAGTTGGGATGGCAGGTGTGTGCCATCATGCCCCATCGAGGGCCACCTCTTACAGTCAGTGCTTCAACATTCACAGCAACCTTGTCAGTCACTGGACCAGAGGAATGAATTGGGATGTCAGTGCCTCCCATGTGCAGGTTGACGAATCTCTAAGCACAATCACGTGATTGTCAAGGCTAGGGAAGGCAGTGTGAGCATCAGTGTGAGCTGATCAAGGGAAAACAACCCCCCCCCCCCCCGCTTAATAAAACCGGAGGTGCTCTAAATTTTCCTGTCCATCTCAAAGGAGCCAAAGCAGCCCTGGGTGGCCACGGGGAGTTGCGTGTGCCGGGCTGAAAGAGTCAGAGGCTCAGACTGAGCATTACCGCCTGGGTCCAGACTTGGGTTGTTTCCCAGAGAACATAGAGGCTGTGTTAGGAGTAAGGATCTTCCAAATTCCAGGAGCAATAGCACAACACAACCAAACTTCATCATGTGAGTTCGAGGCATGTTCTTACCTGAAGAGCTTTTGTTAACTTGACAGCCTCTTAGATTCATAGGATCACTGGGAAAAATTCATGAAATACCCTGAATCGATGAGCGTTCTGTGACATTTATTGAACGCTGAGTAGGTCATAGGCACTCTGCAGCGGCAGGCATTTTCATGGTCTCTGTTGTCTGTGTGATCAGCCTTCCCACCCCATCTCTCATCCCTGTGCTGTCCTCAGTATCCACACTGCTTTTTCTAGAACCAGTTTTATTTTCCAAAAAGCAACTTCCCTGCCTCCCATTCTCCCACTGAGCTTCCTGGGAGCACAGAGTTCTTCCAGTGACCTGACAGTTGACACTCAAAGATGTGATTTTTTCCCCCTAGGTCATTCTTCTGTAGCTCAGCTCAGAACTCCAGGGCCAACTCTTCTATTGCAGCCCACACAGGGAAGCGACTGTATGCATCGTACCACTTGGGCAACTGGCTTCTTACTTTTCGTCACCCAAGAAACACTTATGAGCACTTCATACATAGTCTCAGAGGCCTGGCTGTTGGCTTCTCTGAGCCAAGCACAGTGGGGCATGCTAGTAAATCCAGCAACTTGGGAGGCTGAGGCAGGAGGATCACAAGTTCATGACCAGCCTCAGCAATTTAACTAGGCCCTAAGCAACTTAGTGAGTCCCTGCATCAAAATAAAAAATAAAGAGATGGGACTGGGGTTGTAGCTCACTGGCAGCGTGCTTGCCTAGCATATGTGAGGCACAGGGTTTGATCCTCAGCACCACATAAAAAATAAATGAATAAAATAGAGATATTGTGTCCATCTAAAACTAAAAAAAAAAAGAGCTGGGGATGTGGCTTGGTGGTTAAGCACCCCTGGCTTCAATCCCCACTACCAAAACAAAACAAAACAAAACAACAACCCAGAAACAAGACAAAATCAACCTCTCTGAGCTTTCTTCGTTATAAAATGGAAATCTGAACTCTTAAACACATCCAGTACAAAGACAAAACACTAACAGGAGCGAAGTGCAAAGTGTGGCACAGGGTATGTGCTTATGGCTGGGATGTGTGCGTGATAAACAGAAAGATAAGTTTTCCAGAAGCCTGCAACACAGACGGGGTAAAAAAGCAAAAATGCTAAATGAGCCAGGCATGGTAGCACTTGCTTGTAATCCCAGTGACTTTGAAGGCTGAGGCAGGAGGATCACAACTTCAAGGCCAGCCTCAGCAACTTTGCCAGATCCTGTCTCAAAATAAAAATTTTAAAAAAGAGGGGCGGGGCTGGGGGCTGGGGATGTGGCTCAGCGGTTAAGTGTCCCTGTGTTCAATCCCCAGTACCTGCCCTGCCCCCCCAAAACTAAATGAATCTGTGGCTCTGCTCTTCTTACCTCCATCTCTTCTCAACTGGACCTTGAAACAGCCTCCAAATGTCTTTCCTGTCTGTTTGACACACTCCTCTGGAGTGTGAAGGCCATTGTACTTCCTTATGAAAACCCTTCCAGTCTTCCCAAGTTCTCAGAGTAAAACACAGATTCCTCCCCACACCCTGCAAGCCAGGGAAGCCCTGGTTCCTCCTGCTATTCCCACCTGATCTCACACCAGCCTTTCCTCCACGGTCATAACCCCCTCACCTCCTGGTGGTTGAACACACCTCTTCCCACCTAGAGCTTGGGCGCCTGCTGTTGTTCTGGCCTAGAACTCTCTCTTTGCTCTTCTGGCAGATCAGATGGCCCTTTCCCATCCTTCAGCTCTCAGCTCGAGCCTCGCCTCCGGAAGGAAGGTGTTTTTCTCTAGTTACCTGTGAAAAGGTCGGGCTCCTCCCCTGCTTTCTGTCATACCAACCTATTTATTTCCTGTGCAATACATACTTAACCTATAATACTCTTATTCTAAAACCCAGCTGCTTGTGCACGTCTTCATCAGACTCTGAGCTCTGTGACAACAAAGACCTTAGAGATCTTAGAACAAAAATGAGAAGGTGAGGTGCCAACTCAGAGAGGTGCCATGTCACAGCCCCAGTGGCTCAGCTGACCAGTGACCAACACGGGATTTGAACCTGCACCCAAGTACCTCATTTGCCAGCCATCGCATGACAGTAGGCTCAAAGATGTTTGGGTTCCCATCCTAAAGAGCAAAGAGAGTCCCCAGGATTGGGGGAGAGCATGCCTATAGCAGAAATCACATTCTGCTGCCTCCAGCCAAAGCTTCATTTCCTCTGTGGACAAATGCCAATCAGATCTTAGGTGACTTGAGCTCCATCCACCCGAGCAGCACCCAGGTGGCTTGAGGTGCACGGACTCTGTGCTGCGTGCTCAGGATCAGAAAGATGATGATGTCAGAAGCAAAGGACAGGAGTGGCTGAAGGATGGTCCCCGAGAGACAGTTCCTGTCCCAGCCCAGGTACCCTGCCAGCAAGCCCCATGTGCTGGCATGCAGAGTTACTGTGGGGTTCCAGTTACTCTAGGATCCACCTGAGGCTAAGCTAATCACCCCTAAGTACCTAGACTTGTTCCCCTGTCAAGTTGAAGAAAACATCAGGGAAAACTTGGGTGCAGTCACGCCTCATTCCTAAACCCAAATCCTCTCACCACCCACCTCTGTAAGGACAAGAATCTGAAGGTGCACATTTTAATCTCTGGGGGGAAAAATCCCCCTTGGCCAGGGGTAAACGCAGCAATCACTTGGAGATTTGGAAAGGGGGAAGAGGGCAGAGAGGAGAACCTCACACTGAGTGCGGCTGAACCCCCTCTTCTACTTGAGCTCTCAGGGACTTCACAGAGGAATCCAGCTCAGAGCCCACTTCCGGTCTGAAGAGAAGAACAAAGAAGAAGAGGAACCCAAAGCAGCTGTTGGAGGAAGACCTCCAGGGCTGTACTTCTCAATCCAGCCCCAGGGAATTCAGAACCTCACTCCAGCCGCTTCACACCCTTCCCCCAGCCCAGGCTGCACGGAGCAGCCACAGCTCCCCAAGGACAGGAAACGGCCTGGAATCCTGGGAAGCCCTGCTTCTGAGCCGCTCCCACACATTTAGGTGGGAACACAAGTGGGGTAATTTGGCTTTCCCTCCCACTCCACCCTGCACCCTCCTTCCCAGAGGAACCCGGGGCTCCAGCCAGTGGGACACATTTCTTTGATTACCTACTTCCGGAACGTGGAAGGGGAGCCATGGAGTTAAAAAAGGATTCACAGAGAAAGGACATCACTCATCCTGGCTTCCCCAGCCAATGGCTTCCTTTCCCATGGGGTGAAGCAGCTGTGCCCTGAGCCACACCAGATCCAGGCTTCCAGCTGAGGAGAGGAGAGAGGTCACTCTCCAAGCTCAGGGTGCTCAGCCTCCAGCCACCCTCCTCCTGCTCCCTTCTTCTTACAGAGGTGAGGCACTCCCTGCCTGCCTGCCTCTCCTGGCCTGTCTGTCCTCAGCAGGGGGAAAGGCTGCCTGGCTTCTCATCAGGTGCTCACAGCCACACCCTGGGCCTCCCTGCTGCCTACTGCAGGGAGCAGTAGGACATGAGGTCCCACCCAGATGCACCACACTCAGTGTGCACCCCCCCCTTCCCTAACCCACCCAGCTGTGGACTCCTCTGCAATTACCATGCCCAGTAGCCTGCTTCTAGGGCGGAGCCCTTGGGACTGTGGTGTGAGGGTTCATTTGGTCAATTCAACAAAAATTCACTCAGAGCTGTGTACATGTTTGGAATCCCAGCAGTTTGGGAGGCTGAGGCAGGAGGATCACAAGTTCAAAACCAGCCTTAGCAATGCATTAAGGCCCCGAGCAACTCAGCAAGACCATGTCTCTAAATAATAAAATATTAAAAAGGGCCAGGATTTGGCTCAGTGGTTAAGCACCCCTGGGTTCAATCCCTGATACCAAAAAGAAAAGAAAAAAAATCACTCAGAATCTCACAATGGGCCAATTACTGTGCAAAATGCAGAGGGGCCAGTGGGTACTGGGGTGGAAGAAGGAAGAGATGTGGAAAGGAGAAATAAAAAGCTAAAAATATGGGAGAGAAGAGTGTGTGTGTGTGTGTGTGTGTGTATGTGTACATGTGTGCACACGTGTCTGTGCACATGTGTATGTGTGTACATGTCTATATTCACAAGAGTGCATGTGTGTGGGCATGCATGTATATGTATCCATGTCTCTTCCTGTGTGTGCATGTCTCTGTGTGTACCTGTGTGTGCATTTGCAAATGTGCACATGTAAGTGTAGGTGTGCATCTACTATGTTAGAGGGGTAGCCAGGGAAACCTCGGGAAAATAGCAATCAAGAAGAGCCAGCCGAATAGGAGTTTTTGTAACATGGTCCCCTTAGAGGGGATAACAACTGTGAAGGCCCAGGGAAGGCACAGGCAGTGAAGCTCCGGCGGGGGTGGTTTGGCAATATTGGAATAAAACACCTTGTGTGTATGTGTGTGTGGTAGTAGGGGTGACCCAAGGCCTCACGGAGCTCTGTGGCTCCCCGATACTCTACCACTGAGCCACATCCCCAGTGCTTTTTATTTTAGGACAGGGTCTCACCAAGTTGCCCTGGCTGGCCTTGAACTTGACATTTTCCCACCTCAGCCTCTGAGTCGTTGTGATTGCAGGTGTGCACCACCGCGCCTGGCCTGACAAAGCACTTCTGACTTCTGTGACCAGGGTCTACTGGCACCCAGTGAGCATGGCCAGTGGTTCCTGAAATCCTACAGTGGTTAGCTGCATGCACAGCCCATAACAAAGAACCACCTGACCCAAACTGTCAATAGTTCTGAGGTCACGAAACCTGGTTTTAGGGGAACAGAAACTTGAACTAGAAACCTCAGTTCTGTTGCTGATTTGGTGTGACTGGGATCAGGTGACTCCACCTCTCTGTGCCTCGGTTTCCCCACTTGTAATATGGAGGTAGGCATGCTCCCCTGCCACATGACTCCATTATGAACCTGAAAGACAGACAGAACTTAGAAAACCCTGTGGTGCTTGCTGGTCAGTGCTATTCTTTCTTACCCTTCCTGGGCCAGTTCTGACACACTCGGTTTGTCTGCGAAGCACACAGGGCGGAAGTCCCATCACTGTGCCAGTCTGACCACAAGTCCCAGTGCCACTGGGCCACTTGTCCCATGACCTTCTGAACTTTGCAGTGGGCAGCTTGAGATGGGTGCAGAGCCTCAAGTCTTCTCTGGGCTCAATTTCCAACCACAACACATGGCGGGATTCATCTCAGCTTTTGTGTTTTTGAGACTTTTTGAGAATTTAATGAGAACACTAGACTCCCCCCCCCCTCAGAAAAATGCACCCTTCCAACATTCCAGCTATGACTACTGAGGGTCCCTTGGCTCCTGACATCCGCACCTTGATTGGCCCCATTTAGACATGAATATGTCTTTCTATGGGGAACCCCACATAAACTTTGGGAGGGACAGAGAACTTGGTCTTGGATTACTGACAACTTTGATGGCTTCTGCTTCCCTTTGGGGACTAGAGATGGCAGCAAAGGTTGGTATCTGGGCAGCTGGTCCAGGAGTGTTAGTGTAGGAGGTATGAGCACTGAGGGCATACCTTTGTGTTCTAAGAAGTGGGCAAGTTTGAGACCACCCTCAGTGGGGGTCCCCCAGGGTCAGACTGGGGAGCTGCCTGGCAGGTGAGCAGGGCCCAGGGGCTTGTGTTTAATTTTTATTTTAAATACTTAAAAAAATAAAATAAAATAACCCAAGCACTCAGTGCAGAACTGACATTGCTAAAATGTTGTGACATTGATTTCAGAAATAAAATACCTGAGTTGAAATCCCCATTCCCTGGTCCTCCCCCCTCCCCCCACCAAACTCACTTCTCCCCACCCCTGCACATCCTTCCTGAATTTGGTGGGAACATTTTTGTAACATAAACATATTTTAACATACTCTCTATGAATACTGCCTTTTTTAAAAAATTTTATGCAAATGGTCTTATGTTGTACGTATCCTACCACCTGGATTGCCTTACTCAACCTCTTCTCATCTGTGGATCTCCTGTGTGGACCGTTGTGGAGCTCGATGCTCCGGCCTGGGTGTGGTACCAAGTGCTTCTACTCTCCTTGCTCGGATCTTCCCAAGTGCTGACCAAACTCTCCTGTATAGATTACTTTTGCATATGTGTGGAGTTGTTCTAAGACTTGCTGGGGTCTTGGAAGCTGTCTAGTTTTTAAAGGTCCCTCCCTTAAATTAAAGACCCTCGCAGGAGAGCTAGAATCTCAGACCCTTATTCACCAAGATATCACAGGAAGACAGCGGGATTGAGAAGGGAGCCCCCACATCCCACTTCACCACATCACCTGGGAAAAGGGAGGAGCAAGTGGCTGTTGTTACTCCCAAGTGGGGCCATTGGCAGGGTAGTGGGAGGAATTTATGGCCCTGCCTGGGTGGGGTGAAGGAGTTGGGCCCTGCAGAGAGGCTGGCCTGCTAGGGTGACCCACTTGAGGGCTCCCTGCTCAGCAGCCGCCTGGACACGGAGGGCAGCATCTCTCCAGTCATGTATTGCATTACACAGGGATCAGGCAGGACCTCCATACTTTGCCCGATCAACTCCTCCATGACATAGAGGTTGCACTGAGGCCAAGAGCAGAAAGGGACTTGCCCAGGTCTCAGCTCAAGTTCCAAGTTCACAATAAGCACACTTTCTAGTTGCTAACAGAAAAGGAGAACTGGGTTCTATTCCCAGATGGGGAAGAGGGAGAAGGTGGTGTTACTTGTTGTACCTGGGTCACGAGTGGGAGTGGAGGTGTGTAGGAAGAGTGTGTGTGTGTGTCTGTGTGTGTCTGTGTGTGTGTGCGTCTGATACAAATGGGATACTGTCCTGCAGGGATCACAGTGCTGCTCCAATGAGAGATGATTATCCTGTGGGTCCATGTGCCCTGGAAGGCAGTGGGCCCCAGCCAGCTCCCCAGCAGAGGTTTCTCTATGGCTAAATGGGGCACGTGCCCCGGGCTAATTGAGTCCCCTTTTATGACTCCCCGCCTCAGCACACACTGGCCTGGCTCAGCTTTCCTATCTGGCATTCCTCCCAGTGTTTGTGTTTCTTGTCCTTGACCCCTCCTCCTATTTGCTGCTCTGGATGGGGGAGGCGGGGGTCGAAGGGCCACGGCTGGGGCAGGGTGAGCCTTTGAGCTAGTTAATCATCTCAGCCCAGCCTGCAAACCTCATCGGCCGGGAGGGCTCCGTGTGCAAAACTGAATAAGTATTTTCTGAGTGAATGAAAAAGAGGCAAGAATGGAGGAGGAAGGGGGCGGAGGGGTGTGGGCAGCATGAGGAGAGGCTGAGGGGTGCTGAGGTGCTAAGAGGGAGCAGGTTGCTGGTGGGCCGGGAGCAGGGGCCCACGCAGCTCTCAATTAAGTGCACTTGGATTCCCAGGAAAGGCGGAAAGTGAAAGGGCAATCGCTGGCAGGCTGAGTCATTCCATCCAGCAAACAATCGGAAGCAATTCTGCTTCCCACTGCTCTGGAGGAATCAAAAGCTACTCTGTGGCAGCCTTTTGTGTGCAGGTCCCCCCAGCGCTCAGCCTTCAGTGGCTGGCGGAGCCTCCCTCCATTCCGGTGGGCAGCTTGTGTCTTGGCAGCATTGATTGACAGTTCTCCGCAGGAATAAGATTACCCACCAATCCTGACCTGCCCTTCCCCCTTCCAAAAATAAATCCCCAGTTGCATGCAAAGCTCATGCAAATTCAACCTGCTGCTGCCGCTGCTCCCCATGAGAGAGCAGAAGGCAGGCTCCACATTCATGACTCGGTACCCCTGCGGATGAAGGGAGCCACTTCTAAAGAGCCGTGACTGGGATCTAAATGAGGGAGTAGGTGAGATCTCCAGAGGAGGGCTGGGTGTCTGGCTGGACTTCTTCCCCTCTCACCTGGACAGATAAGGAACCCGGGTCTAATTAGGACCCTGGAGGCCAGAATGTCCAGGGTCCTGCTGCACGTCCCTGAAGATGATCCAGCTGTGAACCCGGGTAAATGAGCATCACAACTAACGGGTCTTGGACAGGGATTGAACACAGGTTTTGCCTATTTACCAACTTTGTGACTTCCTAAATTATTCTGAGGCCAAGTTCAGGTTCAGTTGGGAAAGATCTTTGAAAAAACTGGCAATGATGGCCATTGCTTTGGGGTGGGGGGAGGTGACATGCTGTTATTTCTGTGACATCCCTTGTCCAGGTACCAAAGTTGGGAGCTGGGTGGCATTTGACAAATCAGACAACACAGCGTCTCCACCTGGACAGGAGATGTCTCAAGTTCCCTTCAAGTTCTCTGACTCCGAGGAATGCTTTTATGGCTCCCCCTCTCTAAAATTCTGACCCTTCATTCACCCGTACACAGGTCCACATGACGATCCTCTGCACTCCAGCCCAGGCTCCTGGGACAGAGGAAAATACTCCAGGTGAGAGCTAAGTCACATTCCATTTCACCCAAGAGTCAGAGGCAGGGAAGGAGTAAGGGACCCCCTCGCTAATGGTACCCTTGAAAACAGAGAGGGCGCTGGGACCCCTTCCGTGGCATCACAGGGGCAACCACCCCCTTGCATGACAGGTGCCTGAAGCCCACCCTGCCAGCACGGTCAGGAGTCTCAGGCCGTCTGCAGCAGGAGAACTTGGCCCCCCGTCACAGAATGACAGAAGTGAGAAAAGCTTCTAAGTCCTGTGATGCTCACCACTCCTCCATTAGAGGCCACAGACCCAAAGAGGGTCCGGGGACTTGTTGGAGGCCACACAGCAAGCAGGAGCAGAGTGGGGGCTGCGAACATGGCCCCTGGCTCCCTCCCTGGTGCTTCCCACTTTCTTTAACAGTGGAGCAGGGAGGAAGAAGGGCGGGTGGGATATCATGCCATGCTGACAGGCTCTGATTTAAAAATACTCAGATCAGACGGGAGATGAAGCCAAGGACCCATCTGCATGCCAGTCACCTGGGACTCCCAGTGTCAATGCCAGCTGTGGCCAGGTGATGACTTTCTATAATCAATTGGAGCTCTTAAGCTTGGCTGGTGCTAGAGTGTGACAAGGGACAGAGGCAGAAAGGAGCAAAAGTCCTCTGTGGCCTACAAGACCCCAGGGAGGGCTTGGCTTAGGGTAGGGAATGGGGAGAACTGGAGCAGGTGGACGGTGTGGGAGAGAGTCTGGAGCAGGATTCAAGCTGGGTCTCAACGAGGCTCTGCTTCTCCTCTTTGCCTTCACCTCGCCCCAACATGGCTCCCTGTTCACACCCACCGAGTGGGTCCTGTGTGTGTGTGTGTGTGTGTGTGTGTGTGTGTGTGGCGGGGCAGGGGGCTGGTGCCTGAGATTGTAGAACTCAGAAAGAGACTGGAGTTGGGGAAGCCCTGGAAGAGGGGACAGCTCAGACTCCTAACTCTGAAAATGACCTAGGNTTATGATACAATCCAGCTGTCCTCCCTCCCTCCCTCCCTCCCTCCCTCCCTCCCTCCCTCCCTCCTTCCTTCCTTCCTTCCTTCCTTCCTTCCTTCCTTCCTTCCTTCCTTCCTTCTAGATGTCTTTTAAGAGTGAAAGGGGTGCTAGTGTTAATTACACTAGGACAACAGGCACAAGCTGGGATGTAAGGTCACTTCACCATGTGTATCCTGGATCAGCCATATTTCTCCCATGTGGTCTAGGCCAGGGGTACAGATCTAGGAGGAAGGTGGGGTGTCTCCTGGCCCCTGGTCCCTCCCCACAACCTCTTAGCCCTCTTTCAACTCAAGAAGCCAGGAAGCAACTGGGTCGTCAGGAGCTCCAGCTAAATGGGCCTTTGGCCAGGTGCTTTACCTACAGTGACTCTGCTGTAACTCCACGTGCCTTCACACTGGGCCCTCAGCTCATCTTTCCTCATGATAACCCTGGGCAAGTATTAAAAGCTCCATCTGAGAGGGGGCCACAGTTGGCAGAGCTGATTCTGGAACCCAGGACTTCTGACTCACAGGCCAGAGTTCCTCCTTCCCCACATGTACCCTCGTCATGGGGCAGGAAAGATGGCAGCTGGGGTTGTGGCTTGGATTGATGGGCGGGTACCCCACCTCTCAGTTGCCACCTCCCAGGACCTATGCCAGCGGTAGTTCTGATGGTAGAGAAATCTGTCACTGGAGGGGTGAATTTCTGGGAGCATCTGTGCATTGATAAAATATCCCAAGTATTCATTGAATATCTTACTTTGCACAGTCACCATCAGAGCCCTGAAGATATGGCAGCAAGCAGAGTCTGCCCTTAAAGGTGTGCAAAGTCATGTTAGAAAATGACAAATTTAGGGGGAAAGATGGTGGAAGGAGATGGACATTACTATCCCTCTGTATGGGTATGGTGTGACTCTACATCATGTACAACCAGAGAAATGAGAAGTTGTGCTCCATTTCTGTAAAAAATAAAATTAATTAAAAAAAAAAGAAAAGAAAAAAAATGGCATATTTTGCTTGGCACTTAAGGTCCCATACAATTGAAGCCCAGTCTTTCTTCAAACCTCATCTCCCACGATTCTGAGCTATACCAACTATGCCTGCCTCCCAACCAATGCACACAGTTTACAAGGTCACTGACGCTTGCTATCAGGTTGCATTGAACATCTGGTGTGACCTCCTGGCTGGCTGATTCTAGACCCTGACTGGCTGGTGTCTCTGACCACCCTCGGGGGCTGTGCCCTTTCCCTCCTCAGAATCTTTACTCCTGCAGCTTTCTCCCCTCTGGGGTCCACCTCCTCCCTTCCAGATCCAGCCCTGGCTGGTTTCTCAGGCTTTGTAGACTTCCTGTAGTTATTGCAGGATTTAGTCACCTAGTCTGGTTCACTATCAACCAGACAGTAAATTCTCTTGGACCCTAAATCCTGATGGGCATGGAAAAGCATTGTGATCTCCTAGCTAGCAGATACTTCCACTGCTCCTTTTAGCCTTTCTCAAGTCCTGTGTGTCAAATGTCTGCTATTCCGTAGGCCTCACCCACTGTGCTGCCTCTCTCCCTGCAGATAGATGGCTTCATCTTTGCAATTCAGGGACAGGGAGAGTGGCTGCGCGGAATTTCATCCCATTCCCTCAACTCATAAACCTGCCACTGAAGCGCTTTCTGGTTCCCTTGTGTCTGTCACCATGAAACAGAAGTCTGTCTTCTTATCAGGCTAATCCTTCTAGCGTGGGAGGACTCCCATCACCTCCAACCTTCTCGGGGGGTTTGCTCCAAGGATTTTGTGTTCTCTTCCTTGAAGTTCTTCAAGTTCTTGCTTTCTGGTTAATAGGTACAAGCGCCCCCATTCCAAACAACAGGAGGGGCTGGCGATGCAGCTCAGTGATAGAACACTTACCTGGCCAAGGACAAGGCCCTGGGTTCAATCCCCAGCACTGCAAAACCAAAACCAAATCCAAAACCTAAAAAAGCAACCCACAAGCTTCTGAGCTCCATTTTCCCCTCCAGGAACTGTCTTTCCTGTTCATGGCCAAGGTTCTGGAGAGAACAGGCTATATATACTCACATGGCTGCTTGCTCATGTCCCACCCCCTCTTCAATCCATAGCAGCCTGGCTTCTGTCACTATCTTTCACTGGAACTAGTTTCCAGGGCTGTGAAGTCCAATAGATCTTTTCGATCTAGATGGTCCCAACTTAGAATGGTTTGACTTAACTGTGGCTCAATTTACAAGTTTTTGACTTTACGATGGTGCAAAGTAATGGACATTTAGTAAAAACCATAGTTTGCCTTTTGCATTTTGATCTTTTCCCAGCCTAGCTACATGAAGTCCAATACTCTCCTGAGATGCTGGGCAGTGGCAGGAGGCCACACCTCCCAGGCAGCCACCATAGCAGAGGGAGACCACCAGCGTTAAATGCCTTCTTGACCTTCAACATCGTAAACGTATGATGGGCTTGTTGGGGAGGAACTCCACCCTGTGTTGAGGTGCATCTCTAGTTATCCAACTTGACCTCCCCGTCAATCCCAGCAAATCCTTTGTTTTCTTCACTCCAGCCATTTTGGAAGTTTCCTGGCTTCATGACACAGCTCGGGTCCCCCTGGCCTCTGTTTCCCTGTCTGCTTTACCTTTCTCATCCCCTCAGTGTGGATGCTCTTCAGAGTTCCTTCGTGGACTCTGCCCCTGCTCCTGTTCTGCTGAAACCCTTCCTGTGGTTTCCCCTCCTCCACATGGTGCTGATCTTCAGGTCTGAGTCTGCAACTCACAGCCTGCTCCTGAGCTCCTGAGCTCCTGATTCAAACATCCAACTGCTCTTCATGTGGGGGCACCAACCTGTCTCAAACTCAGCATGTCCACAACAGGATTCACCATTTCTTTTTCTTTTTTTTTTGCACAACTAGGTTTGGAACCCAGGGCTTTGCATGTGCTAGGCAAGCACGCTACCACTGAGCTATGCCGCAGCTGTGTTTAGTTTTTTGTTTTTTTTTTCCTCCCCAGACAGGGTTTCCTTCAGTCACAGAGGCTAGCCTTAAACTTGCCATCCTCCTGCCTCCGCCTCCTGAGAAGCTGGGATTGTAGGTGGATGCCACCGTGCCTGGCAGAATTCGTCATTCTTTCTTTCTTGCCATAACCAATTGTATTAGTCAGGGTTCTTCAGAGGAACAGAACCAACAGTGTGTGTGTATGTGTGTGTGTGTGTGTGTGTGTGTGTGTGTCTCATTCAGGGAGGGCCTTTCCAGTTTGCTGATCCACACACAAATTGTCTCTGGAAACACCCTCAAAAACAGTCAGAAGTAGGCTTTACCAATTTTCTCGGTGTCTCTCAATCCAGTCAAATTGACAACCAAGATTAAACATCACCCCCCTCTTCCCCCAAGGTGCCCTTCCTCCTGGGTTCCCAGGCAGCAAGTCAGAATCCTGACCCCAAGAATGCCAGCCAGGCCTGAAGCCCCGAGACCAGGCCCTCACCCCTACCTCTGACCCATGACCAAATTCTGTCTCATTACGGATTTTCTTCAAAACCACTGTTTCCCTCCAACTCCCCCACCGCCGAGTCCCCACTGCCATCATATTCTCTGGGGATATTCGTGGGACTGCTCTTCACTCTTTTCCAAGTTCTCCCAAGGATTCCCTGTTGCTCAGAGAGTAAAGTCTAAGTTTCCTAACCAGTTCAAGGCCTTCACAACCAGGACTTGGTGGCTGAACCGTCAGGGCCTATGACACTAAGGCTTCCCTCCCTCTCTGCCCCTCCTCTCGGTGACCAGAGCTCTGCACATCCCCCATTTCCTCCTGCGCCTCTCCCCAGGTTTTCTATGCTACTCCCACACCTGAAGCCCAGGAGGACTCAGACAGCACTTCCAGCTGGAGGCCTCGCCGCCGTGTCCCTGCAGGCTTCTGGGCTCATTCACATGTCAGCATTAATCACACTGCCACCCAGAGTCTCTTTCTTCCTATCTTTTTCCTGAAGGACCATCAAACTGTGATTTACCCAACCATGAGCTTTAGCACAGTACCTGGCCCAAGGCTTTATCTGTTTATTGACTGAATGGATAAATATGTGTTTGATAATCAAAGCAGTATGGAGATTCCTTAGAAAACTTGGAATGGAACCACCATTTGACCCTGCTATCCCACTCCTAGGTCTATACTCCAGGGACTTAAAAACAGCATATTACAGGGACACAGCCACATCAATGTTTATAGCAGCTCAATTCACAATAGCTAAACTGTGAAACCAACTTAGATGTCCTCCAATAGATGAATGGATAAATAATCTGTGTTACATATATACAATGGAATATTACTCAGCATTAAAAGAGAATAAAATTATGGCATTTGAAGACAAACAGATGGAGCTGGAGAATATCATGCTAAGCTAAATAAGCCAATCCCCAAAAGCCAAAGGCCAAATATTCTCTCCGATATATGGATGCTGATCCATAATGGGGACAGGGGAGGTATGGGGAAAATGGAGGAAATTTGATGGGGCAAAGAGGAGGGAGGGTCCATGGGGGCAGGAAAGATGGTGGAAGGAGTGGGACATCATTACCCTAGGTACATGTGTGACTGCACATATGGTGTGACGCTACATCAGGTACAACCAGAGAAATGAAAAGTTGTGCTGCAATTGTGTACAATGAATCAAAATGCATTCTGCTGCTTTATATACCTAATTAAAATAAATGAATTAATAAAAAAATCATTCTGTCTTATGCTACACGGTTTCTATGAACTACCTGCCCTAACTACAGCACCACAACACTCTACACAGCAGGGGTTTGTCAACCTCTCATCCCTGATCCCACCCTTGGGTACCTTGGAATACCCTGGGGAGCCCCAGCACAGCTAGGACAGGCTCTACCTCAGCATGTGACAGAGAAGACTTCTCTGTCAGCACCAGGCCTTGGTGGCATGCTCCTCTGAGTGTCTGGCCGGGGCTGGGGCGTCCAGGAGTGTGCAGACCCATGTTAGACCTTCCTTGTGGACCTGCTGGGGTGAAGGTGTGTGGGGGGCACTGGAGTGGTGTGCCTGTGGGTGTGAGTTTTTCTGTACTCCAAATACCATTTTGTGAAGAGAACTTGGGCAACCCACTGTTTGCTGGGGACTGTGGGAATTCCTGGAATGTGAGACTTCAGAACCGAATAAGAGAAAAAGACCCAGGAAATCTGGGATGAGGTGGTGGCCCTACCTAGGCCAGAGGCTGGGATTTGTTCAAAAGAAAATTAAATTAGTCCCCAGTGACCCCTTGACCTGACCCTTGACCCCTGACTAAAAGGCTCCCTGGAGTGATAGGATCAAAAACAAAGATGTAGTGGCCCTGTGTGATTCTCAGAGGGTGTGATCTGGGTTCCTCGGGGACACTGGAGGGAAACAAAGAGTACTGTGTAGGGAGGGCAGGAGGGAGGAATGTGCATACCCCATGGCCCCAGCCGCACTGCCCCTGTGCCACCCAGAAGCCTCACTGCAAGGCCCCAGAGAGTGGAGAGTAGGGAGGCAGGGGGAAGAGGCCTATGAGGTCAGTGGGGGTAATGTAAATGGAGTGACTGAAGAGGGAGGGAGCAGGGAGAGGAAGATGAGGGTGCACAGCCAAAGTAGGGGCGCAAGCCCCAGAGTCTGCATGGGCACTGCTGGCGATGAGCTCACTGCTGCTGGGCAAGGACATCCGATTCCTTTGTGTGGACATCACATACTGGCCGCCGGGCTGAACTGCCATTAAGGACTGGGATTCTGGGCTTGGGAGCCAGGAAGTGTGGGGTGGAGGGCACCCTAAGATGGGTGGAAGAAATCACGCAGCCTGCAGAAATGAAGGCAGCTTTCGGGGACTGGAACATGTCACAATGGGAAGAGGAATCCATACAGCTAGTGGCCACCTTCCCACGGCCTCATCCCCACCACCTCCAAAAAGAAGGAAAGAAAATCCGTAAGAGGCCTTCAGGTTATCAAGAAATAAGATAATCCTGGGATAGGTTTGTTTTGTTTGATTCATTTTAAGAGCAGGTGACTTTTCCAGATGCTCTCAAGACTGGACATCAGGATCGAGTGAGTGCAAGCACATAAGGCCAGGATACATTTTAACAGGACGAGCCAGAGAACACTGGCTCAAGAACTGGGCCTTTACTGGGTATTTTCAATCCAGAGGTTACTCTAAGAGTTGGAGGGAGAAGGGTCAAGCACTGGAAAAATCCCAGCACCCCAGAAAATGTCCTCAGAGCACCCTTTTCTCTGTCTCCACCATCACAGAGCCAAGAATCTGGTACAGGATCTAAAACACCAGGATTTGTCAGCATCCTGGCTACTTCCCAGTGGGGCTATCCACGTCTACTGCCAACTCTGGCTTGGTGCAGAGTCTGGGAATTCTGGTACTGGAGGGAAGCCGGAGCAGCAGACGTGTGTGGAAATAGCCCATCAGCTTCGAGCTCCGTGGACTTCTGCACCTTTGCATCATTTAGCACGCACCTGGCACAGAGTTGGAGCTCAGTAAAGTGTCCATTGAATGGACCAAAGAATGAATGAGTGGACTTCCTGCCACATGGCTCTCCTCATCTCTCCTCTCTTTATTTCTCCCTGTTCACACAGGACCCTCCCTGCCCTTCTTCCCAGCTCTTTCTGGTCCTTCTCCTTTCCTTCATATTCCATATCCTTGCTCGGGCTGTGGCTTCAACCAAGAATTTTTCACACCTTGCCCCCGTGGTGTCAGCCTCCAGCCCATAAAATGTGCTCCTCCAGGTCCAGGTCAATATTGCTTCCTCTGGGAAGACTTCCCATGTTTTCCTTGCTTTTTTGTCTGATGTTTCTCAAAAGGGGGCCTGAAACTTTCATAGCACTGATCTGATCCCTTTTTTTTTTTAAATATACTTAGAGGCAGGGTCTTGCTTAGGGCCAGTATTTCTTGAAATAACCTTAGTGCAACAGACTCCAGCTACTAGAAGGGCCTAGACAAGTTGCTGAGGCTGGATTTGAACTTGAGATCCTCCTGCCTCAGCCTCCCAAGTTGCTGGATTACAGGCCTGCACCACTGCACCTAGCCGATCTTATCCCATTTTTAATTTTTTTATTTTAATTTTTAAAGAGAAAGAGAGAATTTTTAATATTTATTTATTTATTTAGTTAGTTTTCGGTGGACACAACATCTTTATTTTATTTTTTTGTGGTGCTGAGGATCGAACCCAGCGCCCGGCGCATGCCAGGCGAGCATGCTACCGCTTGAGCCACATCCCCAGCCCTTATCCCATTTTTTAATAGCCTGTTCCTTATCCATTATCCATCTATGGGCTTCTCCAAGACTAAATGCTGATTGCCATGTCACTACATACCCAGCTGAAATATACAAGGAACGAGAGGAGAAGCCAGGAAGGCTCAAAGGGATTGGAAGAAGAAATGTTAGGGGGTTGCTGTGAAGAAAATTTAAACATGGCAGGTATGTAGCTCATTGCCTCAGCTACTGCTGCAGTTACCTCACAATTTCCTTCTCCAGGTTCAGATTCTGTCCCAAGAAGCAGAAATGCCACTGACTGATAGAGAAGCATTGACGCAGCCCTTTGACATCCTGGGGAGAGGAAAGTGCTCTGATTTGCTCAGGCCCTGCCCCCAGCCCCTGCAAGTTCCATCAGAGGAAAGACTGGTTTCCCTCCCGTTCTCAGGCCTTTCTTTGGAAGAACTGGCCCTGGCCTTAGAGCATCCCCCAGGAAGCGAGCACCCCTCCTCCTCCTGTCCTCTGCCCAGTAATAGCGCTAATTGGAGGGACTTCAGTCCCAGCGCAGCCCTGTTCCATCAGGCGGAAAGCCCTCTGGGATTTTCTGTATGTGGGTAGTGAGTGGCCCCCTGGCTGGGAGCTCGCTTGTCATTGCGTCCTCATGAAAGGCCCCCTTGCAACTCCTCATTCACTGTACCTCATTGTCCCTGCCCATTCATTGACATTCATGGGATAATTCCTCCTGCTGCCACATGCACAGAGGCGCGTGCGCCATGTGTTCAGACCCCGTGCCCCATTAGCAGTGAGGACACTTGGAATAAAGGGCAGCACCGCCTGAGTGCGGAACTGCCCTCCCTTCTAGTAGCTGGGGAGTCTGGGGCACTAAGAAGAACCAGGAGACTTTGGTGGATGCTGTGGAGCAGAATGCTGGGGCCCTCCTGGCAGCTCCCTTCTCTAAAGGGCTGTCAGCGACAGATAGAGCTTCTTCCCCTCCCCTCCATCCCAGAACCAGCCAGTTTTGGAGATGCACCCCACTTTCGGCTTGGCACTCCAGGCTCTCTAGCACCTCCCAGAATTATCTTCCAGTGAATCCTGCTCAACCAGCCAGCTCTGCGGCAGGACCTTCAGCTCGCACACACATTGCTTCTATATTCTTTCAAATCACTGCTTCAGGGGCTGCACGATCACAATGGTGGGAAGAACGGGTGTTCTCCCAGAGCAGCTTACAGGAACAGGGTCTTTTCAATATTTTTTAAGGTGATGGTTGATGAGATGGTCGTTGGGAAAGTCACAAGAGTAAGCAGAGCAAAAGGAAGACCATGAAATAAGAGATCAGAGAGTAAACAGCCACGGGAGAATGGGGCTATCATGATACGATAATGCCAGAGGGTAGCCCCTGGCCACCTCCAGGCCCCCAGAACAAGGCTGGCTTCTCCCTGACCTTGGGACCTGAACATCTGCCCTGAGAGCTGAAGTCCCACCACCAGGCCCTGCAAGGTCTGCTCTAACCTCTCCCCTCACTCAAGCAGGCTTCCCTGGTCATCCTGAGGCCTACGACCCCATGACCACAGGCTTCTTAGCAATACCCCACTGGCACTTATAAGGCCCCATTCATGTGAGTCTATCTTAATTGCTCAGAGGAGATTTCAAATTTGGGGCAGGAAGGGGCAGGGCTTGTAGCTGTCCCGAGCACCTGGTGGGAAAGGTTTGCACTTCAACAGCTGCTCCCTGCCTGGCTCCAGGGCCCACAAATTCAGGCTGATGTTTGCCTGCTTAGTGAGAAACGATGGAATCTGTTCTTTCCAGAATAGATATGGCCTAAAGGGCAGTTGCTCCTCAACAGGAGCATTTTGTAATCAGAACAGCTGAGAGTCTGGGATCAGACAGATGTGGGCTGCAGCTGAGCTCTGCCTAGACAGAGAGCTTTCAGGACATTACTTAGTGGTTTTGAACTACAATTATTCTTTTTGCATTTGTAAGTTGCAGTTAGGTTTCTCTGCCTAGGCAGGACTGACAAATTGGGTTAGCTACAGTCATGCACCACAAAATATGTGGGTCAACAATGGACCACATATACACTATAGATAGTGTATATGCCTAGGTATATGGGACCACTATTGTGTCCCATAAGATGATATGGAGCCAAAAGATTCTTGTCACCTAGTGATGTCATAATGATGTGTAATGTAACATTATTATTCGTAGTGATACTGATCCCAACAAACCTACTGTGCTGTCAGTCATATGAAAATTGAGCACATAGAGATAAATACACTTGAAACTTGGTAACAAACAAGTACTTTAGAGGTACAGGTATTTATCATACTTTTGACCATTGTTTTAGAGCATATTGATTCACTTATTAAAAACAAGTTTAGAATAAAATAGCATGCTGTTCTGCCAGCGGCAGCCACACACATCTTGTGTTTGTGTCTCTTGATGACAGCAAGAGGCCACACAGAGACACTGACCTGTGCCATTTAGGTTTGGGTAAGTTCACTCGATGATGTTTGCACCATGACAAAATCACTTCAAGACATGCTTTTCACCACATGTTCCCATCACTAAACAAGGCATATCTGTACTTCTTGGCTGTCCTGTGTATGGTAGGCAGTTTGACAGCATCCCTGGTCTCTACACACTAGAGGACAGCTGTACCTACTCTCCCAGCTCTCTCTCTCTGCCAATTGTGACATTTAAAAATGTCTCTAGACATTGCCAAATATTCTCTGGGGAGCAAAATCTTCCCTGATCAGAAACTGTTGATATATATACCTTGGGGAGTTTCTAAAGGTTAGATGATATGAGAGCATATGTAATGTGTTGCATAGCATCTAGCATACAGCAGGTGCTCAATAAATGTTGGTCCCGTTTGACATTTTAAGTAAGATATGGCTGTTTCCTTTCTATTATCACTGGCCATAGAAAATCTCTGGGGGTTGGGAGTGGATTGAAGTGTGACAATCCCTGGACAAGAGCTCTCAGGGAGGTATCTGAGCCCAGTGACCTGTCCAAGTGTTTTTGATGGTCTTAGGGGTGAAAAACAGGAGACAACTCGTGGACGCTTGGAAGTGCTTGGGTCTGTGTGATGGGAAAAAGGGGGTTGTAGCTTGCTAAGCTCTGATTTTTTAAATTCTCTCCAAATTCCCATATTGGAAATTAATCACCAATGTGACTGAGGCCTTTGGGAAGTGAGGCAGTCATGAAGATGGACTCCTCATGAATGGGATCAATATCCCTAGAAAAGACCCAGAGAGAGAAATTGTCCCTTCCACCATGTGGGAACCCTGCAAGAAGATATCCTCTATGAGCCAGAAACTGGGCCTCACCAGACAATGAACCTGCCAGCTCCTTGATCTTAGACTTCTCAGCCCTCAGAATTGAGAGAAAAAAGCCTTCTGCTGTCTGCAGTCTGTGCTGCTGTCTTTTTATAGCAGCCTGAACAGACTGAGGCATAGCTGGAGGCCCAGAGAGGGATGCGGTTTCGGCGCTCACATGGAGAGCCATTTCCAAGTAGACAGTGGTTTCTTCAATTTCCCCTCTCTGCCTGGTGTTCTAGGGGACATAAGGCCCATTAAGGATGAGGGCATGGCTCGTGCAGACTAGTAGTTCAAACTGGCATGACAGAGTGAGGAGAGGCTGCAGAGATGTTGGCGTGGCTGGGGCACAGAGGGGAAGGTCTGCAGGCTGCAACTCTAGGCCACAGAGGACAAACTGCCTGCCCAGCCCCGTCACTGCACATCGGGCCTGAGTAGCTGTGACATCCTGCCTGCCCAGGGTCTGGCTTCTCTAGTGGACAGCAGAGGCAGAGGAAAGAAAACAGAGAATCCTCTGGACATTCTTCCAGCCTAGGATCAATGGAAACTCAAGTCAATGGCTGACTTGCTGTTAGATAAAAACCAATTGAATACTCAGTCCCTGGGTATCAGCAGGGATTGGTTCCGTGAGTCCCCTTGGATTCTAAGACCTGCAGATACTCTATAAAAGTCCCTTCTATGAAAGTGGTATATTGGCTTATAACCTAGACACATCCTTCCTATATTTAAATTGTGCCCAATTTGATGGAAATGCCATGTAAATAGTGGCTATACTCTCTTGTTTGAGGAATAATGATGAGAAAAAAGTCTGTTCACTGTCAGTACAGACCCAATTAATTTTTTTCCCCTCAAAAACCATCTCCAATCTGTGATTGGCTGTGCCCATGAATGTGGAACCCGCAGATATGGAGGGCCAACTGTGTAGGGACTTTCAGGGTTGCCCAAGCCACAGAGGCCCCAACCCCTCTTGGAGTAGCAATGACAATGAACTCGAGATGTGGTGTCTTGGCCTTGCCCTGCTGGGCTTCAGCTGTCTGTGTGGTCTTGAATAAGTCATTCTCGGGTGGGGGGTGGGGGGTCCCTTTATCATCTGCCCATGGGTGGCAGTGTACCTTCTCCTTCCAGTACAGACACTTGGAGAGGCTCCTGTGGGATCAGGGACCAAACACACTTTGAGAAGGAAGCAAGGACAGTTGGTATAAGGACAGTTGGTGAGGCTGAACCTGGCCCACACCAGGTGCAGCCTCATGCCAAGGGGGTAAAGCCAGGAGGCATTTGAAAAGGCAGAGCTGCAGGGCGGACACAGATCAGGGCAGGCTGTCTCTGGGAGGCAGAGTGGGGCTGCCCTTTTGAAGATTCACGAGGTCATTGTGTGGCAGGAGCTGGGACCTGCAGCCCTGAGCTGAGAGAGAGGGTCCAACAGAGCAGCAGATGAGGGGGAAGGAATTTGTTTTGTTTAAACCATGAGATTAGTTGCAAGGGGTAGAAGGCATACACATTTCACTTTGTGTGTATGTGTGGTGCAGGGGATTGAACCCAGGGCCTCGCACAGGCTAGGCAAGTGTTCTACCACTGAGCCACACACCCAGTCTTTTTTTTTTTTTTTTTTTTTAACAGAGAATTGAGAAACAAAAGCCTGAAGTTCACCGCCTTATGTTGTGTATGGGGTGTATGGACCTGGCCCAGGTCCCTGGCCATATTCTGTGGTTCTCCTTCTTGTTGGCTCATATCCACGTCTGTTCTCCCCATCCCAAGGCCTGCATCATCAGGTGCTCAGTGTGTAATGACAGCCTCCAGAGGGCCTGCTGGCCTCTCCTGCCTCCAGCCATTCTGCATAAGGGTGTCCCAGTGCAGATTTCAGTACTCATCTGCCCCATGTCTCACTGCTCCGTGACATGTCTCATCAAGAACCATGCTACTATCTTGTTCTCTTAGAAAACCCTTCCATTAAGTTCGGCACAGTGGTGCATGCCTGTAATCCCAGTGAACTGGGAGGCTGAAACAGGAGGATCATAGGCTCAAACCCACCCTCAGCAACTTAAGGAGGCCCTGAGCAACTCAGCAAGACCCTGTTACATTATAAAGGGCTGGGAATGTGGCTCAGTGGGTAAGCAATCCTGGGTTCAATCCCTGGTACCAAAAAAGAAAAAAAAAAAAAAGACAACCTCCCCCCCCCAAAAATAAATAAATAAATAAAAGAAATCCATTAAGTCACGAATCAAAAAGTTGTTCCTGAAAGTTCTCTTCCCACTTATTTCCCTGGGGCAGACCTTGACCAAACCTCTTGAGCTCCTTTCTTTGAGCCCCTGAGCCCTGAGCCCCTTTCCTTTATCTCTGAAAAGGACATAAAGACCTCACATGGGGTGACCCCATAGGCATCAATGAGGATCAGTGACACAGTGAATGGAAAAGGACTTTACAAACTATAAAGGACAGTGTTGTATCCCAGTTCATTCACGACTCCAATCTCTGAGGCTCAGTCAGGACAGTTTTCTTTCTGTTCTCACACTGTTTCCTTCACATTTTCTCTTCTACTTATTGGCCACCGAATCCTGCCCTCACCAGCTCACCATCCCCCTGAGGCTGCGGCCCTCCTTCATCACCACACCCCAAAGTATTTGTCCTGCCCCTGACCGGCCTCAACTCTTTAGTGCACTGATAAGAGTCATTAAGCCCCCTATGTACCTGGCACTTACCCATTATCTTACTTAATCCTCACAATAAACTCAGTAAAGTCTGGACACCAGATCATTCTACAAAAGCAATTGTCATTTTATATACTAGCAATAAATAAATAGAGATTGTAAAGAACATACCATCTACAAAATGTGTATGCTTGGGAATGAGTACGAACTTACATAGGACATCTACACTGAAAACTGTGAATTATCATTGTCATACATAAGAAAATCCAAATGAATGCTGAGATATGTCAGGTTCATGGATCAAAAGACTTGATATTATAAACATTTTAATTTTTTCCATATTTTTATAGGGTCAATACAATCACAACAAAAATCCCAGCAACTTATATATTAAAAAGCACAGTATTTACACTATGTATATATGATAATATATTCCTATCAGGACATGAAAAAAAGTGCTTGTAAATCTCAAAAAAAAAAAATACACAGAAACCAAATTCAAAATGGGCAAAATATTTGAATAAGCATTCCATAAAATAGGATGTACAAATGGTTGAAAAGGTATTCAAAGGTGCTGACCATGATTAGTCATCAGGAAAATATAAATTAAGATCATAGTGAAATACTCTTAGCTAACCACGAGAATGGTCAAACAAACAGGCCTGATATACCAAGGGTTGGGGAGTTTAGAAAGCCAGTGAAACTCCGTCTGCTGCTGGCTGGAGTGCGGACACCTCAGCTGCACAGGAAAAACGCTGATGCAGTCTGTTCAAGCTGAACTTGTGCATGTAGCGTGACCCAGCAATTCCACTCCTACATGCCCTTGATGGAAATGGACATGTGTGTTTGCTAAAAGATGGACATGTGTGTTTGCATTGTGTGCAAGTGTCCCAACATGGGAAACCTAATGCCTTCTGGAAACCTAAATGCCTTCTGATGCTAGGATAAGTTACCTGGGCCATTGAATATTGTGGAACAGTGAGAACAAGGAACAACTGCTACACACCACGGCACGGACCTCTCAAAGCAGCACACAATGTTATTCCATTAAGAAGTTTAATTTTTAAAGGAGTTAAAAATTATGGTGCCAGAAAGGGGAGGGGAAGTGATGGGGAAGAAAGGAGAGGGACTTTTGGGTGCTGTTAAAGCTCCATCTCTTAGCATGGGTTCTATTTATACGAAAATTCTGAAGATTTGTCATCCATGATTTGTGCACATTTCTGTATGTACACAATACTTCAGTACTTTTTTTTTTTTTTTTTTTTTGATACTAGGGATTGAACCCAGGGTTGCTCTACCACTGAGCCACATCCACAGCCCATTTCACTTTTCATTTTAAGACAAGGTCTTGATAAGTTGCCGAGGATGGTCTGCAACTTGCGATCCTCCTGCCTCAGCCTCCTGAGACTCTGGGATCACAGTCATGCACCCCTGTGCCCAGCACATCTTAATTTTTTAAACCAATTTTAAATTCTCACAAGGGGATTCTTTGTTCCGATTTCCTAAGGAGGAAAGGAGGCTCTGGGAGGACAGGAAGCGCGTCGAGCATCACATGGAGTGAGAGTGGAGCCAGGATTCACATTATTCTCCTGATTTCTGTCTATAGACCTGTTCCCTCTTTCATGGGGCTCAGCTTCTCACTGGAGCTTGGAGCCCTTAAAGGCAGGGAGCATAATTTCTGTCTTTGCTGTTAGCACAGAGCTGGACACCACAGCTCAGCAGATGCTCAGCCGGAGTGCAAGGCCAGAAGCAAAACCTCAGACCTCGCCCACCTACCCTTCTTCTCTCCGTTGTACACACCTTTCCTTCGGGGCTACAAAGAAGGTTCATGAGTTTGCTTTGACTTTTTCCCGCTGGGCTGCAGCGGAGGAACCCTGGACTCTGATGTGCTGGGTAAGCCCCTAGCCCGCACCACACCCCAGCAGGCCGGCTCTTGATCTGCCTCTCTACCTGGAGCAGGCTGTGCCATCTTCAGGGCAGGGATGGCAGTGTGGTTTCAGTCCTGTTCCCAGAACGTGGTGCAGATGGGGAAGAATGAATGACACCCTGGTTCCTTCTCCCCTGAGGCTACCACCAAGGAGGATGGGGGTCCTCCACAAGGGTGGGGCGGATCCCAGCTGTGGTATCAACTCAGTGACTGCTCCGTCTCTTGCTGCTCCAGGGCTCTGGGGCCCGGCTCCTCCACCTCAATCCACAGCCTAGCAAGCTCCTTCCCAAAGCAAAGAGAAAGGGAAGCGGGCTGTGGGGGCTGGCTGCTCAGCTGAGCAGGGCTGCTTCCTTCCAGTCTTCTCCTCCTCCCCCGCGTCGCTGGGGGATTCTTACATCACCGCCTTCTAGAGAACCGGGACCTGGATATTGTCAGGATCCTTCTCTGAAAGGGCTGATGGGCAACCTCCCACAGCTCAGGAAAGGGGGTCACTGCTGTCTCCCTCCCCCATCAGCCCTGGCCAGAGGCCATGCCCCAGCTAGAGCAGCGGAGCAAGTCCCTCAGATGTCATTCGAGAGGCAGGACTTCGTCTGAGGCTGCTTTTCCCCAGGTTCTGTGCACGTGGCATGAACTCGGTGCAGGGCTGGGCACTGGTATTGCCCCATCTGACAGCTGTAGGAAGGGAGGCCTTGGGGTATTGTACATTGGGGATTAAATCCAGGGACACTTTGCCACTGAGCTACATCCCCAGTCTTTTTTTATTTTTTAATTTTGGTCTTGCCAATTTGCCCAGGCTGTTCTCAAACTTGTGATGCTCTTCCCTCAGCCACCAGAGCCCTGGGATTGGAGCATGAGCCACCATGCCTGGCATGGCCTTGGGCTTTACACCTAGCCGGTGGCAGGGCTTGCCTTGTGAAGCCTGTGCTTCCCGGTCAACAGCTCTGGGGCAGGTGTGTGCACAGGGGCATCAGGCACCTGGCTGTCCACTCAGTACAGAACCCAGCCTGGCGGGTGATCTGCTCTGCCCCCTCCCCTCTCCCCACATTCCTCCAGACTTCACCCTAAACCTGCCCCCCAGCCCTGCCCTCCCCTCCCCTCCCCCATCCACTCTGGAGGTTGTAATCTCCTGTAATCCGCTTCTCCCTTAATCTAGGACACTGCTGCCACCTCTCCAGGATTCCATTTCCTTGTCCATAAATTGGAGCTAAGAGAAGTCCTTCCTTCAGAGATTTTGGAAGTACTAAGTGAAATTTTATTAGTAAAAGAACTGGGATATAATTAAGATCTCAAATTATGGCTTTTTTTCTTTTAACATATGTGTCTTGGTAACTCAAGATTTAGTAGGATTGCTGGGACAAAGTCTTGATATATTTTTTTTTTTCCACAGGTTTACAGGGCCCTGGGCTTTATTTCTTGTCTTTTGTGATCTAAAGAACTGAGTACATTTCCATTGGAGAATATTTCCCTTTGGGGACTTTAAAGATTAGACTGAAAAAAAAAAAGATAATATCAAAAGCATTTTAGTATAAAAGAGTAGGATCAGTTGTTTGGAAGAATTGCTCTTAAATTTCCTCAAAATCACTGATCTATTCAACAGATGATAAACTCCCTGAGGACAGAGTGCTGGCTGTCTGATTCACTGTGGTGTCCCCAGGGCCCAGCATAGAGCACGCCCACACAGGAAGCGCTCACCTGGAGAGCAACTGGAAGCCTCCATATATATTGAGAAAGCACGCTCCTGCCATGGTGCCACACAGGGTTTGGGAGCTGGAGGGTTTTGGGTTGAAGCCGTGTCTTCTTTTCCTTCAGCTCTGTCCTAAATCCTGGCTGAGTGACCATGGCCTAGCCCCAGATGTGGATGAGATCAGGGGCATCCATCTTTCCCCAGGGACTTTTTGGATGCATCTATGCCAAACATCTTCTCAGGCTGCAGCATGCAAGGGGGTGGCCTCTAGGAAGAGGTCTCCATGATTCAGCTCAAATTCTGCCACTTTCTGGAGGAAGCCTCAACCTGGGCATCTGTGGGGTGTGCTTTTCACCTGAGTCCTGAGCTGGAAGTGGGGAGGAGGAGACCGTGGAGGGATCCAGAGTCTCATCTCACTTCTACAGTGAACCAGGAAGAGTGAGCAAGAACAAGCTCAGAGGCTGGCTTGCAGCAGGCCATACTGGGTCTTGACCAGGTCTGGAACACACCGGACAGACACCCTGTGGCCTTCTGACAACAGAACCCTGCAGTCACCACCGTTGGAAATGAGATTCTAGCTCTGGGACGCACTTGTCTATCACGCAGCGTAGAAATAGATTTGCCTGCAAAGACTGAGCTCCTGAAAGCCCTTCTCAGGTAGAAGGGGCTCAAGCAGACAGATGGTTGATCACTGTAGTGCCCCTGTCACTCTGTCTCTGTACACTCCTGTCCTGGCTGCCTGGGAAGCACAGGTCTGGACAAGGCCCAGGGACCTGCACTATAATTAAATCAGATCCACAATTGGCAGCTCCCAGAAGATCCTCACCTGCCTCTTGGTCCCTCATCCCTAAGCGGCTCTGGGGTCAGGCAATAGAACATGGTTTACAATTGCTGGCAAAAAAGGAAGGAAAAGGAGGGGAAGGAGAGAGGCTATGGGCTGGGTTGCCCTCTCTCCATGTCTCCTGTCTTGGAATGCACTTCTTTTGGTCCCTTTTAGGTGGAAACATCTTAGGCAGGGACCTCAGGGTAGCACCCTAATTTCTTGGCAGGCTTTCCCGAAGGCATTTTATGCCAAAGACAGTGAGGCCTAATTCCAGCCTGCCCTGTCCTCCAACCTGCCCTGTCCTTCTTTAACAAGTTTGCAGTCTCTTGTCAGCTTCTAAATCTCTGCAGCAAGGAAGGTCAGGTGGGAGTTTAATAGCCGTCCAGGACCACGCAGAGGGCAGCCCTTTGAACTGGAGCCTCAATCTCACACGTGGGAGGTTTGCACCACTGCATAATTTAAGGGGTGGAGCTGAGAATGCCTGGGGGACACGCGGGCTTCCTTTGTTTCTGGGCAGCTCTTGAAGACCTCTTAAGTCACTTTTAATCCTAGAATTGGGTGGCTGTGCAACTGCGCTGGCACAGGTATGGCAGCAACCCCTCCCCTAACGTTCCCACCAGCCACGTGAGCCCCCTGTGGGCAGACACTGCCGTCTCCCCAGCATGTCAGAGCAGTGCAGATGCTGCACTTAAAAGAGGCAGTTCTAACTCAGATCATCAGATTGGATACCTATTAGCTGTGTTCCTCAACTCTCTGGGCCACACCATTAGCAGGGAAATGTTCTTCATACTGGAAATCCACTGGTGTGGGGAGGTAAAGAGAAGGAAGCCAATTTGGAGCCCTCCTGTAAGGTGCAGGAAACATCTGCCTGCCACTCCCTGTGGGAAAACATGTGTCCTCAACAGAAGCAACTTCTCCTTGGCCCACCCTGGCTGCTCCTCGTACCATTTTGTTCAGTGCCATTTAAGCATAAGTGTGTCTCCCATTTCCCAGTGCAGAATCAGACTCCTTAACATGGCTTTTGCATTTTCCTATGTGAGACCCAGTCAGACCTGGGCCCTCTCACATCTGTGCAACAGAGACCTTTAGAAGGAACCGAGAGGTTTCATTTTATTTGTTTTTCTTTCTCCCCCTTTTCTGTTCTTAGGTGCTACATAATCCCGAAAATGACTCAGCTGGGAAAGACCTTGACTATGAAGGAGGAGGCAGGAAGAAGGAAGAAAGGGGAGAGGAGTAACCTCCCCTCTGTTCAGTGGTTCAACCTGGGGAGGACTCTGCATCTCCTGAAGTCTGTTCAGCAGCAGCCAGGTCATCCCTGAGGGTGAAGGGAAGCCCAGCTGGCTAGGACAGCCTTACCCTGTCCCTCTCTCCTCCCCTCCTGCATGCACATTTGGCACAAGCCAATCTGAGCAAGAGATCTCCTTTCAGTGCTGGGCCCCCACCTTGGCACATTCGATGATGTAACACTCATCTGCCTACGTAATTTCATGGGCTTTTAGCCTATTTTGATTTAGTCAGGTTGACATCATACATGCATGATGTCAATTTAACGAATTTGCAGATCCAGACAGGCAAAGGTGGAAGTGATTCCCTTCCATGCTGTTTTCAATTAAAACAGTCTCCCTTTGCCAGAGTACACAGATGACAAGGTGGTAGGCACTGGTGGCACTGCCTGACCCAATTTGTCCCTTCCTGGCTCCAAGGGTATACAATCTCCTGCTCAGGCCAGGCAGCCTCGGGTCCAGTCTCCTCCCTTTGGAACTGGTGGGAAGGCTGTATGGGGGTGGGTGCCGACATAAATTGAGCTACTACCATGTTTCATGTGATTTTGCTTTATATTGGCTCATGAGATTTCCATAAAAGTTCTATATAAGACACAACACATGTTAGAGATGAGAAAACAGGCTCACAGAGGCAAGTAACTTGCCCAATACCACACTTTCAACAGGTAGGAGAGCAGGATCTGAATGCTGGTCTATCCGATTCCCAACACCATGTTTTTTCCACTCTCTAGTCTCAAATTCCTCCACAGGCTGGACACACATGAGCAGCCCTATGCCTCACCTTTTGGGCTCACCTGGTCTCTCCCCGTGGGCAGCAGGTGCTCTCTGGAGGAGGACAGACAGCTCCTGGAGGCTAAGGGAGCCTGGCACAGGCTGAGGTGAGTCCTGAGTCACCATCTGTCCTCACAGACTGTCACAACCATAGTCCTTTCCTCGGCTGCACGGTGTTTAGCAGACAAGAAGGAAACTCTAGGGCAGGTACCAGGTTGAAGAGCCTTCCAGAGGAAGGCAGGCAGGCAATGCTGTTCTGGCCCCTTGCACTTCTGACGTGGAGGGATGTCCCGCCTGTCCTGGCTTGTCACCAATCCCAGATGGGCACCTGCCTCCTGTCTGGAATCTCCCTGGGTGGTGTGGCTGCTCCAGGTGGTAAGCGCTGCCGATTGGCACCCCACAACTCTCCCATTCTGTTTGGGTTTGCGTTAAGCTGTGCACATATGAGACAGAGGCTGGAAACTTTTTTCATTTTTAAAAGTACCAACTGGTAGCAACTGCGTCTGGCATAGGAAGCCTTTGCTGTCACCTTCTCTGGGAGCATCTCGAAATACTCAGAAGGGCAGAAAAGGCAGAGGAACAGGAGAAAAGAAGTCGTCTAAAGCACCCACAGAAACAAGAAGGAAGAGAGGAGAGGAAAACAGAGCTGGGTGTGGGCTGTCACTGATGTGGGTGGGGAAGAAAATCCACCAGGCTGGAGACATCCCCTTATGGACGTGTGTCCCCAGGGCAAACCTGCCTTCCACTCACAAACTGAGGGTGCGATGAACTCCACCGGTTCTCCAGTCTCAGCACACAATAGCAGTGGGTTAGTGAGTCTGCAAGGGGAAATGCTAGCCCTGGCTCTGTCACTAAGCAGCTGTGGGACCCTGAGCAAGTCGCTCTGCACTTCTCTGTTAAAACAAAACAACAACAACAAAAAACGGGGTATGGGAGGCAGACCTCTACCATTTCTTACAGATCCGAGGCAGGGAAGCATTGCCCATGTACCCTGTTATATAAATACGTCCTGGACCCAGAACCTTGACTTTGGACTATGAACTCTCCCCCTCTTGAAGCCTCAGCTACCTGAAATATTTCCGGGTGACAGAGTATCTCTGAGAGCAGGTGCCATCAACTAGGAGGTAAGGGAAGGAGAAACAGGCATTCTAATAAGCAAGGCTATTTCTAGAAAGAAGCCTCTCTACCTTCAGAATCTATTCTATACTCCTTGGCTAGATTCACTTCCTCCAACCAAGGTCTGCCTCTTGCTCTCTGCCACTCCTCTGCCTCCCAAATAGCATTTGTGCTCCTCAGCAGAGAGCACGAGGCCCTGCTCCACCCAATCCAACCGGCCTTCTAGTCTCCTACCACTGGCTGTCCTCCACCTTACCATCCCCCTCTCATCCCTGCAAAAAACCACACCATCTCTAGCCCTTTGGGGACAGGGTCTCACTAAGTTGCTTAGGGCCTCTCTAAATTTCTGAGGCTGGCTGGCTTTGAACTCACGATCCTCCTGCCTCAGCTTTCCAAGCTGCTGGGATGACAGGTGTGTGCCACCATACCTGACCCATGATGATTTTTTTAAACAATGTATTTGTCTCATCCCCAATACCAGAGCAATGATGGCAGCAGATCTGTGGTTGCACCTCCCAGGATTCAGCCCATAGTCTGACATGAACCTAGCATTCTATAAGAGTGGAACAAAAATAGAACTGGGCTCCTAGGGTTCACAGCGAGACTTCTCAGAGAAAAGGCAACAACCTGGGAAAACATATATATATATATATATATATATATATATATATTTTGTGTGTGTGTGGGTGGGGAGGGACGTGGACAGGGTGATGGGGATAGAAGGACACTGAAGGATTCTCCCAACCCTGAAGTGTGTGTTCATATGCAGAGTACTCATTTCTTCAATGCAGACTCTAGTTTCCTGATGAATCTTAGATCCCTGGACTGTAGCACCTATATAGAAGTTTCCTAAGTTAACAGCTATCTGGAGCCACTGTTAGAGAGCCCAGGGAAGCTGAAGCCCTGCGCTGCTACACTGCAAGATTAGAAAATTGAGTTTCAGGAAAAGCCACACTTCTCGCCCGCACCTGCCCCACCAGCCACCCGCTGGCTGCACAGCCCAGCTTTTGAGCAGGGCAGCTGCAGCGGGACTGGGGGAGGAGCCCAAGGCAGCTGGGGACTCCTTCCTGGGCCTCCTTCTGTGGCCAGCTCACTTTACCCTGCAGGTGGAGCTGGGGGTGGCTCCTCTGGGCTCCTCTTGTTTCCCCCACCTGCCTGCAGTGCGGTTTCCCCACTGGCGCCACGGAGTCCTTGGGGCTGGGGGAATTTGATCAGCAGGGCCCGGTGTGGTGGGGGGGTTGTCTCCTGGAGATGTGAACACAGCCCAATCCTCCCTTCCTCCTCCCCTTGTACTTCTGAGATGTCCTTCCAGCCAGGAGCAGGGGGAGCAGAGCTGGAATGTCTGAAGGTTGCAGTAAATCAGGAGAGCTGTCTGGAGTGCTCAACTTGTCCTCTGAAATGTGCTGCTCATGACCTCCCAGTCAGGCTCCAGGGCAGGACAGACCCAGCTCAGGCATCCTGCAGAAACTAGGGATGAGGCTGCCTCTTGGGGGGGGGGGGGATTTGCAGGTCAAGAGCAGCCTGGGGGCTCATGGTCCCTGCCCCTCGGCAGTCTCAGCATGGTGTGTCCCTCTGCCTTCCTAGTGGTGTGGGGGCTTCTGTTCTCAGGGTTTCCCCATCATTTCCCTCTAGGAGAGGGTAAAAGGATCCTGGATTGAGTGTATCCTAATTCCCAAGCCTTGTTGGGTTGGGGATGGGTTCCCCTTCCTTTCCCAGTGACCAATCAACTCTTATCAGTGATTTAGAGAACTTCCTGTCGAGGTCACTCTGCCCTGTCTGATGCTGTCCCTGCTGCCTAATGCCGTCCCTGCTTTTTTCCACTTCCCGTCAGCCCCAGTGCAATGCATGGGCATCAGAAGCGCCATCACGAGGTGCCGTGCATTAGTTGGAGATCACTGGGAGCAATTTACACCAGGACAGAGCTCTCTAAGTTCCTGCTCTGCTAGCCTGTTTCCTGCAGAACCCTTACCCTGGCTGGAGCTTCCTCACTGAGATGGTAGACCAATCCTTGCAAGTCCCTTCATTATTCTTTCTTCTCCTGCCTGCCTGAGTTTCCAAGTTCTATGTCCCTTGGGCATAGAAAATCCAAAATGGCTGAGTAAGAAGAGCTTTCACAGGCCTTACCACCATCGGTCTCAGCCATGTGGTGCTGAGCCAGGACGGTATCCAGGGCCTGCTGCTGCACATTGGAGGCAGGACACACTTTCTCTTTCAAGGGGCTTATCATCTCAGCCAGGAGGGACGAGAGATATGAAAAGCTAAATTCCTACACTTGGGAACAAGTGCTCAGTAGGATTGACAAGTACATACTGTAGAATTCAAGGAACAAGGAACAGAGCACTCATGGAGGGCGGGAGCCTTCTCTCCCCCTGGCTCTCTTTTCCTCCTTCCAGACGGGCCTTGTGCAGCCCTCAGACGTGAGTGGGCCCCTGCATCACCTCCCACTCCCCTATCACAGCCCCACCATCGAGTGTCACCGGCGTCACCAGGGAAAGGTGCCTGCAAACCCTAAGCTTTGTTTCCCTGCCCCCCTACTCTCTCTTCCCTCCTTCCCTCTCCCCTCTCCTTGCATGTCTATACTCAATTCTCTCTCTTTACAGCAGGAATATAATGTTCGGCGGCTTTACACCCACTCTCTGAATGCTGCCAGCGAATAATGACTAAGGTGGTGGGTGGAAGTACAGCAAGTTGAGACCAATTTAGCAGTCCAGGGTGCCAGGAGGAGGGTGAGTTAGCAGCAAATGGCTTTGCAAAGGCAAGGGGAGCGAAGGTGCCCCCAAAGCCAGCAGACCATCGAGCCAAGTGCAGGGCTCGGCCCCGAGTGCAACAGGCAGGGATTGCCACAGCCACCGGCGAATCTCCATAGTGCAAAGCATGCACAGGACAGGGCAAGGTTTGAGATCAAAGCTCACCACAACCCCCAATCTCAGCTCCACTTTGGACATCTCTTGAGGGGCTGCTTTAATATATGCCCCTCGAGCTGTGAGTCTCACCTAGACTGGTTCCCCCTCTCTAGATGCTGCCTGGCTTGGGAGGATCTGCAGCTCTGAAGGGCTCGTGGCCATCCTAGACTGCCTGGGCATGGATGAGATGGAGGTTCTGTGATATGGGGGAGGGGGCTGCCTGAGCACACCTCCCATCATGCTATAGGGAGGCCAGTCCAGCTAGACAGATGTGGGGCCCTTCCTGGTCCTAAGAACTTAGGGTCTCTCTCTCTGAGGATGGGTGTTCTACCACGCACTTGTGAGTGTGTGAATGGGTACCAGAGGAGGGCACAGCTCAGGGGGAGGGGCGATAGCTGTGGATGAATGAATTGTGAGGTGCCGCACGTGCTCAGGCAGACTTCCTGGAGGAAGTTCTCTTCTCCCACAGGGATAAATTGACATAAAGGCAGATCTATTCGTGATCAGAGGGCTGCTCTTTGCCGCCTTTGTCCCACTGGACACAACCTACATTACATCTGTTCAGACACTAATTTGCCCATCACTTAGTAAGAAAAATGACCCCTTTCTCTGGATGGATTAGTACAACCAGCTCTGGTTGTTAGCTGACACACACAGACCCTGCTTGTACCGACTCTTTCTTCTGCTTTCCCTGGGCCAGCCCCTGCACCCTCCTTCCCACGACACTCACTCAGTCCTTTCCTCCACTGGGGGCAGCCTATGTCCCAATCACTCCCCTAGAGATCTGGTTTCCACAAAGTGCTTAAGTTCCCAGCGAAGAGACTGCTACCCTGTTTTAGTGTGGAACTTAGTTGCTATGGTCAAGAAATTGACTATGGAATAAAGCATACCAATGAAATATCACTAATTCAGATTCTGGGGCAATAAAATGTGCTCTCATTTCAATGTAAAGTGGACCCAAAAAACCTTACAAATTGATTAGCTATGAAGAAAAAACAAAACTGGGAATGGTGGCATACACCTGAGGCAGGAAGACTGCAAGTTCAAAGCCAGCCTCAGTAACTTGGTGAGACCCTGTCTTGAAATAAAAAGGGCTGGGGATGTGGCTCAGTGGTAAAGCACCCTGGATTCCATCTCTAGTATCCCCCCAAATAAAATAAAATATGCTAAATTTCATTCTTTAAAGCAAACCCCAAGGAGACATTCTATTGTCCTAGTTTATTATTTTTTTGGTTTTTTTTGAGCTTTTATTACACACGCACATACAAAGTGCTTAGGGAGAAGAGAGGAATAGAAAAAGTGAGAAAAAATTTTGAAGATGTACATGCTAAATTATAATAATTATGAAAGTAACTGAGTTTTTATCAATTTGATTTTTTTCTTAGGCATATTAATACTTTTCAGTGAACCTAAATCTAATTAGACTGGGGGTAGAGCCCGGTGATAGAGCACATGCTTAACATGTGTTGGCCCTGGATTTGATCCCCAGCACCCGCCCTGCATAATCCGTAGGGTCCAGTTATAGCATGACTGGGAGGCGGAATAATGGGTTCAAATCTCAAAACTCTTCGGAAAAATCTTAAAAGACCTCCTACACCTCTAAAAGTTTTGCTCAATTTCTTTGTCTGCCAAATGATAAAGGAAATCTTCCAGGGTTGATGGGAAATATTAATAATAACAATGTGTTCCCTTTTAAAGTCTGAAGTCCTGTGCAAGTAAAAACAGGATTAAAATCATTATTACCGGAAGCTTAGGGATGGCTGAGGGCAAGGTTCAGACCCAGTGTGATGTGGGAGGCACAGAATAGAAACTGTAGCGAGAAAAGGCTGCTTCACCCTGCAGCCTGGCAACTGAGTCCAGCTCTGCTTGATGTCAGCCAGAGGGTTTGAATGAGTTCCCTAAACCCTTGGAGGAGGAGCTCTGTATACTGGAGGTGGTCCATCTGCACACTGATTGGAGGCAGAGGTGACAGGTGAGTTACCTCCGCTTTTCATTCACCATGTTGTTTTGGAGGGGGAGACAGGCTCCTGCTAGGGTTCCCCTGGGAAGAGAAAGCCCCAGCTCCTCAGTTCTCAGCTAGCGTCTTGGAGGGCTGACTTTGGGGACTGCTCCAACTACTCTATACCTTCCTAGATTCAATTTCAAGGTTCAGTTCATGACCATGACCTCCCTCATATCTCTAGTTCACCTCCTTCCAGCGGGACAGCTGCTGCATTCAAAGTTGGTACAAACCCATTTCCAATTTACTTGTTACTGATTCATGTGAGCTGGTTTCTCTTTCCAATTATTTTTTTAGCCTTTAAAAATAAAAATCACCCATCTCCCTGGCATCTCACATAGATAAGACCTTGACTAAATAGTGAAATGCAGAGTTTTCCAAACTTGAATAGTGATCTTTGAAAGAAAATTTAGACTCATCATGAACCCCGGATAACACACATTGCCAACTTGATTTGAGAAATACCGAGGTGATGCAAAGGGCACAGGAAGAGAGCCACCTAATGGTGTGGCCTTGGAGAAACCATGGCCAGATTATCTACCCAAACATGGTAACAAGTCATACTTCCCAGTCCAGTGTCAAGAGTGTCCTAACTGCAGGAGCACAAAGATCAATTCAAACGCAATCTAAAATGTGAGAGCTAAGATGTAAGCTACCTAAAGATTCCCCAGGCTGGATAGCTCTTTGCTGGCAAAATCCCAGAACCCCTTCATTATTGCCCTGGAACCATCTGCCCCAGAGGATTGAAGTGTACAAAGCCCTGGCTCTAAATCCCATTTAGCATCTCCCCCCTTCTGTACTTCTACATTTCTGGACCTGGAGATGGAGTGGGTGAGGACTGGGGTTCTCTTAGGCTCCAGAAGTGTTGGAGGCAGTGCCTGGGAGCAGCTTACCCAGGCAGAGGCCCTATAACAGAGGAAGGGAAGTGAGAAGTCACACCAGCAAAGTGTGCCTGTGCAGAAACCCACCACTGGATGTCACAGTGCTCCCTGCCAAGGGAACTCCTCATCATAACCCAGCGGTGTATTCTGAACTGGGAATTCAAGAGAGAAGACCTCTGCTTCTGGGAACTTTGCAGTTCTTGGGGAGTCAGTGAATCAATACCCTGACACCACGGGATGGAGGAAAGAACTCAGAGGAAGGCCCTTGACCAGACTAGCTAGGGGGAGAAGGGGTGAGAATATTCTGCACAGAAGGAACATGTGTTTCTCTGCTTAATGGCAGCAGGAGAATGTGGAAGGAGCCAGGGTCTGGAGTCTTATGGACCTGAATTCAAATCCCTGTTCCTGTAGCCTCTAACCTAGCTAAGTTATTTCAATCTCCTCTGATAATCACACATGTCTGGCAGGGCTGCAGTGAGACTTAAAGGAGATAATGACTAAAAAGTACTGGGTACACAGAGTATTTAGTGAATGGCATTAAATCTCATTACAATATTGTCCATCTCACCAGTCCATAAGCTGCTTGACTGCAGGCTCTTCATCATTACTGTATTCAACTCTGCAGCCTTGCTGGAGTGCCCATGCTTTGGGAGAGTGTGAGGACAAGATTTGCCATTTGGTGTTGAGAAGCCAGAGGTCTGCATGCATGGGTGAAGAGGTAGACGGCACTGGCGCTCCCCAGCACACCCACTCAGATGCCTTTCTAATGCTAGCCCTTGCCACCATTTACTGAAACCCATGCAGACGGATGGGGCTTCTTACAGACATCCAAGTGCATGAGCTGAATTGGCAAAGCAGGTTAAATTGTTAAAGTGCACAGTGGCAGCAATAACTATTAAATAACAACCATCTTGAGCAATAGTGAATGTCCCACCCTCCCTCTCGCTTGCTTACAGACACACTCTCATCCTGGAAAGACACCTTTCCTTCCTCTTTCCACTGTTTTCTCCTGATTTCCATCAAGGTGAGTGTCTCACACTTAAATTTACCCAGCTGGGGGCTCCTTTTTGGACTCCCATTAGCCTAGACTTTGTTCCCAGTAGCTGTGGGGCCTCAGGGGGCACCCCTCCCTTCTGGTGCCTTGGTTTCTCCACTGGCAGACACAGAGAGTAAACCATGTCTCATGCCAACCTGGTAGTTACATTGTGAGGATAAAGGAGATAACAAATGAGATAATATCTATGATGCACAGAAAGTCCCTCAGAAGAAAGGCACTGGATAAATGCAAGATGTAGAGCCACACCTGATTAGTGTGTATGCTCTGCCCACAGCTCCTGCCCACAGACTCTTCTCCAGCCTTGAACACAACCACCCTTCTTGTCTGTAAAGGCTAGCTGTACATACCCATATGCACACACCCTTCAAACACTTCCATTTTCCCTGAGTGCCTGTAGAAAATTATTTTTGAACTTGGAGGAAGCTCCAGTTACAAATCCTCTCTTGCCCCTAACCGCAGCCTCCTCTCCAGGGTCTTGGTGTAGGCAGCTGATCTCCTCGTGGCTGGGCTCCAGGGCTCCCAGGATCACTAGTAGGCTGCACTTCCAGCAGAGTGGGGGACCCTTCTCTGGAGCAGCAAAGCTTTGTCCAGAACTCAGTGCCTGCTCACCAGCTTGCCAGCACTCAATGACCAGAGCAGGGGGGCTGACAGTAGACTGCTTAGGTGCTGGGGATCCATCAGCATCCCTTGTTTTAGGAAGCTGAGATTCGGAAGCCAACAGTCTGCAGCACTTTCCCAGGCATGACACCCGTGGGCGGGTGAGCAGAACACTCATATGCTCCGCAATTCAATCCTTTCCACTTGGAGCAGAAAAGAAACGTCACCTGGCCCTTGATGTTTCCGTGCCTGTTGCTGCCTGGTTGTGGGCTCAGCAGGCTGCTGACAAGAGGAGTTAAGCCTATAGTAGGGTGGGCTGGGGAAGGAGTGGGGGCCTGACTGCCTGCGGTGGGGGAAAAGATTGCACATGGTGTGTGACTGTGTGTCAGATACTGCCTGCATTGCACGTCCAGGACTGACCCTGGTGATCTGTAGTTCTAGAAGGCCGCTTAGACACCAGGTTCACCCACCTTTCTTTCTACCCACTTCACCTCCCGTGATTTACTCCTTCAGGGAAACATTCCAAGCGTCTAATTTCATCCGTGTCCTCTCCCCACCCGTGCGACCACGGCCCATCTCCGAAGTTCCAGGCGGCGAAGTTCAGCGACTGGTCCTTAACTGTCGGACCCTCTTTGGGGCCTCAGCCCCTGTGTCCTCACTTCCTCGCCTCGCCTCTGACACTAGTGTCACCTAACACTTATGTCTCCAAGATCAGATTCGGGGCTGGGAGTAGGTAATCCCTGTCTGCCAGAGACCAGACAAAGACAGAAGGACTGACGGACGCACCATCATTTCCTTGGGACTAGCGCCAGATCAGCAGCACCCACGGTGGCAGAGGGGGAAGACCCTGACAGCTACATGCGGAGACAAAGACACCTAGACAGACACTGACACAGACAGACAAAGACCGACGGACGCCAGGACGCACGCACGGACTGGCACGCCGCGCGGGGAGCTCAGTTTCCCCTGCAGCTGGGCGCCTGCCGCGGCCGCAGACACTCCACGGGAGCCGGCACGATCCTTGGTCCACCGCACCTTACCTGCGCCCTGAGCCTCGGGGCTGGTTTAGGATGTTCTTCTTTTTCTTTTTTTTTCCGGCGTCTTTTGCGATGTGCTCCAGTCCCCCTTCCTCCAGAGCTGGGGTGCCGGGTAGGTCCCTGCGGCGCGGGCAGCAGCTCGCGGCTCCCGATCGCTGGACAAGGCGAGCAGAGAAACTTTCGGCCTCCCAGCCGGTCCGCAGCCACCGCAGCAGCCCGCTCTCTGTTCGCCAGCCTCTGCGCGGGGTCCGGAGCCGCGGGCGGGGCGGGGCGCGGCGGGGCGGGGCCAGCGCCGGCGCCGCTGATTGGCCGGGCGCTGCGGGCAGCCGAGTCCTCCCTGCGCGCGGCCTTTGTTCCCCGCTGACAGCTGGGGCCGCTCCGACCCCCGGGCTACTACGTGCTCACGGCCAGCGCCGGACGCGCTTCCCGGCCTCCGCGCTCTTACTCCACCAGACCGCACCCCGCGGCACTGCTCGCTCTGTCTTTCTCGCCGCTCCCTTTCTCCCACTTTTCCTATCCTGATCTAACCCCGCCTTCCTCCGTTCATTCCCAGCACACTCCTTTATGCATCCCCTCTCCTGCTCCCTCTCAGCATTCTCCTCTTCTTTAACACTCCTTCCTCTGACAGCTTCCTTTTCCCAGTATTATCTCCCCACCTCCCGACCCCAGCAGAAAGCCGGGTTTCTGGGTTCCAAGACCCGCCGGACTAGCAGCCGAGTGCAGGGCATTGCTTCCCCACGCCGGAATTTCAGACTGGAGCCCAGAGCGCCGGCGCTCGCACTCACAAACGTTTCCAGTCACACTTTTTTACCTGGGTCACAGGGATAGCTTCAGGTGAAGGCAAAGGAAGCCCTCTTCGTTTGCAACTATTAATTGCACCCCAGTCCCTTCGGACGCCCTCATTTTCTCATCCACCCTCACTTTCAACTTCTAACAGTTGAGCAGGGAGGGCAATCAAGCTCACAAGCTTTGGCCGGACAAAGGGTCACTTGAAGGGGGACTGTGGAGGGGTGTCAGGTGCTGCCTGAGGGTTCACTGAAGCTAATCCGTGAAAAACAGGCGTGGCAGAAGGCACAGCTCAGTGCAGTGGGTGTCAGTCCTAGCCTGAAAGAGGCAAATGTGGAGGTAGGGGGGATGGGAAAGAAGTGGTCAGACAGAGGTGCTGACCTCTGATTACACATAGAATGGGGAAAGACAGCCTAAAGGGGAAAAAACCGTTGTCTTTTTTGTTGTTGTTGTCGTTTTTTTTTTTCCTGCCACTCCCTTGCTCAAAACCCAGCAGGAAAGCCTCCCTGCCTCCTAGGCTTGACCCTTAAGACTCCAATTCTAGGTTTCCACTATTGCAGAAGAGGGTTTAAGAACTCAGATCTTGGTACTTGTCATTTGAGCCAGCACCTTCAATCCCCTAGGGTAACAATTCCCAGAATGTAAACTTGAGGGCAGAGATTTATTTGTTCTATTATGTTGTGAGAAGTTTTGTTCACAGAGGTATCCCTAACACCTGAGACTTGCCAGGCACATAGTAGGCTATCAATAAATTCTTTGAAACGACCAATTTGTAGATTATAGTTTTTCTGGGAGGATTAAATGAGAATCCCTGGCTTGTGGTAAGAACATACGTGCATGGTAGCAATTACACATAACACTACAACGTCTATGTGTCGACCACAAAGTCTACCTGGCAGCCTCCTCTCCTTTACCCACCAGTGCATGCACCTGTCTCTTAATCTGAAAAAGTTTTCTCCCACTCCTCTCTCTCTCTCAAAGTCCAGTGCTTAAAATGCAATATTTACTCACACTTTCTCTGATAATCCCAGGCAGAACGATTCCTCGTTTCTTTAAAGTTTCATGTTTCTTTGGGTCCCATTTATTGACATATCATGTATGCTTGCTCTCAGGTAGGAATGTCTAGGGAATTTTTGCTGAAGGTGTGAATATAGATCCAACATTCTGACACTTAAAGGTAAGGCGGGACTCTGAGAAGGTGGATTTGGGGACCAGGGGGTTTCCAGACTTCAGTCAAACTCATTTTTTGTCTTAAGATGTGGCATTTGATGGAACCAGGCAAAGAACTCCTCAAGCCCATTCCTGGTTCTGGCTGTGTCACTGGCTATTTATATGCTCTTGGACAAGACACTTTCCTGGTTTGTCCGGGCAAGGCCACAACTGTGCTCATCTGCAAAGTGGGCAGTTTAAATGAGTTATTTCTTACGGGCCCTCCTGCAGCACTGACATCTCCAATGGAGATGCTCCATAGAACACTGACTATGATGTGCGGCCATATAAGGAGTGCCTTAGGCGGAGTGTGGGCAGTGTGTTGGTGTGTACAGGGTGGGACTGGGATGTACCATGGAATGACAGGAATACCCTAGGGAAGGGATTCTTCAAAGATGAAGTAGTGGCCAGGTGGGGCGGTGCACACCTATCATCCCAGTGATCCAGGAGACTGAGGTGGGAGGATGGCAAGTTCAAGGCCAGTCTGGGCAACTTACTGAAACTCTGTCTCAAAATAAAAATAAAAGAGGGCTGGGGATATAGCTCAGTACTAGAACACCCAGATTAAATCCCCAGGACCACAACGTGGACAACAAGCACAGAAACAATGATCAAGTGGGTGCCCGGAGACGGGGTGCGAGTGAGGAAGCGGGAGGGGGAAGACCTGTGACGGATGACACTGTATATGTGTGTTGTGGTTGTAGTGTGTGTGTGTGTGGGGGGGGTGGAGAGAGAGAGAGAGAGAGAGAGAGAGAGAGAGAGAGAGAGAGAGAGAGAG
>NW_025999944.1:9268874-9313674 GCF_001458135.2 Marmota marmota marmota | reverse complement strand
GGAGAGAGAGAGAGAGAGAGAGAGAGAGAGAGAGAGAGAGAGAGAGAGATGCCTCTGGAACATGATCTCCAGCAGAACAAAGCCGTAATTAGCTCCTGATTCAGCCATCAGGTATGGTCCTGCTATGGCTGAATGAGTTCACACATTCCATTCCCCCAAACTGTGGATTTCTTAATGTGACTCTCCCACTTTCTAGTCTTGTGAAGGAGCTGGCCCTTCCTGGACATCTGGGTTCCTGAGAAGCTGTCACATTGGGTCTCTGCATCCCTTCCCCTCTTCCTTGTTTGGGTCAAGTCTAGAAAGCAGGATCATAAAGCTTGTGCTTGTGAAAATTCCCTGGCCTCCTCCTCTATTTGCCCCCTGCCTACAGGGCTTACTGTTCTGGCTTGGCATCTCATTCTTCATTGCCAAGACCCAAGACTGGCCACACAGGACCAGACTCATGTGCCAGGTGAGCAAGCTGCCTGTCTGGATTGCAAACATCTCTGCCTGTCTTCCTTGATATATTTTCACTTATCACAATTTAAATAATTACTTAGATTTATGTTTGTCCCTCCAACTCTTCTATAAGTTTCTTGTTCAAAGACAACCACGTCTCTCCTTATTCAACACTGAATCCCCAGAACTCAGCACACTGATGGTATATTATAAGCACTCAAAAAATACCTAGATGGCTCTGGAGATGTAGCTCAGTGGTAGAGTGTTTGTCTTGTGTGCCTGAGTCTCTGGGTTTGATCCCCAGCACTGGAAAAATACTTGAATGAATACTGTGGTGTGTGTGTGTGTGTGCTTGGGATGATGTTTCAAAAAGAAGTGGACTCAAATTCAGAAGATCCACATCTGTTCTTGCTTCTTCTTCATTATTCTTGCTTGCAGTTTTGTTACAACATTTTTTGAGACCAGTTTCCCCTCAGTAAAATGGGTCTAATGACATTTGTACTCTCAATCTCATGGTGGTGGTAGGAAGATGGAAAGAATAGGGTTAAAGGTGGTGTGGAAGCTACACAATGGCACATAAATATTTAATACTGTGTTGGCAGGTAAAAAAGGCTGATTCTAGGTAAGTGAGGCTGGCTAATCTCCAGAAGTAGAAGAGAAAATTCATGAGGCCACTGAACAAAGCTTTAATGGATCAACAGATTGTACCCACTCTATCTCCTCGCCACCCCAGTCAAGGAAAAGGAAGGCTGATTTTCCTGCAGATAAAGCCAATGCCTCACAGCCTTAGAGGACGTCTCACCAGAGTCCTGTCCTCCTCTAGAGTAGAAAACAGTTCCCCTGGAGTTGCCCTGGGTATGCAACTTTTGTTATAAGAATGTACCTCTTATCTCTGGACGTCAGCAAACTGTGCTTTGAATTGGGAGAAGCATATTTTCCTTGACCTCTCTGGGTGTTCTGAAGATAAGCACGGTGCAATGAAAGTACCTTCCTAGAAAGCACCGTATAATTTTGAGGAATTGTTTATCATTATCACTGGCATTATTATCTGCAACTTAAAATTCTAAGTATTTAACCTGAATTCAGGTTGAGGAGACCAGAGAAGCTACAACTTAGTTGCCCTGGGAGAACTTGCTGACATCAGGATTCCCAGTCGGTGATGACCCTTTTCCACTTAGATGCTCAAGGAACATTAGGAAATATGTCCACCTTACTCTCTCAGTGAAAGAAAAAATGCATCAGAGAGCAAGATAAGAAACTGGCCCACTGGGTTTAAAGGCAGGCGCCACACCCATCTCAGAAGCATTGTAACTGGTACAGTGCCTGAGTGCGGTTTGAGGGGGTAGTGGTGACCACAGGCAGGCAGTCTTCCCCTGAGCAGAGAACAGTGGACCAGCCAGCTTGTCTAGTGCAAGACCAGGGCTCAAATGGCACTAACGGCTTCTAGTGTGAACAGGCTTTGTTTGGCTAGGCTGGCAAGACTCCTAGGATAATTCTGGAGGAAGCCTTTTATATAAAAGCCAGATCTAACTGGACTACAGAGAACTAAGAAGGAGAAGTTCTGGTTGATGCTCCTGCCCCTCCCCCTCTCCTTCCAACAGAATGGGGTTCCAGGTCAGTTTACACCTGGCTTCACACTGGTATCAAGGCTCAGGTCTTCTCCTCTTGATTCCGCCATCTTCAGAGCATGAGTATTGTCCTCAGGATTTCAGGATGGAGCCCTCAGTCTGATTATCACATACGGAATCAGCAGTGGACCAAGGAATGATAAATCTCTGTGACTGAGTTTCTTTGTTAGAATGAAGGAAGCCTTTCCCAGATGGTCCCCAGTTGATACAGAACAGGAGTGGTCACGTCACATAGTGGCCATTGTCAGATACTGTGGTGTGTGTGTGTGTGTTTGTGTGTGCACACGCATGCGCGTGCGCACAGGTGCACACATTTGGTTTTGTCCAAGCATTTTGAGGGTAGACTAGATATCGAGGTATACCTGTGAATCTCACCTTTGTCTTTGAGAAGGCAGAAGCCTTAGAGAGAACAAATAGTCATAGTGTGCCTATTGGATACCACATCTCTGTTGGACACTTTATCTATAGTATTCTATTTAATCACCATAGAAATCATTATCTCTATTTTCCAAATGAAAAAACTGCAGCCCAGTGTGGTTAAGTAATTTGTCCCAATCCTCACCATTAGTAAAGGGAAAAGGACTAGAATTCAGGCCCATCCAAAGCATTTCTTTTCTTTTCTTTCAGACTACCTATGTAGAATTGATTCTCTTCAACTTTGTCCTAAGCTGAGACCCCACAAATATAGGAGTCTTCCAGGGCCACTATAAGCACAAGACATAAAAGTTCAAATTGCTTTGCTTAGCTCTCAAACACGAACTTCTTCCCCAAGCCCTGCCCTGCCCTCCTGGGTCTCCTACCCCAATACTGTTGAAGTACCTTGCTCCTCAGGTTTTCACCGTGTACTTTGTAGCTTGTGTGCAATTGTTTCAGGGGAATGAATTTTACTTTCCTACTAGATTTTCAGTGCTCTGCTCACAATAGGCACTCAGCAAACATTTAATGCATAAATGAGGGGAAAGACCACCTCTTACGTTTCTATATCCTTAATAACATTCAGCCTGCTCCTGAGCACATGGTTGGTGACTAATGGACTAATTGACTTTGGGCTAATTTCTCCCCAGGGTTGAGGAATGGCCTGCAGACAAAGATGTTGGCATGGCCCTTGTCAGTTCTGAGGAAGGCCTTTTACAAATGGGCCCTGTCGTGCTCACATTTGCTCGTAGCCCTAAACTCATTTAAACAAATAGAGCATATGAGACCATGACTTCTGGGAAATCATTTAGTTCCTCTATGGGGAATGTTGGCACATTCATTCCCACCCCCCCAGGGGGGAGAAAAAAATAGCAGAGGCTTTGGAGCCTCTGTGTGCTGCAATTTAATTTACTCATTTACTCAGTGGTATCTCAGGAAGCTGCTCCAGGAGTCCTAGCCAGAGAGGCTGATGTTTTTTGAGGGTAGGAGGGAGAAGGGCTATTTGGGAGGAGAGTCTGCCCTGGACTTGGGCTCCTGCTGGCCTGCGGTGGCTTTCCCCCAGGTGCCTGCACCATTTCAGTTTGCATCTCCATCTCCGTCCTTCTCTCGTGTGTTCTGGGATTAATTCCATTCTTTCACTCTGCATATCAAATCCTGTATTGGGCAATCAGAGATAGATATATATATATTTCATATTTCTAGTAGTCTCCAGAACACGAACTCAGTGTAGTCACCTGCAAAACTTAGGGGAGAAGCAGCAGAGGGCAGGGGAGGGGATGTGGCAGGTGATTATAAGAGGGAGTCTCTGAAGTTGCTTCTAGCATTTCCCCAGCAATTACTGGGGGAAAAGAGAGAGAGAGAGAGAGAGAGACAGAGAGAGAGAGAGAGAGAGAAAATGGTGGCAGCCAGGTGGAGTGGCCCATCTGTAGAGGATCTTGGTTAGACTTGACTAATTTTACCTTCGGTGTTCAATAGAGAAAATTGTGTCAGGCATCAGTTTGCTTGAGGTTTCCTAGAGGTGGTACGGTTCTTCTCCATCTGCAGGGGCCCATCCTCGGGGTCAATCAACTCACAGGCTCTTTTCTTATCATTATTCCCTAAGCAATATGGCATGACAACTACTTAAGAGCATGTCCATTGTTAGTAGGTATTATAAATAACCTGGAGATGATTTAAAATACATGGGAGGATGTGTGCAGGTCTATGCAGATTCCAAACCATTTTATATGAGAGGCTTGAGCACCTATGGATTTGGGTATTCTGGGGGAGGCAGTCCTGAAACCCATTTCTTATAGGTTAGAGGGACAATGGTACTGCCTCATTGTGTGGCTGTGAAGGTAAATGAGGTGCTATGGGCAAAGGACTTAGAACAGTGCCGGGTGGAGAGAAAGACTCTCAATCCCTGGCTGTTGCTCTTCTTGCCACCTTCTTCCCAGTCAGAAACCCAGGTCCTTTCTACCCATTTTTTCCCTTATTAGAAACAGTCCCATGATTTGTGCTGAAGCTCATCCAGCATGATCTTGTAGAGAAAGAACTACATTTAAAGCCTGTGGACCTGGAGTGGGCCATGTGGGTTTGAATTCTTCTCTGTACCTAGTGGCTGATTGTGTGACCTTGGTCTAGTCTCTAGGCTCCAAATGCTCGTTTTCCTGGTCTCTTGGGTGATCTTAACAATATAATTCTACCAGAGTTGGACACAGGAAATAAGATACATGGTAGACTACAATTCTCAGGGGTAGTGACTACTATAAAATGGAGCACTTCCCACTGGGGCACGCAGGACTGACAGCTTAAAGTCATCTCCTTCCTGACTCCGCCCCACCCCCTTCCCTAAGGTCTTTGAATTCTATCAAAGGAGATAATTATTCTGAATGAATGAGGCAAGAATCAATTTTCTAGTGTTGGAAGTGGTCAAAGGAAGTACTTGGACTTCCTCTAGTCCTTGAAACCTCAAGGTCAGGTTCTGAGTAGAACTGGAACACCAAGTGCGAAGCCCTGGCTCCCTGTGGGGAGGCAGCCAGGGGAACCAATCCAAAATGGCAGCTTGAGAGGAAGTAGCCGGCTGCCTGTTCTGGAACCTCTCAGAGCAGTGTTTGGAGTGTTCTCTCTCATTAATCCTATTTAAAGCCCTGCTGCGGAGAGAGGGGAGGCGGGGAGTCCTGTTTCAACTTGCAGCGGTGAGGTTCCCTGCCGCCAGCCACCTCCGTGGCTGCAGGGCTGAGCTCGGTGCCAGGAGGGGCAGGCAGCCTTTCTAGGGCCACTGCTGCTGGCTGTCACCACCTCAGCTGCACAGACTTCCCCGACCCTTAGACCTGCGTTTGACTGGCCTGACCCTGTCCCTGATCTTGGTGGAGACAGAAGCTGTTTGCCACGAAGGCAGGAGGTGCGGTCTGGCTCTTCTGGTGATGAAGGGTGATGGGTAGAGGTGACTTTCCATTGAAGTGCAGTGCGGGTGGGGGCCAGAAACAGGGGGCTCTTGTGCAAGACTGCTTTCTGGGAAAGTCCCTCTCCCTCTGGGCCTGGGGAGGTCTTAAATGCTAAGAACAAATATTCTCAGCTTCTTTCTTTGGGGTTCTCATGGAAGAGCCAGATGGAAGGAGAAAGAACCTCGCTTGCCTTGGAGGGGAAATGTGTGATCAAACCTGTTATTAATGAGGCAGGGCCAGCCTTCTCCAGAGAGAATATGGGGAGTGTTTTCCTCTCTGGTATTATTTCTTGGAAGCCAAGAAGAGACTCCTTTTTCTAACGATCTCCCTGTAATTGAGATCAATGTTTGAGACTCATCTATGGGCAAGACAGAATCTTATACTGTTGTCTGCAGACCAGAGTTCGTGGGTAGATCTGACATATACCAGCTATGTGACCATGAGGGTCAGCTGACTTAGCTGTAAGGTTCAGAGAAACCCCATGTTACATATCTCACCCAGTTATTACCAAGACCAAATGAGGTGGACCGGAAGACACTGTACCCAAATGGCAGGATCTCCTTATCCTGACTTATACTTGTTTCCCAATATTCCTATAAGCATCAGGGGCCAAATACTAACATTACAACTACAGAGAAAAGCTTTCCCTCCTCTTGCTCTCAGGACCCTTTCCCTGGGACTTCTGTCTGACAAAGGTCTGAGCCTTTCCTAGAAAGACTGGCCAGAGCTTGAGAATCCTCTGTCCCATGCTCAGTAGAATACTATAACAGTATAATCGATCTGTAGGAAAGACAGAATCTTCTAGTGGCATCTGAAGATTTAGTAGCAAGTGTAATCTGTCAACGGGAAACAAAACTCTAATTCAGGACCAACACCGCTGGGGCCAATGACCTTTGGGAAGGCACTTAATTGTTTTATATCTTAGTTTTTCCTCTCAACAAAATGGAGATAATAAAATTGCATCCCTTGTGTGCATTTGGCTTGCATAAGGGTGACAGGAGACTGAATAAAACCTTGCAAATGTAAGGTAATTTAGACCCCTGGGACTGTCAGGCTGTCCTTGATAAACGCCCATTTGGCGGGGACTCTTGTTATCTTGAAACACAGCCAACTTCACAAGGATTTGCATGAAACTCCTACAATGCCAGGCACCATTCTCATTGCCTTGAGAGCAGTAAAGCAGTTGGCGAAAATATGCTATTTTAGGATTTAAAACTGAAAAGCAAAAAAAAAAAAAAAAGGAAAAAAATCGATGTGAGCATAAAGGGATAATTTAACAGGATTGTACTCAAGAGGAAAGGGGGAGACATTATATATTAACTTCTAGTCAAGTGGAACTTGACTTTTATGTAGCAAGAGAAATCACCACCACTGGAAAAACAAGTTAACAGCCCTGTTATCACCAAGCAGGGAGAAAGTGGTGCAAACTATCTCTAAGACGTCTCCGGGGTTTGAGGAAAAACACTCATGTTTTAGACCGACAGAATCTTGGCCTGGACATCAGCAGACGTGTCCTTGTGGATTTCCTTTTCTCCTCAGGAGCAGAGATTTAGTAATTGGTAGAGGACTTGATATGCTCCAACATTCTCTCATTTGATCTTTGCCAACCTTCTAACGTAGGGAGAGCAGGGGTTATGTCCCCAGAAGATCGAGGCTCTGTGAGATTAACTCACATTCTAACAAGCCACAGAATATGGCAGAAACCAAGTCTTTTTTGGATTCACGTTCTTGACATACAAACTGAAACCTATAGACTAATGAGAATTTGACAGAACTAAATATCATCTTGACCCATGTGTCATCAGTGCAAGAATCCTCTTGAGAGCAGGTAGCTACCAAACTGCTCCAAGATTTATGTTAACAAAAAACTCACTATTTCCTGAGACAAACCCATTTGCTTCTTTAGTTATTTATTATTTGTTTACGTATTTTTTTTAGGTACTGGGATTGAACCCAGGAATGCCTTATGACTGAGTCACATCCCTAGTCCTTTTTATTTTATACTTTGAGCTAAGTAGCTGAGACCTGCTTTGAACTTGACCTGCCTCAGCCTCCCAAGTTACTGGGATTGCAGGTGGCCACCACTCACAGGGCAAACCATTTTATTTATAACATTTTTACATATTGGGGAATTTTGGTGAAAAGAAAATGAAACTCTGTCTCCCAGTAATGTAAGCCTATCCATCAACGGTTCATTAAATGTTGAAGCTGGAGGAGAGCTTGGAAATGATGTAATGACAGCTCAGGTCTAAGTGATGGGTCAACGTGAGCTGCTGGGGGAGCTCAGGGCTCTGGGCTCTGCTCCCAGGCTGGTCCTCCAGCTCTACTGCATTGTGCTAACCCTGCCCACTTGAGCAACTCTAATAAGCCAACTCCTTCTTCCATCCAAAAGTCTCACAGATATCTGAAAACCACAATCCAGTCTGCTTGAGTTTCTTTCTTTTCAATTTGACTGTTCCCACTACTGGACCAATACTCTTAGAACATGATTTCCTCATTCATTCAACTTATATTTCAATAGAACCAGCTCTGCCCAACACTCTGCTCAATGCTGAGTAGTGAGCAAGACGGATTCATCTGTGTCTTTATGAAACTTCATGAGATAGCCTGGTAGGGAACACAGGCATTGAACAAAGAAAATAGAGGGTGGGACATGTGATGACACAGGAAGGACACAGACATCTAGGAATCATTTCAGGAAAGGCACCTGATCTGTGCCACCACCAACCACCTTGTTGCCTGGGTGCTTGCTTTCTGTCTTGCAAGGTCTCCATGAAGTCTGGGCCCTGAAATGGTCAGATCAATTCACATATTTGTTCAAGACAGACAGAAGCCAATCTCTTTTCTCTCCTCCCCACCTTTTTTTTTTGTAAAATGTTTACCTTATTTCTTTTTTTTTCTTTCTTTTTTTTTTTTAAAGAGAGAGAGCAAGAGAGAGAGAGAATTTTTTCAAATTTTTTTATATTTTTAATGTGGTGCTGAGGATCGAACCCAGCGCCCCGCGCATGCCAAGCGAGCACGTTACTGCTTGAGCCACATCCCCAGCCCCACCCCCCCAGGTTTTTTTGAACAAATTAAATTGTCACAGGTGGGGGCGTGGGCGGAGGGCAAGCTAAAGCTGAGTTTGTTTGTTTGTTTGTTTGTTTGCATCTTGCTGCTGGCTTCTGGTAGCCTGAGGTCACCTAAAACCCATGTGATCTACTGTCCAGTCAGACCTGTTCAATATTTTCATGGAAATGAAGCAATTCACAATTCGCTCATACTCTATTTCATCTTTTTGGCTTGGGTCCAAGATTCTACTCTGTAACCATCTTTGTCTGGGTTTCTAGTAACAAAGATACGTTTGCAAGAACTAGAAACATGCTCAGGTCATCTCGGTTTGTGGGAGTTTATTGTATGGACAAGAAAACCACAGGCCCCCAGCAAGGGCTCCTAAAGAAGGCACTGTTACTCATCACTGAGGAGTGACTACAGCAGCTGCAAAACAAAGACCCTGGGACCGTCTGCCCACGAACTGTTCTTCCTCTTCTTCCTACTGGAGTCTTCTTCTCTCCTCCTCCTTCTGCCTGTGTCTATCATTGTTTCTTTCCGTCTTTTCACTTCTGCACCCTCCTGTCAGCTGCCTGTGCGGCTTTTAAAAGCCCAGGAGATCTGAGTAAAGCAGCCTTCCTTATCCAGCATCTTGCACCTGCGTGGTCTGGACTCTGCAGATCAGACACTGTCCCTGATCTAATCGGCTGTAGACGGAAGGGTGGCATCTTGTCCGAACAAGCACACTCAGAAGAGGGGTGTGGATGATCAGGTCCCAGAGCAAAGACTCTTAAAGTGACTAAGTGTCTGAGTGCTTCATAACCAGCTTCTCATTTACATTGAGATTTCATTCCTTTAAGTGTTTACTTTATGTTTTCTGGGTTTCACTCTTTTGTGTCTAGTTCCAGACGTGGTCCCTCCCTTACAAAGCAGGCCGTCTCCTTTCTCCTCTTCACGTGTGTGCTGGAAGAAAGAACCATGATCCCAGCCACTTGTCACTTGAACCAGAAGAGATTTATTACTTTTAATCTAATTGATGCTTGTTATAACAGGAATGTCTTATGCATCAACAAAGATATTGTCCAAACTTGTGGTGGAGTTGGCAGTCACTCAGTGTCTTGCCATATACCCTCCTTCTTGTCTCTACATCTAGTCTTTGATGGGCAACCAGGAAGGGGGGATTCAGAAAGCTGGTTTTCTGGAAGGATAGAGATAATGTCATCTGTGGTTCCTGCGGTCAGCCATTCTGATGTCATTTTTTTGCTTGACAGAACTTTATAGGATCTGTAGGACTAAAAGACAGACACTCAACAGGGTACTTAAATGTCCATTGGATACTCCCTATTTCAAACAAAATATAATTACTTTTTCAGTTTCTTGCAATCAAGGTATGAAGGTGGAGTCAATCAATAGTGTCCTTCATAAATCCTGAACTTGGCTAAAGTCATAACAGCATGCATTGAGATCTGTAGGGCAGAAGAAGTTCTCTAAGTATAAAATTAAAATAAAGTAGTGTCCCAGACCCCCCAGTGGGTACCTGAAACTGTATATATATATGTTTTTCCTATACTGACACACCTAAGATGAATTTTAATTTAAAAAGTAGGCAATGTAAGAGATTAAAAATAGTAACTAATAACTAAATAGAATGATTATAAAAACATATTATAATGAAAGTTGTGAATGTAGTCTCCCTCTCAAAATATTTTATTATATTATACTCACAATCTTGTGATGGTGTGAAATGATGGTATGCCTGTGAGATAAGATGAAGTGAGATGAGTAGCTCAGGAATTATGACACAGTGTTAGGCTGCTATATAGCAGTGCCTTGAACACCAGCTCTGTAATATCACAACAGGCCATCTGATTACCAAGATAGCTACAATGTTACTAACAAGCAGGTAGTGTATACAGCATGGATACTCTGGACAAAGAGATGATTTACATCCTAGGTGGGAAAGATTTTATAACACTGCTCAGAATGGAGTATAATTTAAAATTAGTAAATTTTTATTTCTGCAGTTTTTCTTTTAATATTTTTGTACTGCAGTTTGATTGTGGATAACTGAAATTGCAGAAAATAAAACTGTGTATGGCAGAGGGACTACTATATTATGCAAAATAAGAATGGCTGTTTGATCAATATGCCTCAATTGTCTATCCTGTGATTTTCAAAGTATGGGAATCTGCTAGAAATTCAATGTCTCAGGCAGCACCCCCACCTTCAGAATTAAACTCTGTGGTTGGGAGCCATTAATCTGTGTCTTAGCAAGAACTCTAGGTCGTTTTTTAATTTTTTAATTTTTCTTTTTTTTTTGGAGGGGTGGGTAATGGGGATTGAACTCAGGGACATTCAACATTGACCCACATCCCCAGCCCTATTTTGAATTTTATTTAGAGACAGGGTCTCACTGAGTTGCTTAGCACCTTGTTTTTGCTGAGGCTGGCTTTGAACTTGCGATCCTCCTGTCTCAGCCTCTCCAGTTGCTGGGATTACAGGCATGCACCACTGCGCCCGGCTCTCCAAGTCATTTTGATGTACTCTTAAGTTGGAGAATCACTGTCTTTCAATCAGAGAAGCCAGGGCCATTTTAATTTTCACACACATCACTAACCAAGGTAAAAAGTAAAATAGATGTACATTCTAGATGTTTACGCAAATATATTTATATATTTTGTACATAAATCTTATATGTATATGTACTCCTATAATTATATATTATATATTAATACAAATTTTTATATTTACAGATATCCATGCACACACATGAAGCAGACCTTGTGAACTATGCAATTTGAAGATTTGTTCTCTGGAGGATTTGAATAGAATCATTTTTCTTTTTCTAATTTGCACTTAGAACCAATTCATCAATAAGATAAAGAAATAGTGGAAGTCCACAAGAAGGAAATCTAGACACCCTTGTCATTTCTCACAAATACTAGGTTGCTGAATGTGGTTTGAGTCACAAGAAAGCATCCCATGAGGAATTAGAAGAAATCAGGAATGCCATACTTCACATGGGAGGAAATATCAGGAACAAATAGAAAGCATTCTCCCCCACAACCCTAGATGCTAAAATCCACAGGGGTTTGTCATTAGCCACAATTAACCAAGAACATAGCTCTCCCCACTTAAGGCTGGAGGGGAACTCTAAATTGAGGCACTCCTTCTTCCCCATTTAGTTCCCATGTCCCAGGTACTAGGTGTATTGCATCTTTGGGTATTGTCCTGGAACCTCTTCAAAACAATTTAAAGTCCTGTGTTTCTAAAGTTTCTGAAATGGGTGATTAACTGTCCACTAATAGGGGTGGAGGTGTAACTCAATGGTAGAACACTTGCTTAGCATGTGCAAGGCTAGTATTGGGGGTGGGGGGAAAAGTGCAATAGTTAAATGAACTCCAAACCACTCTGTAGCCATGGCTGAAAATTGACTCCTATCCCAAATCACGTCTAACTGCATTTTCCAACATAGCACATCAGAAGTTCAATGGAATTACATGACCTACTAAGATCTTCTAATTATAAACTGCATAAAGATATTTCAGTAATAAAATGCTTGCCGTTTAGGAACACCCCAAGTCTGAATGTAAATTCCTCCTCACTATTGAATTTCTAAGGAAAGTTTAAGTTCAAAGATTAAATATCCTTGCCAAGTCAAAGTTGAAAGAAACCAATCTCCATAATCAAATTTGCTTGCTTTTGTAGTTCAAGTTCAAGGAAATTAAAGTTTGAAATTCATCTTCTTCAATTTCTTATTCTGTTTGGACTCAGCCAGGGAATTCCTGATGGTCGGGTTTAGCTGGGATTCCTTCATCTGCCACCACCTGGACCTTCACGGGATGGTGTAATTCCTTTAGGGCCTCAAGAGTTTCATTCATCCAATGCCAAGTCTAAGACACCTCACTTTGAAACAGCTTGATCATTAAGAGGACACATAAGATTATCACAGAGTCCAGACTTCGTGTACTCCCACACCTCCAATTAAGAATATCAGTCAACCTCCAGCACTTACCCCAGACAAAATTATGTTCTCAGATGGTAACATTTAGCGCTGCCTCAGGGCCAATCTACCTGAGGGGAGGATGAAGACCAAGGAGACCGTGGCTTCCTCTTTACCATCATACAGTCAGTTTGACAGCTGGAGTCCACAGCTGACGAACTTGACCTCAATTGGAAGAAATTTCCTGGAAAATAGTTTAATTTCGGTGTCATGAATTGTTTACTTTCAGCATTATGAATGCCTAAACCGGGACTGAAGGCCATCTGTGCACACTGCCTGCACTCCGTGAGAAGGGCCCGGACACATTGCTGCCTTTCTGCACAGCCTATACATGTGCCTTAGCAGTGTCCCTCTCAGGAAGGGTTTCTGCAGGTCCAGGGCTGCATGGAGGGTGAACCTTTCAGTCTCTGCTCTATCAAGTGAGCAAATGTTTTCAGTTCTGGGCCACGGAGAAGAGTGCAGTAGCCTTTTGTTCAAGGAATTTTTTGGAGCAAGAAGCTTCTGGGCAAAGTTTTTTCCCTCATGCCCATATGTCCCTGCTGGAAAGTTATCCTCGGATGATTCTGACCAGAAGCTGCTGTGGGCTTCAGAATGTTTTGCCCTATGGATTAGAGAGAGCTGCTCCTTGACTTCTCCAGACCTGTTTTTTTGTTACTGGGGATTGAACCCAGGGGTGCTCTACCACTGAGCTTCATCCCCACTCTTTTTATTTTGAGATGACATTTCACTAAATTGCTAAGGGCCTTGCTAAATTGTGGAGGCTAGCTTTGGACTTGGGTTCATCTTGCCTCATCCCCTGAACCGCTGGGATTACAGGTGTGCCACTACTGTGCCCAGCTTCTCTTACACCTTGAAACTAATCTCATGAATATAAAATCAACCCTTCCAAGACTCCCTCTTTGAGCCTGAATGTAGAATGGCATTTGGGAAAGAGAGTTTAGCTGGGCCAATTTAGGCCTGGCAGTAACAATTAAAAATTAGAACATCAGCAGTACTCTGTAGCCAACAAGAGAAATAGGCTCACTTACAGTTTAAAAGGAAAGGATGTTATTCTGCCCATCAAAGACTGAAGACTCCTTCCTTATCCCATCTTGCCCTCGGCGGGGATACAAGTCCAAGCTGCTTCTGCACAGTGAATTAGAGCAGCCTGCAAGGAGGCTTCTTTCTCAAGGCCCCAGTTAACTTACTAGACTGGCATCTGCTCTGACCAACCACCTGGCCCGAGCATCTTTGCTTCCAGCAGGTCCAACCAGAGCAACGTGTGCTTGAAGCTGACCCTCTCCATTGGACAAAGCCGTTACAGGCTGTGCCAGCTCTCTTTCTTGTGACTACCCTGCTCCTATCCTTACCGTGATGAATCCATCTATTGCCCTCACCAGAGGCTGAAGCAATGCAACTGCCCAGTCTTGAACCTCAAACCTCCAGATCTGTAAGCCAAATAAACCTCTTTATTTATAAAATTAGGCAGCTTCTGGGATTTTGTTATAGTGATGACAAGCTAATGCAGGTATCAAGACATTGAATAGGGAAGGAGTATGTTTTCAACAACTAAAATTAGAACAACTAGACGTCCACATGCAAAAGTATAAATTTGGACCCCTGCCTCACACCATATCACTACCATCACCACCAAACAATAAAAACCCTCAAACCCCAAAAAACTCAATACGGAAAATAGGTTTAAATGTATGTGTTATAACTAAAAATTTTTAGAAGAAACAGGAGTGATATTTTGAACTAGGCAATGATTGCTTACAAGTGACTCTAAAAGCACAAATGACAAAATAAAAGATAAGAACCATATAGTAGATAATGAATTGCTATTATTATTATGTTTATGTTGCATGTGAGACCATCAAGAAAGTGAAAAGTCAAGCTGGGCGTGGTGGCACACACCTGAAATCCCAGGGGCTGGGGAGGCCGAAGCAGGAGGATCACGAGTTCAAAGTCAGTCTGAGCAACTTAGTGAGGCTGTAAGCAATTTAGTGAGAACCTATCACAAAAAAAAAAAAAAAAAAAAAAAAAAAAAAATTTGAAAAAAAAAAAAATTAAAAGGGGCTGAGGAGGTGGCTCAGTGGTTAAGCACCCTTAGATTCAATTGCTAGTACCATACCCCACCCCAACAAAAGTGAAAAGACAAACCCCAGAGTGTGAGAAAATATGAAAATGTTTGTAACTCACATATCTGATAGGGAATGTCAGACTATCTAAAGGACTCTTATGATTAATTAACAAAAATATAAATAACCCAATTTAAAAGGGGGCAAAGAATCTAAGTTGGCATTTTCCAAAGAGGACATATAGAAATGTCCAGGAACATATGAAAATATTCTAAACTTCTTTATACATTAAAAATACCTAATGAAATACCATACTCAAGAGGATGGCTATAATTAAAAAGACAGATATTGTGTGGATGAGGATGTGGAGAAATTGGAATCTCCCACATTGCTGACAGGCATATAAAATGGTTCAACCATTTGGGAAAACGATCTGGCAGTTCCTCAGAAAAGCTATACATAGAGTTGCCATATGACCCAGCAATTCACTTCCCTTCCAGTTATTATTAATATTTTGGTACTGGGGCTTGAACCCAGGGTCCTGCACATGCTAAGCAAGCACCTCACCTCTGAGTTACACCCCAGTCCTCACTTCTAGTTACATCCCCAAGAGAAATTAAAACTTACACCCACATAAAAGTTTGTACATAAATATTCCTAGCTGCACTGAATATTCATAGGGGCCAAAAGTCAAAACACGCAAATGTCTGAACTGATGATGGATAAATTAAACACGGCATAGTTATTCTGTGGAACATGATTCAGCCTAAAAAGGAACAAAGTACTGACACATCCTAAAATTTGAATAAGACTTGAAAACTCATGCTAAGTGAAAGAAGCCAGTCACAAAAGACCACATGTTATAAGTTTCCATTTACACGAAATGTCCCCAGTAGACAAATCTCTAGAGTCAGAAAGTAGATCTGTGGTTGGGGAGCAGGGGGTGGCTTGAAGGGAAATGAGGAGTCCCTGCTGGTGGGTATAGTGTTCCTTTTGGGGTGGTGAAATGTTCTAAGCCTGATTGTGGTGGTGGTTTCACAACTCTGTGACTATACTAAAAAAACATTGAATGGTATACTTTGGGTGAATTGTATGGTATGTGAATTATATCTCAGTATCACTCTTAAAAAAGAAAAACAAACAAAAGCAAAAATTGCATGCTTCTTGATGACAGAGACCACGTTTCATACTTCTTTATGAAATAAATATGAGTGAAGAGTGGTCCTGGCTGATGTTGCCCTGGGTTGAGCTCCCACCTAACAAGGCTTGATAGTACTGGAGATAAGTTTCATTTATTTTTTTGGTACCAGGAACTCAGGAGCACTGGACCACTGAGTCATATCCCCAGCCCTATTTTATATTTTATTTAGAGACAGGGTCTCACTGAGTTGCTTGGGGTCTCACTTTTGCTGAGAATGGCTTTGAACTTGTGATCCTCCTCTTTCAGCTCCTGAGCTGCTGGGATTAATGATATTTCTTAATGATATTTTTGAAGACTGCACTGTGCAGTGGAAAGATAGAGTGCATCTCTTTAGGGTCCTCTTTCTCTATTGCAATTTTTTAAAATTTATTTATTTTTATTGTGCTTTTATCAGTGCATTATCCTTTGCCATTTATTAAGTCACTTGGAGAAGGCTGGGTGCAGAAATCTCAAGAAGAGGCCCTGGAAAGCCAGCTGCTTCCCTCTGCCTGTGGCTGCTACAGGGCCCATTGCTGAGTAGTCCCAGACTTGGCCTTGACCTTGTTGGTCCCCGTTTTTCCTTTTTCTTTTTCTTTTTTTTTTTTTTTGTGGGGGAGGGGTACTGGGAATTGAATTGAATTAAATCCAGGGGTGCTCTACCACTACCACCAAGCTCTATCCACACCCTGGCCTTCTTTTATGTTTTGAGACAGGGTCTCATTAAATTGCCAGGGCTGGCCAGGCATAGTGACACATGCCTGTAATCCCAGCAACTCAGGAGGCAATTTAGTGAGACCCTGTCTCAAAAAAAAATAAAGAGGGCTGGGGATGTGGCTCAATGGTAAAGTGCCTCTGGGTTCAATCTCTGGTACCAAAAAAATAAAATAAATAAAATAAAATAAAAATCTCCAGGGCTGGCCTTGAACTTGCGATGCACCTGCCTCAGCATCCAGAGTGCCTGAGATTATAGGTGTGCGCCCTCACACCAGGCCTTTGGTCCCTTTTTATTATCGCCATTGCTTGGCCTGACTCTGGGTGCTAGGTCAGGGCCTCAATCTGCAATTCTGTCTGGAAAAGTTAGGGAGTCTCCATGAAGCCTGGGAGCAGGAAGCTGGGGAGAGAGCTCTCCCAGGGCCTGCTCTCTGTTCTGCATTCCTGGAGGATCCTGGCCCAGGACCTCCTCTGCTGAGATAAAGACACACAGCAAGTCACACCCCTTTTCTGTGCTGACTGCCAACCCAAATGCCAGCTCCATTCTGTTCCCAAACTCAGGCTCTCACAGGGTTGGACCCAGACCCTCAGCCCTTCTCTCCTCTATTTCTCCCTGGTCCTATCTTCTCTCTTCCCCTCTCCTCCTTCTTCCTAGCGCTTCCAGCAAGCAGTATCAAGTACAGACCTTCCAGTTAGACAAACACAGACCTTCCAGTTAGCAAACCTGATCAGCCTCGCCCCTCCTCCTCTTGTTATCTGTGCAAACTTGGCCAAGTCAGCTAACCCTGGTGAGCCCTTATTTTTCTCATTAGTAAATAGAGATAATTATAGCTCCCTGGGAGGTGGGGCTGGTGGGGTGCGAAGATTAAAAGAGATAACGCAGCTAAAGTAGTTGGCTTCCTGTCTGGGCCCTGGTAAGGGGTTTGCAGTTGGTAGCAGCTGTTCTTATTTCCTCCTGGGACTGGGCAGAAAGCTCACCCCAGATAGTGGGGTGTTGAGGAACCCTGGCAGGCTGAGTCCCAAGCCTCCTGTCTCTGCTCCATGACTTGATCCCATTTGGCTGAACTTGCAGCAAACAGCCACTGAGCCCTTCCAATCTCGGGACTTCTGGTTTGTCCCTGGAGTTGGGGCTGGAGGAGAGAAAAAAGGAATCCCAGGCAGCCTTGTGGATTCCTTCTGTTCTGGGTCTTTTGCAGAACGCGTGTTTAGTCCAAGGCACTCCTCTACACCTTCAAATCATTCACATTTGCAGATGGGCGGTCCCCTCTGGGATATGTTTAAGTGCATGAATGCAGTAAGAGCCTTTTGTCATAAGTACTTTCCGGCCACCTCCACCCGAGGCCTCTGTTCACCCCACATACTCTAACACAGCTGAAGTGTTCTCTCTCAGGGCCGTGGCCTTGTTTAAGGAAGTTGGGGCACAAGGTCCTCAGCAAGTCCCTGACCAGCTCTCAAGCCCTGGCTTTCTGGTTTCCTTCTGTTTGCTCACAACACGCAGGACGGAGAGAGCGCAGTCAATATCTCTTGCCTGGCGAAGAAGCGTGGGCTGGTTCCCTGCCCTTCCCTGGGAGCCCAGCTTAGCACAGAATGAAAGGGAAATGGAATAAATGTCCCAGGCCCTGCAGCCCACCAAGGTCGTGGTACTCAGAGCACTGCTGTGAGTCACAGCTGACCCTCCTTTGTCACCCACCCATGGGCAGTGTAAACAGGCAGGCGAGGAGGAGGGTTGGGAGCCGAGGGATTTGTCCCAGTGTAGCACTCTGTCAAAGCCCACAGCTCCCGACAGCAAACTCGGGGGAGAACACTTCATAGCCAGAGCCAGGGTGGTGAGCTCTGCTGCACAGGGTTCCACTTCCACTCACGGAGCCCCTGACGGGGAGGGGTTTTTACCAGTGAGAGCTGAACCATGAGCCAGTCCCAGAATGACTTTCTTTGAAACTTATTTTCTGATAGAGTCTCTGCATCAGAGGACAGGCGTGTGGTTTGGCTAGTCAGATATGGGGCCAGGGATTGGAAAAGTGGAGCAGATGTTACCCTGTTAATTGTCTGTGATCCAAAAGTTAGGGCTCCAGCTGGGTACAGGGAAGCCCGCCTATAATCCCAGCAGCTCAGGAGGCTGAGGCAGGAGGATGGCAGGTTCAAAGCCAGCCTCAGCAAAATTGAGGTGCTAAGCAACTTGATGAAACCCTGTCTCTAAATAAAATATAAAATAGGGCTGGGGATGTGGCTCAGTGATTGACAGCCCTTGAGTTCAATTCCTGGAGTGTGTGCATGTACGTGAACACACACACACACACACACACACACACAAAGAATCTAAAATACTGTTTGGTCTCTACTTACTGGGAATGGGATGGTGAAGTAGCTGAAATCTTAAATCCAACTCATTGATGTTGAGTCCTGTGGGTGGTACAGTCACAAGGGAATAAAGATTAAGTCATCTTTCCCAATGGGCTTTGAGGAATTCTATTTCTAAGTCTCAGCAAATGGCTCAGAAATGCAGGATTTTGTTGATCTGTTACTGCCAGTTTTCTATAGCAAATAATCCCAAATAATAAATGATTCTCTTGGTCTTAGTCCACGTAATGTTTTATATTGCACCTGAGGAGATATATCTGCCACCTAGTTACTAAGCTTACATGGCTATTAATGTCTCCTGTGTGTTGATCCTGGTTTTCTAACCAGATTATCACTTTCTTAACCAGATTATCACTGTTCCTTAGCTTTCTTTATATTTTTCACAGTACCTATCAATGCTGGACATGGTGAATTCTGTATTGTTAAGTTCTAGAGTTTGTTTTATCATAGATGCTGAACCAAAATAAATAAAATGGATTAGAAAGAGAGCTAAGGGGCATGGAGGCACATGGCTATAACCCCAGAGACTCAGGAGGCCGAGGGAGGATCATAAATTCAAGGCCAGCCTGGGCAACTCAGTGACATCCTTCCTCTTAATCAAAAGGGCTGAGGATATAGCTCAGTAATAAAGCACCCCTGGATTCAACCCCCAGTACCAAAATAAATAAATACTAAATAAATAAAGGGAGCTGAGCTGAGCTCTCTTGCAGCCCACTATCAATTTCTTCCAGTAACTCAACTTTTCTTCTCTTTCTTCACCTTGGACATCCCAAACAGCAAAAACAGCCACCAATGGATCAGCTTTAAAAACTGAGCTAGGGCCGGTTGCAGTGGTGCACACCTGTAATCCCAGTGCTCAGGAGGCTGAGGCAGGAGGATCGTAAGTTCAAAGCCAACCTCAGCAATGACAAAGTGCTAAGAAGTGCTAAGCAACTCCACGAGAGCCTGTCTCTAAATAAAATACAAAAAAGACTGGGGATGTGGCTCAGTGATCGAGTGCCCCGAGTTCAATCCATGGTACAAAAAGAAAAAAAGAAAAAGAAAAAAAACTGGGCTAGGTAAAAGGAAGAAGAAAGCTTAGGCAACATGTGGAGATTTATTGACTGAGAACGTGTTAGAGTTTGAAGATACCGTGCAGATTATTTTCTTGCTGCTTGTAAAACTTTTCTCCAAAAGGCAGATGTCTCTGCAAGAGTGACATACACAGATTTCTTTGAATCGGTGTGCTTTCTATTTTAAAAGTCATGTACTCATAGCCACGGTCGGTCCTGCTTTACTTACTGGGTCATATGAAAAACTCCCTGAATGTGATAGCCTGAGGAGGGAACTTAAAGGCAGGTGACTTTATGGTCAGACACTCAGGATAAGGAAGGAATTACAGGGAGACGGAGCCAAGTGGGAAAGGGAAGAGAGCTGGGCCGTGATGGTTCAAGTGCACTAACCAGAAGTGAGTCTTGGCTGGAACTCAGTGAAGGAAAGTCACGGGACAAACCAAGGTCAGGGAAAGTTGTGGCCAAATTATGGGATCTTGGTTACGATGAGGGATTGCAAAGGAGCAGGGAATGGTCCGATTCGAGTTGAATTATAGGAAACATTTACCAAACAGCACCCAAAGATGGGATGACTGGTGCCTAGCTCAAGGAGCAAGGTGAGGAGGAAGCAGAGCAAGAGCCGTGACATGGGCTCTAGGGTTAGCCTGACCCAACCTGATCCAAGGGACAACACCCTGATTAGAGTGTGCTAATTACCTCTGATATTTTTTTTTTCTTTTCTTGGTACTAGACATTGAACCTGGGTCCTTTACCACCTAGCCACATCCCCAATCCTTTTTATTTTTAAATTTTGAGACAGGGTCTCACTAAGTTGCCTAGGGCCTTCCTTAAGTTGCAGAGACTGGTCTGAAACTGGAGACCCTCCAGCCTCAGCCTCCAGAGTTGGTGGGATTAGAGGTGCACACCACTAAATCCAGCTTTCTTTGATATTTAAGAAATGAAGATTGGTGCCAGACAAGTGGCCCATGCCTATAATCCTAGCAACTTGGGAGGCTGAGGCAGGAGGCTTGAGAGTTCAAACCCAGCCTCAGCAACTTAGTGAGGCCCTAAGCAACTCAGTGAAACCCTGTCTCTAATAATATATAAAAAAAAGCACTGAGGATGTGGCTCAGTGGTTGAGTGCTCATGGATTCAATCCCTGATACTAAATAAATGAATAAAAATTGGTCACCTCTCCTTCATTCTATGAGATTCTTATAGAGAAGGATTTTTATATATTTTGCTTTTTAAAATTTTTTTATTTGTTCTTTTTAGTTATACATGACAGTAGAATGTGTTTTGACATATACATACATACATGGAGTATAACTTCCCATTTTGTGGTTGTAGATGATGTGCAGTTACACTGGTCGTGTATTCATACAAGAACATAGGAAATTTATATCTGATTCACTCCACTGTCTTTCCCATTCCCATCCCCGTCCTTCCCTTCATTCTCCTTTGTCTAATCCAGTGAAATTCTATTCTTCCCTCCCCCAACCCCTAACCACTTATTGTGTGTTAGCATCCGCATATCAGAGAGAACATTCGGCCTTTGGTTTTTTGGGATTGGCTTATTTTACTTAGCATGATAGTCTCCAGTTCCATCCATTTATCAGCAAATGCCATAATTTTATTCTTTATGGCTGAGTAATATTCCATTGTATATATATATATATATATATATACCATTTTTTTTCACCTACTCATCTATTGAAGGGCACCTAGGTTGGTTGCATAGCTTAGCTATTGTGAATTGAGCTGCTAAAAACACTCATGTGGCTGCGACACTATAGTATGCTGATTTTAAGTCCTTTGAGTATAAACTGAGGAGTGGGATGACTAGGTGAAATGGTGGTTCCACTCCAAGTTTTCTGAGGAATCTCTATCCTGCTTTCCAGAGTGGTTGCACCAATTGGCAGTCCCACCAGCAACGTCTGAGGGTACATTTTCCCCTCCATCCTTCCCAACACTTATTCTTGCTTGCATTCTTGATAATTGCCTTTCTGACTAGAGTGAGATAAAATCTCAGAGTGGTATTGATTTGCACTCGGAGAAGGGAATTTAAAGAACTTGTCTCTAGCAGGCAGCTTGCATTTACTTGAAGTAAGGAAGGACTCAGTCAGAAGAACTTGTGTTCAGCAAAGAAAAATATACATTTTGGATTGTTTCATCTCGCTTCCACCTAATGAGGCCTCAACACGCTTCTTCTATTTGCTCTTGGACATTCAGAATCAAGCTCTTGTTGGATCTATGAGACCAAACACTGTACAGAGAACTCTGAAGTTTTAGCCAAGGAAAGGTCTCCAGGTGAAAGGGAGGGGCCTGGCTTTTCTCCCGGGCGTTTCACCTTCCTGGGCTTCTCTCTCATTCAGTTCTGTTGCAGATTTCTGTTGTCCAGATCTAGGAGGGCTTTGTGGTCTGGTTTACCAACCCGACACAAGACCTCACATCATGTCATGCTGGAAGAGCAGTCCTGCTGTAAAAACCAAAAAATTGGGAAAAAAAAATACACGGGGCAATCTTTTTCTATATAGCCAACAACAAGTAGCACAGGACTGTGGGACCAAGAGGAGGGAAACATCTATGTCCTAAGATTGTGCCTAAGTCCCCCGGAAGCACTGTCTAGACCTTAGCACAGAAGGCGGTCTCAACAGAACACGCCACGCTTCCTTTGTGGAACTGAGTGCAGAGTCTGGAAAGGCTGAGGCAGCCAGGTTTTCTGGAACAATGTGCTGGAGGTGAGGGAGCTGCATTGAAAGAGGGATCTGGAAATCTGCATAGGAGGCCACTCAGCTGTTGCGCAATGCTAGGCTGCTCCTGCACAGGGTGGGGCTCTGCCAGGCCAGGTGGGGGACAACCCGGCTGCAGTGAGCTGGGGAGTTGCCTGAGGTGCACAGTCTGGAAAATGAGTCTGATCAGCGGCAGGGCCATCAGTGGGCACTGCAGAGCATTCCTGTCTTAATAGTGGGGCTGAACTAGTGCTAGCGTATGGGCTTCTCCAGTGAAGCTTAAACACAAGCTTCGAAAAGAATCCACAAAGAACTTGATTGTCTACCAGAATAAAATGCAATACTCCAAACACTTTCTAAAGAGATAAAATCCAGCCCACATCCTAAACCACAATCTTTAACATCTAATTGGAAACGACTAGGCATGTAAAGACGAGGAAATACGGGATCCCAACCAGGAGAACAATCGGAAAATAGAAATAGACACTCAAATGAGAGAAACAATGGAATTAGCAGACAAGTGCTTTTAAAAGAGTCAACATAGATATAATCAAGAATTCCAAGAAACGTATGAAGAAATCCATGAAACCTCTAGAAACAAAAAATAGAAATATAATATGAAAATTCTCTGGATGAGAGTAATAGAAATTCAAAGACTCTGCGAAAGAAAAGATGAATGAAATTGAAGATGTAATAAAAACTATCCAAAATGAGTTATATTTTCATTTTCACAAGTCAGAAAAATGTCTGGGGGTGTAGCTCTGGGGTAAATTAGAATGTGTGAGGCCCTAGGTTTGATATTGTAAGCACTGAAAAAAAAAAAAAGCAAATCTAAAATCTAATCCAAATCCAAAGTAAGCAAGGTAAATATCTAGAAGGAAAATGAAACAAAAACTAAAATAAGTGCAATAATAAAACAAAGAAAGTTTAAAAAGAGAATAACCATAGAACAAAAAAAGAGAGATCTTATTTCTTAAAAAGATAAAAATCACAAATATCTAGCAAGACTAATTTTGAGAAATGAGAGAGGACATAAATGACCAATATCAGAAATGAAAGAAGAAATAGTACTATACACACATATACATTAAGAAGACAAAGCAGTCTTTTTCTTGTTTTTGATGACTTAGGTAAGGAAATACAGCTTGATGTAGAAAGAAAAAAAGAATAAAAGGCTAGAAGAGAAAGACTATTCATTTAGTTCATGTATGTGACTCTGTTGGCAGAGGGATTGTGGGAATTGAGGCTAATTGTGCGGAGGGAAGTCACTGTGAGGTGTTGTGCAAAGGATATGATATGTCAGTTAGATGGGAGAAATAAGTTCAAAAAAATCTGCAGTAAGTAGTACTGTGTGTATTTTTGAACACTGTTCAATAGCTCAGAGACTAGATTATAAGTATTCTCTTCATACACACAAAAAATGATATGTGACATAATGTATGTGTAATTGGCTCCATTCTCATTCCCACAATCCATTCACATACACATCAAAACAGAAAGTTGTATAGAATGAGTATATACAATTTTCTTTTGTCAATTAAGAAAATTAATTTTTTAAAAGACCAGGTATAGGGGCCAGGGTTGTGGCTCAGTGGTACGGTGCTTGCCTAGCACGGTGAGGCACTGGGTTAATCCCTGGCACCATGTAAAAATAAAATAAAGGTATTATATCCATCTAAAACTAAAAAAAAAATTGTAAAAAATTAAAAAAAATAAAAGACCAGGTATATAGCCCCTGTTGTGAATATTGAAGTAATTGCACAGTTCTGTGTTTTTTAGATATTTGTACAATATGACATGTTAATGAAGTTATAATCAAATATCTTCCCATTACTTAATTTTTCCATATTTTTTGTTGGTACATTTTAAATGTTGTACATAATGGTGGATTTTTTTGTTACATATTTGTACATGTACATAACATAACAAAATAACTTGGCCAACATCACTCCCCAAGACTCCCTCCACCCAGCCATCCCTTTCCTCTATTTTACTGATCTCCCTTTGATTTTCATGAGATCCACCCCCAACTCCACACCTTTCTTTTCCTTTTTTTTTTTCTCTCTAGTCTCCACATTTGACAGCAAGCATGTAACTCTTGACCTTCAGAGTTTGGCTTATTTTGCTTAACACAATGGACTCAAGCTCCCTTCATTTTTCTGCAAATGCCATTATTTCATATTTCCTCAATGGAGTATAAATACTCCACTTGTCTATATTCCACATTTTCTTTATCCAATCATCTATTGATGGACCCCTAGGCTGGTTCCATAGATTGGCTACTGTGAACTGTGCTGCTATAAACATCAGTATGCACATATCACTGCAGTATGCTGACTTTAATTCTTTAGGGTAAATACTAAGGAGTGGTGTAGTTGGGTCATATGGTGGTTCCATGCCTAGTCTTTTGAGGAAACTCCATACAGATTTCCACAGTGGTTGTATTAATTTGCAATCCTAGGAACAGTGTAAAAGTGTTGTTTTTTTTTCCCTCCACATCCTCTCCAGCACTTGTTGTTTTTATTCTCAGTATCTGAGATCAAATCTCAATGTAGTTTTGATTTGCATTTCTCTAATTGGCTAATGAGATTGAACATTTTTTCATATATTTGTCGGTCATTTGTATTTCTTTTTTTGAGAACGTTCTGTTTAATTCATTTGCCCATTTATTAATTGGGTCATTTAGTTACTTTTAGTGTAAAATTACTTGATATTTTTATGTCTTCTAGATATCAATCTTCTGTCAGCAGAGTAGCTAGAAAACATTTTTTCTCATTCTGTAGGTTCTCTCTTCTCATTCTTAATTGTTCCTTTGCTGAGAAGAAGCTTTTTAATTTGATACCATCCTATTATTAACTCTCGGCATTATTTCATGGGCGTTAGGATCCCTATTGAGAAAGTCGTTGGCTGTGCTAAATGCTGGAGGGTTGACTCTAAGTTTTCTACTAGGAGTTGCCTAGTTTCTGGTCTAATTCCTAGGTATTCGATCCATTTTGAGTTAATTTTTTGTGAAGGCTGAGAGATAACAATCTAGTCTCATTCTTTTACATATGGATAGTCAGTTTTCCCAGCACCATTTGTTACAAATCTACCTTTTCTCCCGTGTATGTTTTTGGTACCTTTGTCAAGTATCAGATCATGGTATCTGTGTGGGCTGTTTGTATGTCTTCTATTCTGTACCATTAGTCTATGTGTCTGCTTTTATACCAGTACCATGCAGTTTTTTAACTATAGCTCTGTAGTATAATTTGAATTTAGCGATTATAATGCTGCCAGTATTTTTTTTTTTATCTTAGAAAATTGTTTTGGCTATTCCTCCAAATGAGTTTGAGCCTATAGTTCTAGTTCTGCGAAGAATGTCATTGGTATTGTGATAGGGATTGCACTGAATCTGTATATTGCTTTTGGTACCATGGCCATTTTAACAATTTCAATTCTGCCTATCCATGAACATGGAAGATTTTTCCATCTTCTTGTATCTTCTTTGATTTCTTTCCTCAATGTTCTATGGTTTTTATTGGTTTTCATGTTAGTCTGATTTTAGATCAGCAAATTTTGACAACATCAGGGAGCATCACATCTCTGAGAGTGCTGGGGCCTTTTCCTGTTTGCCACATTGGCTACCAGATGCAGCAATTCCAGAGTCATACTACATTCCAGGCAGCAAGAGGAGGAAGGAGGGTGGCAACACAGCAGATCATTGCTTCAGTCCTGCTCACCAGAATTAGGGTGTGTGCCCAACTTCAACGTCTGCTGGGGAACTGAGCATCTCAGTTTTTCCAGGCTTGCAACTAGATGCAGACAAGGGAGAAATATCCAGGAATGTCAGGCAGAGCAAACTTGGCATCAGACCGCACGTGTGTGTGTGTGTGTGTGTATGTGTGTGTGTGTGTTTGTGTATGTGTGTGTATATATATATATGTGTATGTGTGTATATTTGTGTATGTGTATATATATATCTTTGATAATAAGATCAGAGTTTTTGAAAAGAGGTTCCTAACAATCAATAGATTATTTTAAATGGAGTTCAGATACAGATTTTAGGCTATAGAAATTGATGCCATTGGGGCTGGGGATGTGGCTCAAGCTGTAGTGTGTTCACCTGGCATGTGCAGGGTGCTGGGTTCGATCCTCAGCACCATATAAAAATTTAAAAAAAAAATGAAGATGTGTCCACCAAAAACTAAAAAATAAATATTAAAAAAAATTCTCTCTTTCTCTCTCTCTCAAAAAAAAAAAAAAAGAAAAGAAAAGAAAAGAAATTGATGCTATTATTTCAATGGGTGGCTTTAGGCAATATTTGTTATGTGTACAACATTGTACAAGGAATTATACAGGAAATGGTAGAGGAAGAGTGCATTTCTGACATAAACAGCAATTGGAAGACTTGTACTCCAGTCTAGAGGACACGTCCTACATTCAGAAAGTAGCATAGGATGGAATAAAACAGGAACAAGGGAACAAAACTAATCAAGGGTTGCCCTGAGACATCAGCAGGGATGAAGGTGTGACCAGAGACACTTCCTGGAGGAGACAGAATCTGAGCTTGGTCTTGAAGGATGTGAGAACCCACAAGGATGGACACAAGGAAGGATCCTTCAAGCACGGTAAAAACCGTGTCAGTGCTCTAGAGAAGGCAGAGAAGGTCATGTGTGGGGCAGTGCAAAGTTAGGTAGATTTTTGAAGACTAGGGACTATTACAGTGAACTTAACAGGTTTTCAGTTATTAAAGTATTTTTATTCCAAGGTGAATGGAAGGCCACATGTCCCACCCAGGGAGCTCTTAGCTCATTCCTATGACATTTGACTTGCTGAGTCAGCTTCTCTGCAGGCCTGTTCCTGTCGTTCCAAGAGACCTCTGTGCCAAGAGCCTGACTCTGCCATCAGGCACCTGCCTGCACTTTCTGTTCTGCCAGGGGCGGCCCGGTTTCCGCCTCTGCCTCCTGGCCTTCTGCACCTACATTGCTAGCTCTGTCATTTGCTTTTAGAAAGAGTCCTTGACTGTGACTTTGTGACTTGAAGCCACCTTAAATGCCAGCATCTGCAAGTTAAGACTTGTGATGTGTATCTGGCTTGTTTTGGAAAACATTTGGAGAGGGTGATTTGAAGCACCCTTGAAACAGGAGATGAATGACAGGTGTAGTGTCGACCCAGGAAATAAATATCAGGGGGGCTGCCATAGATACACGATGGGAGCTCTGCAGGTGGACTCTCATGCGTGCAGGACCTATAGGCTCAGCTTTCATTATGGAGGGAATACTGGATCCAGAGCAGCCTCTACCACTGACTTGCAATTTCAGAAACTTGCAGTATCTCAGTAGACCTCAGCTTCCTCATCAGTTAAATAGGATAACAACATCTGCCCTCCCCGCCCAGTTTAATAATCCATTGACTGAACACATATCATGTGCCATGCCAGCCATTAAACACACACACACACACACACACACACGTGCACACACACACACATGCAGAATTGCCCTCCTTAGAGGACTTGGAAACTGTCCTAGTTATTTATTTATTTATACGTACCTGGGATTGAACTCGGGGGCACTCAACCACTGAGCCACATCCCCAGCCCTATTTTGTATTTTATTTAGAGACAGGGTCTCACTGAGTGCTGAGGCTGGCTTTGAATTTGTGATCCTCCTGCCCCAGACTCCTGAACTGGCCTTTTGAGGCAGAAGGAAAGCACAGTGGTTAGGGATGAACATACATAGGGCACCAATCATAAAATGGCATAGGTGGCTTCCTTGAAGGAATCTGTCTAGAGACTCCGCCCTTTCCATGCCTCTGCATTCAGGATCTAACCATGAACCAGACCTCGTTTCAGTCCTTGAGCTGCTCATACCCTGGCGAAGAGGTAGACACATGTTGACAATTGCCACATAGATAAGTTTGGTGACAGCGCTCAATCATGGAGCCAAGGGAGCTCGGGGACTTGGGAGAGGTGCCTGGAGGGGAGATGTCTGAACTGAGACTTTTGGGAGGGGTAGCAGAGCTGCGATCAAATCCGAGACGGCTATTACCTAAAATAGCTGCCAGAGATGTGGATCATGGACCACTCACTGCCTGTGTTGTGTTCTACTTTGCCTTTCCAACTTTCCCACCTGAGTGGAAAGAGGGTGAGTCATGGAGCCAGGAGACCCGATCCTTATCCTACCTCCTAGTCATCTGCAATGTGACCTGGCCGGGGGGNTTTCCCCTTCTCGTTGATGAGACTCCTGCTACCTCCATGCGGGTGTCTCTTCGACCACTGTTGCCTGTGTCGTGCTGTGAGGGGTGGAGGGAGCGTTGGCCATTGAGCCCTGTTTTAGTCAGCTTTGTTGCTGCTGTGACTAAAAGACCTGATGAGAACAATTTCAGAGGAGTGAAAGTTGATTTAGGGGCTCTCGGTTTCAGAGGGCTTAGAAATAGACAGCTGGTTCCATTCCTCCAGGCTCCAAGGGAAGCGGAACGACCTGATGGAAGAAAGCAGCTCATGTGATGATGAGGAAGCAGAGAGAGACTCCACTCACCAGATCCGAGATACATACCAAAGGTACATCCCCAGGGACCCACTGCCTCCGGCCACACCCTTCCCATCTCCAGTCCCCACTCGGTTAATCCTATCAGGAGATTAATTCACTGATTGGGTTAAGGCTCTCATCACACAATCATTTCTCCTCTAAACCTTCTTGAATTGTCTCACACAAGAGCTTTTGGGGGATACCTCACATCCAAACCATAATAAGCCCCTTCCTCTGTTTGGGGACTCTCCCTTCTAAAGAATTTGGGTCAGAAGCTGTGCACACATCTCACCAAAGAATGTGAAATGTGCAGGTTTCTTGCCCTCCTCTGCAGACAGGGGAGGGGTGGGTGATCCACACTCCCCCAATAACATGCCCACTGGTCAGAGCCTGAGCTAAAAGGAGCACAGCAGATGCTCTGGAGGTGGACACTGCTGCTTTCTGCAGTATGAGCCAGATCCAATGTCCACGAGAGCAGCGGTTCCCTCACCTGCCCTCTGCTCTAGCCGGATGCTGGGCTTTGCTCCCCATCCTGCTTCCACAGCCTTCTGCTATCCCCTGACTATGTTCTGTCCCTGCTGAATTAGGTCCACGCCGGCATCTATTGCCTGCAACTCAGCGCCTCAGTTAATGTCAGGGCTGGGATCAGATGCCTCCGTGGCTCCTTCTGTCTCATGGTCTGGGATTCTAGGGTTTATGTTTAGGCTGGCTAGCACAGAGCTGGGCCCTAAAGCAATGCTTTTTGAGTAAGTGACAACGTGGTCAGCAGGATCTGGACTTTCCCCTCGCTGTGCTTTTTATTATCTCACTCAGTGATCGAAGAGACACCCGCATGGAGGTAGCAGGAGTCTCATCAACGAGAAGGGGAAACGTTTCTCACTGCCCTAGCATTTAATTTATTTTTTGACAAGTGGATCAGGACAGAAGCCCTGTTTCCCTGCATGGTGCTCCTCGGCCGGAGGGTGCAGAAGACGTGGAGGCTGTGGAAGACCTGCTTTCTATCCCCAGAGAACTACGGTCTGATTAGGAAGAGGAGACTCGCCCAAGATTTGAGTACTAAGCAATGTTGGGCAGATGCAAGGACTCAGAAAAGAACAGGTAGAGAAGGGGGAAGAAGGCGGAGGCGAAGCCTGGCATCTGAGTAGGACTTGGGTAACTAGAAGGGAGTTCGTGTTTGGTGGGGAGCACAGCACCAGGTGAGGCCCAGGGGCGAGACTGAGTGGGAGACAGGTGTGCAGTTGTGGGGGTTCACACCTGCCATGGCAGGAACAGAGATGAAGTCTGGTTCTTGAGGCCCTTGATCACTTGATAGGCCATATGGAATAGCAGCTTCCACCGCTTTCTTACAGGTTTAGAAAACAAACAAATCGACAAACAGCACAAATGGAAGAGACCTTCCACAAAGCCCGGCACAGAAGCTGTCCTGTCCATTTGTGCTGCTGTAACAAAATGACTGAGACTGGGCAGTTACTCCTCACAATTCTGGAGGCTGGGAGGTCCAAGACCAAGATGTCTGCAGGGTGGGTGCCTGGTGTGTGCTGCTCTCTGCTCCCAAGATGGTGCCTCGTTGTGCATCCCACAGGTGAGAAGGGAGGGAACAAGCGAATTGCCCCTGTGAGACTTTTATAAAGACAGTAGTCTACTCACGAAGGCTCTTCCGCATGACTTCATCACCCCTTCAATCCTACCACACTGGGGTTTAAGTTCCAACATGGAACACAAACATTCAAAAATTAGGAGAGGGAATCGTCAAGACTAAGGGAAAATAATTCAATTTGATATGCATTTTGAGTGCCTAATATGTGCCCAGCACTGTTTTAGAGGCAGAGATACAGCAATAAACAAACACAGTCTGTTCTTATAGGACTTGTGTCCTATTAGCATCTAATAGATGAAACACACACACACATGTGTATATGTAGATATATCAAAATTAAGTGCTGATGAGCATCTGGAGGCTAAGAGTGCCCAGAGGACCATGCATTGAATAGGGATGTTCAGAGAGATCAGGTCACCTCTATAATAAGGTGACATTTTGGCAGAAACTAATAAGAGAGCAAGTTCTTTCGAGATCTCGGGGAAGAATAGTCGAGGCAGAGGAAAGGGCAGTGCTTGATGCATTCAAGGAAAAGCAAAGAGACCAGTGTGACTGAAGCAGAATGTGTCCAGGGAAAGTCGTAGGGGACAATATCAGATTAGTTGTGGAGGGACAGTAGTTCCTCAGAAGACACAGAAAACACTTGAGCAAAATGACCCACTTGGAGGGGCTGAGGTCGTGGCTCAGTGGTAGCACGCCTGCCTAGCATGTGTGAGGCACAGGGTTCGATTCCCAGCACCACACACAAATAAATAAAATAAAGGTCCATCAACAACTAAAAAATATTAAAAAAAAATGAATGACCAACTCAGTTACCAGACACTGACTGCAGTCCTTCCTCCCTGCCTTTGGGTGGCTCCCAGGGTGAGTGCATCTGGAGCAGTCAAACCTCATGGGGCGGCTGTGCCCAGAGCTTGAGTCCCCAGCCCTTCCATTCCCGTGTGGAGCCTTCCCCAGGAAAACCCCACCCGGCTGCTCTTTTCTCGGGTTGGCTCATCCCATCCCGTCGGGGCCGTGAAGCTGGCAGGGTGTCTGCTATCTCTGGGCTTAGACTTGTCTTTGACATGCAGTATGCGCCCATTTTCTACACGTGATCAACGGGTGAAGCTTTCTCAAGGAATTACTCCTTGCGAGAATCTGTTTGGGCAGCGCCGGCAATTTCCACTCTCACATAGTTTTGCCCAAGTGTCTGTAGTTCTTGCATCCAGTTCACTCCTGCCTCGCCATTCATTGGACCAGAGCTAAAGGCTGTGGCCTAGCGACCTCACTGCATTAGCGACAGCTGTAACTGCAGCGAGCATTACTTTGAACACAGCTCTAAGCTCCCCCCTTCCCCTGTTTGAGAACACTCCCAGGTTTCCTCCTCACCCTCTCCTGCAACCCCAGTTTTCCTAGCAGCTAATGCTGTGAGCACCTTCTCTTTTCCAGCATCTTCTGAGTGTATCTTATGTCCTCAACATGTCCTCTAGATGCCCACAGACAGGAAACTGACTCTGCAGATGTTACTAGGTGATTTGAAGGCAGGGACATGACATGGGGGGGATTTTAGAAGATCAGCTCAGAGCAAAACTGCATTAGAGCTGGTACAGTGGCCCACACCCGTAATCCCAGAGATTTAGGAGGCTGAGGCAGGAGGATCGCGAGTTCCAGGTCAGCCTTAGCAATTTACAGAGGCCCGAAGCAACTTGGTGAGACTCTGTCTAAAAATAATAAAAAAAAGAGCTGGGGATGTAGCTCAGTGGTAAAGCACTCCTGGGTTCAATCTTCAGTACCCACACAAAAAGCAACAAACAAACAAACACCCCACAAAACAGCATTGAAAATATAAAGATGGTGTATCAGGGTTCTCTAGAGAGAACAAATAGGATCTATCTATCAATTGACTGGTCATCAATTGATCAGTTGATAGATGAGAGGGAAATTATTGGGGAACTGGCTCACACAATTATAGAGGCTAAGAAGTCTCACACCAGGCCATGTGTGAGCTGGAGACCCTGAATGCTGGTAATGGGCTCCGTCCTAGTTCATTAACCAGGTCAAATCAACATCTAAAATTAACCCTCACAGGTGGATTTTGGAGAAAATCAGCTCTCCTGTATCCAGGGCGTGGCTAACCTCAGCAGACAGGGTGGACTGGAAGACTGCCTCTCAGAAGCCCCGTGTCAGCTGAGCTCCAAGGGCAGCTCTCAGGAGAGCCTCCAGGTGTCTTGTAAGGAGAGGGATCAGAGGGACTCAAGGCAGAGCAACACTTGGGCACCTCCAGTGGCTCTGGCCTGGCTGGGGCCAGCATCAGCCATCATCCTAACCCACCAGGATGTGAAGCATCTCAATGATGTGCTTCTCCCTGTCTGTCCGTCTACCCTTGGACACTTTGTGGCTCCTACCTGAGATACCTTCAGGATGATGTTAAGCCTGTGGTTCTAAACCCGACTTCCTGGCTTAACCTTACTCACTCAGACTGCTGAGCATGAGACTTTGGACAAGAGACCTGATATCTGTATGCCTCAGTTTCATTAGCTGCAAAATGAAAGTAATAAATAATAGTTCCTACTTGAACAACAGTCGTGGGCTGGGGTTGGGGCTCAGTGGTAGAGCACTTGCCTAGAACGTGTGAGGAACTGGGTTCAATCCTCAGCACCACATAAAAAATAAATAAAAACATAAAAGTATAAAAAAGAGTCATAAGGTTCACCTATGTAAATATATGAAGCTCTTAGAATCATTAATACAGGAAAGCATTTAGTACTAATAATGGATATAAAGGACTCTGCACCATCTGTTGGATTTATTTTGAGGTATGACGGAGTATCCCAAACATTCACCCATCTCTCTGGAGGGACTCCTTCCAGTGTGAATTCTTTTTGGCAGCTACAGGTATTCCCCTCACCTTGAAATGAACAAAAAAATGAATGAAGAAATAAGCATAGGAGGCTCGGGTCTTCAAGAAAATGGATTAATCCTTCTTTGAATCCATCTCCTTGGAGTTATAGCTTCATCATACCTATAGAGAGAAGAAGCCGGAGAGGAAAGTTCAGGTGAGGGAGAACACAGGAAAATGGTCTTATGCAAACTGATACCTTCCCCCTAATACCTAGACTTGCTGCTTCACCCACAACACCCCACCCCACCCACTCCACCCAGGGACTCCAATTTCACTCGTTTCAGGAGGAAGAGAGGGTCTTTGGGATACTCTTATACTATGCAGGTGGGGATGCCATCATATCAGAGTCCTCAAAATGTACCTGAGGACCCCCTCCCACATAGGTCTCCCATCCTCCTATTTCCCTTTCTCCTCTATGTAACAGATTGTTTAATATGACCTAGTGACGGCTCTAGAATTGTGTGGGAAGGTGAAGTTGGTATCTGTGGAATTGGGAGATCCCTTCTTGGCCCCTTCCCTATTTGTTGACAATCCTCCTATCCCTGGAGGGAACTGGTGGCAATTTCCTGGTTTCTGCTCCTCACCCTTTCCATCTCTCCTGTGTCCCAGCCTGAATTGTCTGGATACTACCAGGAGCCGCCAAATCAGTAGCAGAAGCTTCTTTCCTGCACCAGCAACTGCATCTCCCAGGGTGCATTATAGAAAATCAGACTGTCTGGCACTTGCTCTCTGATTCAGGCAGGTGGGGGAAGGTAGGGGAATTGCGGGTTATTTTTAGTGTCAGGGGCTCTACCGGAGGTGCTAGGAGCTTGGCAGAATTTCCTCACAGCTTGGAGGCCCCTGGAGGCCCGGGGCACTGCCTGCCCAATTCCCAGAGTTCAGGCACAGATGGCCCCCATCAGCCCTTAAAAGGGAGGGAGGGATCTCCAGAGGCCTCAGTCCAGCTGGCCATCTCCTGCCTGAAACTGTTTAGTGGAGAAGGGGGAGGGAGAAACACCAGATGGGCTTCAGTCTTTGGGCCTCAAGGTACAAATTCTGTCCCAATCTCAGTCATATTGGTAGGGAAAAGAGACACTTCTTTATTAGGCAGTGTTTGCTTGGCAATTAACCTCCGGGGTTTGGAGAGCACTCAAGATTAATGTTAGAGCGGGGCAGTCGCCTCTGCCGCTTTGTGGGGTGAGGAAGAGCCCTTGGGAAGGGGTTGGGCTGGGTTGCTGCGCTGGGCCCCGCAGGTGGGCTTCTGTTGTAGGTGGGGGGGGGGTCTCTTGTAAGGGACATCCTGGAAGGGAAGACAAGGCCCCAGAGCGCATGAAGTCAGCACTGGCCCTGGTGCAGGGTGCTCTTGTCCAGAGCCCTGGGAAGCACTGGGTGGCGAATGGTCCACGGAGCGCTCAGGCTGCGCTGGCGAGGATGCCCTGGGCAACTGCCTCCCTCCCCAGGCGGCTCTGGGCAGCCTTAGCGCTGTCAGCAGTGGTTCCCACCGCCCTGAGTACGCTGGGACAGGAAATGGAGAGCGGAACAGTCCCGGTCACCGAAGGGGTTGACCTTTCATGCTGGTGCCGAGCTCACCCACCGCAGGGCTGCGGAGTCAGGCTGTGCGCGCGCAGCGCCCGCAGCCAGCCCCGACCCGGCCGGTGCAGCTGGAGCGCAGATGGCAGGGGCAGGAACGTCACCACAGGCAGGATCGGAGGCTCCTTGTCCCCTCAGCCCGGCGACCTGCTGCAAGTTGCTTGAATCTCACTGACCCTCAATTTCTTGAAGAAAGTGGCAGGACTAACGTCCACTTCCCTGGGGTCCCTTTAAAGACTGTGTTAAGGGTTCTGTGCGGTATCAAAAACTGTCAAAGGCTGCTTTTGCAATTGAGTTGTTTGTAGCTATGAAAAGAATGACGTCTGGCCTCCCGGGCTCCTTGGCTGAGAGGCCAGGCCAGGGTTGGGCAGCGCTGAGGACTGCGGGTGAGACTCCAGCCCAAAGCAAACAAGACAAGGACGCGCCCCGCCTTCCAAATACCAGATCTCCCGAGATCAAGGAAGGAAAGCGGTGTCCTCAGTCAGTCCCAGTCCCTAGGGACTTCAAAGTGAATTACCTTAAGGGATTTTTCTAATTCTTAATCATACGAAGGGTTTTTGATACAGTGAGTGGGTTATGTTTCCCCAGGAGACTGTTTTTCAATAGTGCTGTTGTGATTATTAAGGTGTGGATTAATTTAAAAGCGTCAGGGAGCTCACCGTGGCTTTGGGGTATGAGAATTTTCTTAAATAGAGCCTATTTGGTGGAGATGCTGGACGATTAGTTAACTTTGAAAGATGAGTAAGGACCACTCTTGCTGGGGAGAGGGTCCTGGTGCAGTAGACACTTGATGCATTGGAATAGAGAGGGCGCTAAGGGGCAAGGGGTGGGGTGGTGCATGCTGGGGTGGAGACCTCTGGTTGTTCCTGGGGAGACAGGGAAGCATCCCCCAGAAACCCTGGCCTCTGGGCTCAGCCAGAGCTAGCTTCAAATCCTGATTCTGCCCTTGTTTTGGCCTTGGCTAATAAACATACACTTGATACTCTTTAGCCTCCATAGAATTCATGAGGATCAAATGAAATATTATTCTGAAGTCATTGTTACACCTTGGAAATGGGAGTTGGAGAATGAAAAGATGGCATGCTCTCCTGGACAGAATATTTTCCTCCTGTATTTTCTCTAGGCCACTGTTCCTTCAATAAGGAGCTCAGAGAAGTGGGTTTAAACTTAGAAGTTTTTATTAAGAAGAAAAACAACCTATTATTATTATTTTCTAAGAAGCAAGGCAAAGGGAGGAACTTCTATTTATTTTTTTTTTTTTAGCTATAATATTTCCTTCCTTGGGGGAGGGTCCTGAAGGATCATCAGTGGGTTTTCTGGCTGCATCTCGGCCTGGGTTAATCTCTATTACTACCAGAAGCCCACCAGGCTGAGGAGCATCCTGTCCGAGGTTTGGAACTGCCACCTGTCTCTGGCATGGGGCTGGTGCTTACAATAAGCAGCTTCATGAGTTGAAGAGTGAATGAATGGAAGGATAGTCTTGTCTGGCTCACCTCCTCTCACTTCCTGGACAGCTGCTAGGAACTTGTGCCTGCGTGGTCACCCAGACCCACTGCAGACTCCAGTTTTGGATCTTGGGCAGAGTTCTGGCCTCTTTCTCAGAAATAGACCTTGAAAGTAGGATGTTGGGAACAGCAGTTTTCATGTGCTTGAGCATGAATCTCTAACTTGTTCCACACTCTCAGGAGAGGGACACTTTTGTTCGTGAGGCAATCTGTCCTGTGAGAGGAGCTGCCAAAGGCCCTGCCATAAGGTCCACCCCCGCCCCCCCTTCTAACTGGAGTTCAATTTGAAAAAGAAAAAAAGATGTTTGTTAACTAGATTCACATCACTAACACTGGGGTGCTAATAACCTGGCGTTAGACTCCCCGGGGAACATTTGCATTTTAATAGAGTGTGCTTACAGCCATTGAAACTTCACTGCTGGGGGAAGTTTTTTTTTAAATTAGTAATCTGGAGATTCAGATTTAGTCCCTACAAGTAGTCCTTTGCCCTTGGGGGAGCAATCTTAAAATCTGTTTCGTTTCTTCAACCTGAAAATTTAAAAAAAGTTGGACTATATAAAGCAACCAACAGAGCAGAATATGGATTATCCTGTTTTTTAAAATAATTTTATGGGAAAGGGACTATTAATATCACCATGGGAACACGGAGGTGCACGGAAGTTAAGCACCTTACCTGAGGTCAATCACTAAGCAGAGGAAGCAGGATTCAAACACAGGTAAAATGATGCCAGCAGGACCCCCTTGAACCCTTCAGTCTCTCCTTCTTGTGCTCCTCCAAATCAACAGTCTTGTGCAGTCACAGGAAAGCTTGCAGTGTGGGGCGAGGGCTGAGGGAAAGTGTGCTTAGGAGCTAGCAGCGTGCCTGGTACCTCTTCTTCCCTCTTCCCCTTCCTGTCTCTTCTCCCCACTCCCAGGCTGCACAGGCCAGTGGGATGGTTTGCTAGACACAGGGGAGGTGTTTACAATCCCCTGACAGGCGGTCTTCAACAGCTGGACCCTCTTTGGAACATCAGGTAACATCTGGCACCTATCTACCTTCAGATCTATGTTTTTGACACCAACAGTTGCTAGTTTACAGATTGCAATTGTTTTCATGTAAACAAAGATCTTCCTTCAAATCCTCTAGGTAAAAACTAAATAATGACTTGTGTGAAACGGATGTCATCAAAAGGCAATTAGATATACCAACAAGGAAACCTCCCAAGGAGGTGGCCACTCTCTCCCCTCAGGGGGCAGGGGACAGGTGTGGGAAATGCATCCTCTGTGGGTTTTGGTGCCTGGTGGGAGTGGTGTACACATACAGACCTGGGCAGAGAAGGGGGATCAAAAGAAGGAAAGTCAAATTCTTTGAAGATCTGTGACCGGTGTTTTGGAAGCTGTTGGGTTGGAGTTCAGGAGCATAGATAGATTCGACTTCTGAAGCCAGGGGGATCCTGAGGACAGACACAGAGGAGATACATATAGGGCAGCAAGGATGCAGGGGAAGAGGACTCTCAAAGATGCCTCCTCTTTAGACCAAAGTGCCAATAGTCACAGATCCTGCTAGGGCACCAGGCCCTGCTCCAAGTGCTGACGCCCCTGAGTCCTACAGCCAGGCTATTACTGTCTGCCTGAGGGAAGACCCAGAATGCACAGGCCGAGGCACCTGCTCTTGGAAACAACTGGAATCTATTTTTGAGGTAGGTGGGCCAGAGTAGCAGCCCATGTTCTTGTCCTCTCTGTGCCTTAGGCAGCTGGTAAAGGACAGTGACTTTCAGAGACTTTTCTCAGGCTGGCTCATTTTGTCCTGAGTCCCATTTCAGAGGAGCTAGGTACCAGTGGATTGTGGGGAGAGACCCAGGAGGCAAGTGCTTTGGGTGCAGACCTCCTCAGCCTCGGATGCATGCAATCTCTCCCCTTTCACCCCTGCTCTCTGGGTCCCAGAACTTCTCTGAGATCTATGGGCACATGGTCTCTACTCTTTATGACATTGCTCTCAGTAGCCTGAAGACTTGTCTCTCTGGTAAATCAGTTGCCATTCCTCCAGCTGCTTTTAGCAGTTATGAAGGTGTAAATAACCCATGATAACCACACATTTGGAGTTATTCTGTGTTTTTGACAGGGGTCTACACCTGTGAGACATCACCACAATCAAGACAGTGACCATGCCCACCAGGCAGGCAGCTCTGTGAATGCCCCCATTCCTCCTGCACTCCATCTCCAGGAACCCCCAGACCTGCTTTCTGTGATTCTTGGATGTACATGAATGTATTTATACAATATGTACTTTTGGGGGGCTTCTTGCACTCAGCACATTGCTTTTATAATTCAAGTTTTTTTGTTTTGTTTGTTTGTTCATGTTTCCAGTACAGGGGGACTGAACCCAGGGATAATTTACTACAGAGCTATGTCCCCAACCCCTTCTTTTTATTTGGTTTTTAATTTTGAGACAGGGTCTTGCTAAATTGCTGAGGCTGTCCTTGAACTTGAGATCCTTCTGCCTCAGCTTCCCAAGTTGCTGGAATTACAGAAATGCTCACACCACCCAGCTCACTTGTTTTGAAAACAATTTCCTATTTAAAATAAAAAGCAAATGATGTATCCATTTGACCTCTAAGAAGTTTTATCATTGTGTCTACATCAAAGACAGTGTGTGGTCCTTATTATTCTTGCCACAGCCAAGAATACCATACTATTCTGAGAATCTGCCTTGTTATATACACACAGTACACTCTTTTTTGCTGAGTATGTATTGTATGGATGGATCCATCCATCCATCCATTGTATGGATGGATCAATGGACCACTAGTCATGTTTCCCAGGCCCAACCCTGCCAAGGCTAGAGACCAATTCCAGTATACCTTTGCAGTGCCCAAACATGCTCACAATCCCAGAGCTGTTCATTGGGGGGGGGGGGCGGGGAAGGCCAGCCAAAGTTCATGATTCACCAGCAGATAAATCTACTGTCAGAGCTGACAGGACACTAGACACCAATGAGTCCTTTGGTTTGGGCTGAATTGTGTTCCTCCCAAATTCACATGTTGAAGCCCTAATCCCCAGTTTCTCAGAATATGCCTTTACCTGGGCATAAGGCCTTTAAAGGATGATTAAGTTACAGTGAGATCCTTGGTTTGAGTCCTAATCCAATGTGACTGGTGTCCTTATAAGAAGAGAAGATTATGATGGAGACACATATCGAGGGAAGACTGTGTGAAGACAAGAGAAGTCTATCATCTACAAGCCAAAGAGAGTGGCCTTGGGAAAAACCTGTCCTGCCAATGCCTTGATCTTGGATTTCTGGCCTACAGAATTCTGAGAAAATAAATTTCTGTGGTTTAGGCACCTAGTGTGTATTTGTTACAGCAGTCAGAGCAGACTAATACAGTCTCTTAACACCCAATTCAGTTCCAGTGTTTGTGAATGCTTACTATGTAACAGGCTGGGAAGGATACATATTAGGAGGAAAGAGAGAAGGTTTCCATCTTACCAGCCCATGGCTTAGTCATATCATTTTGCCTATGAACAAATGGAGGCCCTGTTGGAGGAACTGACTTGCTTGAGACTATAACATGAATACACATTACTATGGTCTCAGGTGGTTTGAGAGTGTCCTTCCAGATTTCGTATGTTGAAATTTACCTTCATTGTGAGGTATTAAGAGGGTAGAAACTTAATCCAACTGTGGTGTTTAGAGGGAAGGCATTGGGATTGCATAGGGTCTTTAGGGTAAAGGTCCCATGATTAAATGCTGATGACTTTATGAGAGGGAGGGGCCAGAACACACACACACACACACACACACACACACACACACGATCCTTGTCTCTCTCTTTTTTTTAATTTTTAATATTTATTTTTCAGTTTTCGGCGGACACAACATCTTTGTTTGTATGTGGTGCTGAGGATCGAACCCGGGCTGCACGCATGCCAGGCGAGCGCGCTACTGCTTGACCCACATCCCCAGCCCCCGATCCTTGTCTCTTGCCATGTGATGATGCCCTGTGCCACCTTGGGACTCTGCTGTCACCAGATCCAGGTACTTGACTTTGGACCTGAACTGTGAGCTAAAATAAACCTCTTTTCTTTACAACCTATCCAGCCTTTGGCTGTGTGTTTTTGGAAATAGGAAATGAACTAATATACAGATACTCCCTGGCTTATAATGGAGTGGTGTCCCAATAAACCTGTTGTAAATTGAGAATATCATAAATTAAAAATGCATTTAATACACTTAACTTACTGAGCAGCATACTTGAGCCTAACCTAAATGTGCTCAGAACACTTCCATAAGTTGACAGGTGAACATAGCAAGAGTATCCCAATGCACATTGCTAGCCTAGGGACAGATCAAGATTGAATATTCAAAGCACAGCTTCTGCTGAATGTGTATTGTTTCACACCTTGGTAAAGGAAAAAATCTCAAGTAAGTCGGGGACCATCTGCTCCTGCTTCCTCTTCACTCCTTTGGTCTCCACCCCCCAGAAGCAAGGCTGGCCCAGTTTGTAGGCTTTAAGGACAGTTTCATGGCATGCCCTAAAACAGGAGCCAGAAAAGCTGCACGTGGATCCAGACTCTGTCTTTATTTTAGATGGCCTCTAGTCTTGACCAGGCCTCTGTGAAATGGGCATGATGATCCCAACCTAGCCTTCTCTGCTCGTGGCCATGCAGACCGAAGGAGACCATTGCCGTCAAAGCACTAACTAGAAAGCGTAATGCCCAGGATGGCAGAGGCCTGGGTGGGAACCTCGCAGACACTGTTCAACACGCAGGACTCCAAGTCTGTACTCACCCTCAAAGCATCATTACCTTCTGCTTTGCATAGCCGTTGAGCTGTATGAGCTAATGACATGGGCTTGCGTGACCCTCTGCCATCCTCCTTGACAGCTCTAGACACTGGAGGCTCCAGAGACTGTGGTTCTTATGGCATTTTGAGTATATGGTATGTACTGAGTCTGCCACTGAAGTCCACTTGATGTGCTGTGTGAAACTTCTGCCACTCACCTGTGAGTGTCAACTTAGCTAGGCCACAGTACTTAGGTATTTGGTAGAACACGAGGCTATGTGTGTCTGTGAAAATAGGTTTTAGATGAGGTTAACATTTAAATCAATACATTTTGAGTAAAGCATATTGCTGTCCCTTGTGTGGTGGGCCTTATCTAATATATTGAAAGCCTTGAGGACAGACTGAGTTCTCTTGAGGAAGAGGGAATCCTGCTGCAGACTGCTTTCAGATTTCAGCTGCTGCACCAGTTCCTGCCTGGGTCTCCAGCCTGTCAGGCTGCCCTGCAAAAGTCAGACTTTCTAGCCCCCACCATTGCTGAGCTAATTTCTTATGATACATCTCTCACTCTCTCTGTCTCTTTGTAACTCTATCTTTAATATATAAAACACTCATTTATACCCCCTGTATTAGTTAGTTCAAGCGGCTATAACAAAGTACTACAGATTAGGTAGCTTAAAGAAAAGTCATTTCACTCATAGTTCTGGAGATTGGAGAACCCAAGATCCAGGTGCCTGCAGATTTGGCTCCTGGTGAAGGCTCTCTTCCTGATTTGCAGACAGCATCCTTTTTGCGTGGTGTAGACAGCAGGTATGCTTTGGTCTCTCTTCTTCTTATAAGGACCCTAATCCCCTGCCATGACTTCATATGAATCTAATGGTCTCTTAAGGACCACCTCCAAGTTCTATCAATCACGTAGGGAGTTAGGGCTCCAACATGTGAATTTCAAGGGGACATAAACATTTAGTCTATAACACTCCCTCATCCCCATCCTCATTTGCCTGATCTATTGGGCACTTATAGAGCTCACTAGGCATGTTTCTAATTCACTTCATCTGTACTAACTTATTTTATTTTCATGCCTGCCCTCTGAATGATTATCATTCTTTTTTTTTTATACAGTTGATGACACGAGGCACAGAAAGATCAGGGAATTTGTTCACAGTCACAAAGCCAGTCTGCTTCTTGACCTCTGTGCCATGCTGCCTCTCAGGCGCAAACACACATTCAGGGACACACTGGAACATGAAGTGAGTATCACACTTGTGCAAAGAGCAGAGACGGTGCAGCTTCCCAGGCAAGGACACCAGCCACCTCGGCCACAGGAGGGACATACAGTCTGCTGAGAATGTGATATTAGGATGTTCCTGTTGCAGATGTATCCGCTGAGACCTGGGCTGCTCCTACCTTGCCCTGGGTCGTGGCTGGAAGGTTGTCCTTCATGCATGCTGGCCCTTGGGCTGCTGATGGGCATTTGGGTCGATGGCTGGACTTGCCATAGCAACAGCAAACCTAGCTGCAACCTCCCATGTGGCCTTTTCATGACTAAAGAAATAGGAGATTCTGGTTGAATGCTGAGTTTGCATTTGCCTCCTGAATCCCACTGGAATGACAGCAGAGGTAGAGAAAGGAGAGCAGTCCGTGACTGTGCTGAGAACAGCAGGGGTGGCCTCGGTGCCCAGAGAGGCTGGTGAAATTCTGAAAGACAGGAAGTAGATGGGAACATATGGAGGATAAACTTGGGAAGAACAAGCTACATACAGCTCAGAATATATTCAGGAAAGTGCTGCAGAGGACGTGGGAGCGGATCGCCCTTAAATACTGCTTGAAAAATAGTTATACCACGTGTGGTATTCCGTCTGCCGTGACAATGATAATGACGATGACAATGAACCTAAGAAACAATGCATTTTCTGACTTTAAATCAGCACGAAAGTGTCTTGGTGACATTGAAACATTCTTTCTCAAGGTATGTTAGCTGAGGTCTGGGCTGCTGCTTGTCATGCTCCCCGTGGGCAGCCGCCTTCAATCTGGGGATTGATGGGTTTGCCAGAGGCCCACAGATGAGCCCAGAGAGGTCAGGAAGCTTGGAGGTCGTATGCAAATGTCATTGCTTCTTTGAGAGTTTCCTGGGGCTTGGATTTTTTTTTTTTTTGATACCAGGGATCAAACTCAGGGGCACTTAACCACTGAGCCACATCCCCAGCCCTTTTTAATATTTTATTTAGAGACAGGGTCTCGCTAGGTTGTTTTAGGTTCTTGGTAAGTTGCGGCGGCTTTGAACTTGCGATTCTCCTGCCTCAGCCTCATTAGCCTCTGGGATTTCAGGCATGTGCCACCATGCCCAGCTTCCCCGGGCTTTGGGTACATTGCTTTGGTTAGATTTGGAGTTCTAAGATGACTTTTTTCCTGTAGCTGGGCAATTGATGGCTGAGTGGTAGTTCTTCTCAGCTCTATGACATCAGTGTTTTCTTTTCCTACTATGAAATTGTCCCTAACAGATTGTTTCGGTGTACGTTGTCCCAGTTGAGTCTCCCACTAGCCCAACAAGAAGGACAGAAATGTATCATTATCCTTACTTAGGAAATGAAGGATCTCAGACAGCATGGCTCGGGCGTTTATCCAAATTCATGGAGCAAGGTCCTGTTTGAATCACTGTGTGGTCTCATCGCTCGGGGTTGGTTCTCCTTGCTGCTTCCTCGTTTGTGTCCTTAAAAATGAAAAGGGGAGAGTCTGCAGTGTGCGCTGGGATAGAGACGCAGGGTTACAGCGCTGCAGTTTCTGCCAGCCGCGCAAGCACCGTACTCAGGGCTGAATTCTGGGTTCCAGACGGGGTAAGGAAGCGGTCCTGCTCGGTTCTACACACCGGTCAGTCCACAGAGGAGGCCAGCAGCCACCATCTTGGTAAACTGACGTCACGTCCCCTGTTTTCGACTGACCGCAACTCATTCAGCCATAGATCAGGTAATTCCAGGCTACAATTCGCCTGTGGCTTGCAAACAGATTGCTAGGGTTCTGCGCCTGGGTGCTTCTAAGAACCTGAGCCTATCGGAGCGAACGCCGAGCGCGGGGCGCCCGAGTTCCGGCTCCCGGAACCGCCCCGCGGAGGCTGCTTCATGAACCCTGCCCCTATCAGAGCATACAACAAGCACTAAGCAGCCGAACTCCGGCTCCCGGAACTGAGCCCGCGGGGACTGCTTCTTGGAGCTTACAGGAGTTCGGAGAGGCCGAGCTTACACCGAGTTCGGAGAGGCCGAGTTCCGGCTCCCGGAACTTCCCTGGGCCGGGGCTGGGAGCCCGCGGAAACTGCTTCTCGGTAGGGGTCCTGCCGAGGGCCGGACAGGACTCACCCGTTGCTTTGGTTGCCCGGCAAAGGGAACGAAAGGCTGACATTCGCATACGATATCAACATGGCAGAGATCTGATGTCAGCAGAAAGCGGCGGAGGAGAGAACTCCATCAATACCAG
>NW_025999944.1:9188044-9266216 GCF_001458135.2 Marmota marmota marmota | reverse complement strand
GGGAAAAAAAAAAAAAAAAAAAAAAAAAAAAAAATGAAAAGGGGTCCATCTGTTCTCTTAACGAGCAAAGCAGCCATAGTGGCAGTGTATGCCGACTTCTCTAAAAATCTAGTAACCAGGGTGTGATCTCCAAATAAATCCTGACCAGATCCCAAGCCCCTCACATGTGCCTGGTCTCAAGTACCAACCATCATTATGAAGGGAGTGGCAGAGGCTAAGGAAATTCTAGTTTCTTTTTCAATCTCCTGTGGCATCCCCAAGCATATTCTATCTCTGCATTCCCAGTGAGAGAGGACCTTCCCCTCATCCACCCTCCCTGTCTCAAAGTCAGTGCCTCCAACAGGGCCTTTCCCTTGGCTTTAATTGGTGCCATTGGGTAATCGTTAATTACTGCCTGCGGTGCCCCAGCATGAAATGAGTGGTGAGCCAGTGCTGATGGGGTCCAACCAGCAGGCCCGAAAGACCTGAGCTATTCACTGGGATGCCTTGAGTGGCTCTCTTTGTCTCTGCCCCTCCTAGTCTCAGAGCTGGTCATGCCAGAGAGATTTGTCCTCCGCCTGCACGCTGACCCATAGAGACTGTTGATGTACATCTGTCGGCTGTCCCTGGCCAGAAACCACAGCAATTGGCTGGAATGGGCTTAATTTCCCATTCCTTGTCTCAATTGGTAGGTGCATCTCAAGATTTGGCTTTGGGAGGTTCCCAGCTAATTGGCTAGCAGCGGGCTTTTGCATAGACAACTGTCTTTTGTGGTAACCCATTCCTGGCCGAGGTGGACCTTTTTAAAGTCCTGCTAAGATTTAAAATTATTCATAGGCATTTGGTGGGAGTCAGGGAGAAACTGTCTAAAGTACCATGCTTTCCATAAGTTCTCATTTAAGGCAGCTTGGTGCTCAGGGAGGGGCATTGTTTCTCGTTTCCGACAGACCTGCGCTTGTTGGGGATTAAATAAATTCATACACATTTAAGTGTAGGAATTGTGGCTGTACCATAATAGGCACTCTGTGGGCCTTTGGGCTCATGCTTCTAGAGCTTGGTATACTAACTACAAGCCCAGCTGAGCCTGGGAAGCTTCCCAAACAAATTCCTTCCACCCTGTGCTTAGTCAAACTTGGGCTCTTTGGAGATATATTGGTACCTTAAAAATAACCAGGGGTATAGAGGCAAAAGGCCTGAACTCCAGTCTTAGCTCTGCCATTGATTGGCTATGTAACCACGTCTCCAGTCTCCCAAGGACAGCTGTCTTTTCCATCCTTAAAATCTATTTCCAAAGCATCTGATTCTCCAAAGCCATAAAGAGATGGCCACACCACAGGCACATGGCCAGCCAGGGTGAGCTTGGCTTGAGCAGTCCTGTGACCACACCAGTTTGGGTACAACCTTGTCATCTAAGGGAAGCCAGTGAAGAGGCCCTTCCTCTGCATCCTTGACATGGTTAAGAACCAGTGAAGATCTTTCAAGTCCTTTCTTTGGTGAGAGAATCAAGAGAGAGCAATAGAGTTGCTTTGCCCACATGGTCTATGACAGGACGGATGACAATTTCCAGATATATAAATGGAGCCTGTCAGTGTCCTCAATGCCTTCGGTCACTTGCTTGCAAGCACATGATCTAAAAATCACTGGTTGGCAGAGATGCAGCTCAGTGGTAGAGAGCTTGCCTCACACAGATGAGGACCTGGGTTCAGTCCCTGGCACTGCAAAAAGTGAAATAAAATAAAGTCATTAAAGGCCAGGGACATTAATCAGAGGTAAGTCAGGCACAGATTTCTCATTCTTCCTCTTTTCTTTTTGAGAAAAATTTAAAATGTCTTTTATAACTTTTAAAGATATTGATTATATATAATAAGTGATATGAATGTAAGCATACCATTTAATGAGTTTTAGCATATGTATACACCCATAAAACCATTGCCAGAGTTAAGAGCTAAAAATTTACAAACATCTACCCCCAAAGATTTCCTGATCCCATTAATAATTCTTTCCTGATCTCATTAATATTTTTTTCTCCTGACACACAAGCATGGCTGAGTGCCCCTGACCAGTGTGCTGATTGATTTTCCTCTCTAGATACCAGGACAAGACTTCCCGGGTCCCAGAGAGCTTGTGGCTGAATAGTACCTTGATTCCACTTGGTAATTGGTCTTTTTTTTTTTTGGTACTGGGGATTGAACTCAGGGGCACTTAGCCACTGAGCCACATCCCCAACCTTTTTTATTTTTTGTATTTTATTTAGAGACAGGGTTCTGAGTTGCTTAGTGTCTGGCTAAATTGCTGAGGCTGGCTTTGAACTTGAGATCATCCTGCTTCAGCCTCCCAAGCTACTGGGATTAAAGATATGGGCCACTGTGCTGGTCAGTAATTGATCTCTTTATGAGTAAATACTCCAAACCTGAGTGAGAAGATTAGGAAAGAACAATACCAGACTGAACTTCACCAGGATCTAATAAAACTAAAGGAGCAAGCCATGGCTAGGTCTTCAATCACTGAATGATTTTCCACTTTACTCCTAAATGAGAAACTGAAAAACTAATCCAAAAGTTATTATCTCTCAAAGTTTGTTTTACAGAACATGTCCCTTAGGATGATAATAGAAGTTTTGCAAATACAATTTTTTTTTTTTAAAAAAGCCCTAGATTTTTTGATTACTTCAATTCTAGAACACTAAGTTAATCAAAGTTAAATGAATTTGCTTCTTGACTACAGGACTTCTCAGAGCCTTTACCACATTAATGTTAATGTCTGCTACAAATTCCAAGGGAGGTGAATTTAGTTTTCCCAACACATTTGATGACCAAATCTTTTTTTTTTTTCCCTTATAAACTAGCAATCTACAACACACTTTGAGATGGGTTCTTCTAGTGACTTAATCACCCCTAGGCAGTTTTAATGTAAAGAACAAGAGTAAAGCAGATAATGAAATGTAGAAATTAAGGTCAGATTCAGGTGTGTGTTTTTAAATAGGGATACTGGTCCCAGGGAATTCCTTGAATCATGATACTTGCTGGTAAGGGCAGTGCATAAGTGCCACCTTCCTCTTCTAAGTCCTTTGTCCCCAGTGCCACCACCCAACCCCAACATTCCCATCATTGTTTTCTCCGAATAGTGATTCTTTGAAAAGCTGCCTTCCCTCTGGTCTCAGAGCTGCCAGGCTGTCTTTCTCTCAGCAAGCTTCTTTTGGTGGGTCCCTTTCCCCCCCATTCCTGGAGGTGGGTGGCAGTTGCAGGGTAGGGCCACCCCTGTGGATGGGGGAGTGGCCAGGTGCATGGCTTAGGCGACATCCAACAGGTGCTCTCAGCCAGGAGAACGTGCTCCTGCTTCTGGGACTCCATAAAGCACCCTCTTTGCTTCATAAGCACTCTACTGGAATCCAAACTCCATAAATGAGCAATTCCTTTGCATAATGAACGGATGAGGCTGTTTTATGCACTTTTATGTTGTTCCAAGTCTGTGGTTTTACTAAATTTCCACCTCAAAGATATGTAATTAGAGCCTCAACAATCTGCTACCCTGGCCCTCCCCACCCTCCTCTGGAATCCACAGCAATCTCACAGGCTGGTTTCTGACGGGAACAAACAGCAGCGGGTGTGCGCGTCTGTGCGTGTGCGCATGTGTCTGCCTGTTGAGCCGCCTCGCGTGGGTAGGGGCACTGTTTCAATCTGGGGACGGGGGGACACGGGGGTCCTGGGTACCACATCTCTCCCTTTGGCTGGCCTCTGGCTTCCCAGCCTCCTCGGGGCCACTCAGAGCTCCCCTTCCTGGGCCCCAGCCCTTGGGGTCTGTCTTCCCACTGTCACCTACACCACTGCCCCCACCCAGCCTTGACTCATGCTGATGGCACTGGGGAGGGCCTTTCCTTCTCTGGCCAGACACTTCCTTCTCCCTGGGCCTCCTTGAACTCCCTGTGTTCTGTGAAACCTTCTGTATCCCCGAGTTCTGAAAGACCTTTCTTTTCTTGTTCTTGTACTGTATGTTGGTACCACAAAACTTAGTGTTTATGTGCTCTGTGGACATCTGTATTGACTAGATACCCGACTCCTTTGGACTGGGGTCATGTCTTATGCTTCCTTGTAGAAATGCCCAGAGTGTAGCCAGGATCCGACAGCATCTGGTGAGCCTGGGTATCAAGAGGAGCCAGGAAATGGGTAACTTAGGTTTCAGACAGGGCCTCTCAGCTTCTGTAGTCCTTTATACATCTTTATTCAGTGCAATTAGACAGTATCTCAGTATTCCAGAGGAGGGCTTTGTTCCCAGCTGCCCCATTAACCTAGCAGCCCAACCACCAGGTGACACACGAATATGGCCTTTTGAGCAAAGCTGCTCCTTCCGTGGCTTTGGATTTGGAGGAAGACCTCGTCAGGAGGTCGAGGGTAGTGCCTGGGGTGGTGCGACATGCTGAAAAAGGTTGGAAGTTTTGAAATGAGATAAATTTGGGTTTTGTTTTTGGCTTTGAATTTCCTAATTGTGTGACATTGGGCAATTTACTCCATCTCTCTGGGCCGTGATTTATTCAGATTTAAAAGGAGTCAATCATGGCTGCAGTGCAACAGGCTGTGGGCAGCACTTGTCCCTTGCTGGTGCCAGGCGGTCACACATCAAGCCCTGGGCTGTCTTCTCCATGGCTTCTTCTGAGTCCTGCTCAAGAACATCCTAGATAATATCATCTTCCAGTTCCAGCCTGAGCTTGCTGCCAGGTCACATGGGACAGGGACACACCAGTCACTGGAGACGGACAGTGACCCAGGTGTCCCTGCTTCACTGTGACCTGGTGGCCTCATCTAAGAGGTCTCATCAATGACTCTGATTATTTACTTTCTTTTCTCTTGTTGGTACTGGAGACTGAACCCAGGGGTGCTTTACCACTGAGTCACACCTCAGTCCTTTTAATTTTTTTTTGTTTTGAGGCAGTGTTGTGCTTAGTTGCCCAGGCTGGCCTTAAACTTGTGATTCTCCTGCCTCAGCCTCCTGAGGAGCCGGCATTATAGGCCACTGTGTCTGGCTCGGATTGTTGAACTTTAAAAGACAGCCCAGAAAAGTTCTCGACCTCAGTCACCTCAGGGACCCAGGGAATGCTGATATGAGAGGGGACTCCCAGGTGTCTCACGGAAGCTTCCACTCACAGACTGGGAACCCAGGCCTAGAGTGGAAGCTGAGCAGGCTCAAGGGCACACCTGTGAGTGGCAAACCCACGTCTCACTCAGCCGTTGCCCGGCTTCCAGTTCCCTTCCCAACAAGGGGCTGGGAACCTTTGTACATCAAAGGAAAACCAGGGGGTGGGGCCTTCTACTTCCTGACATCTCCAGGAACTGAGTGAATTTCTTTCAGATCCTGGTTGCTTTACTCGCTTGCTGGGAGAAAAGACAGAGCAGTAAAGTCGGCTCTACCACACACATTCCAGGTCAAGTGATCAGTGGCCTGAAGGTGAGAGGCGGGTATTAGGGCTCTGCCTTTGAAGTTCTCTGGTTCATTTATTCACTTAACTAATCCCGAAGCTAATATGTACACAGTGTCCAGTTAGGCGCGCGCACACACACACACACATACACACACACACAGAGGATAACCTTTTCTTTGTGCCCAAACCACCCCAAGACTTGGTAGCTTAACACAAAAACTACTGTATTTTCACAGAAGTCTCTGGGGCAACAGTTTGAACTGGGCTCAGCCCTGGAAGACCTGGCAGGCAGGAGAGGGCCACTAGATAGGGCCACTAGATGGATAGGGGTGACACCTTCTCCTGCTATGGCCTGCCCGCTCAGCTGGGTCTGTGGTGGAAAACGCCCGACTCCCGCGGCTGGTGGTCACTGCAAGCTGGTTTCCAGGCCTCATCTCACGACGGCTCATCCTCACAGGGGCCGGGCTTCGTCTGGTGGCAGAGGTAGATGATTCCAGTCTCAGAGAGAAAGAGTGGAAGCTGTCAGTCCCGTTGAGACCTGGCCTAGGAAGCCACTCAGGCCCCTTCTGCCGTATTCCTGTTGCCTTGTTCCTTGCAAGAGCAAGTCTCAGGCTGGCCAAGATCCAAGGAAAGGGGGAAATGGACTCCATTCCTTGATGGTTGCAGCAAACAAAAAGTCACTTTCAAAGAGCAAACAGGGGACGGAGCGGCTGCTGTGGTGGCCTCTCTCCTCTATCTCTGTCTAGGTCAAGGTCTAGGCCTACCTCGGTACTGGACTCCTATGGACATAGATAGAGACGCAGACATGGATATGGATAGGCAGGTAGATAGACCTATATTCCTGACCTATCTACACACACACACACACACACACACACACACACACACGTCCCTGGGAAACTATGGCCAAGTTGCACAGAGTCAGCTTGAAACTTGAAAAGTGACATTGAAGTGGTAATATATAATCAGAGACAGAATGTGTGGCGCCCTAAGTTCTGAGCTCTGGGAAGGGGGAGATCTCTGTGGGCGAGAAGCAGCTGAAGACCAGAGGTTTGTTTTCCAGCGCACACCGATTAGGGAGCCAAGATGTGCTAGGCCTGTCCAGATTCTGTTGAGCCAGTCAGTCCAGAGGAAATGAGGGGATCTGCGTAAGAAGAGACCTAAATAAGGGTGGAATTTAAACTGGGTCAGGCAGAGGGGGAATCCCAAATGATGGCTGAGGAATTCAGGTCTGGATAAGTGGGAGCCATTGAAGACTGTGGAGCAGAGGTGTGATTTTATTTTATTTTATTTTGGCAACATGATTTTAGATGATCCTTTCCCTCTTCCTGTGAGTTATCTCCTTTCGCTTATCTCCTGCCCACCCCCAAATCCTCATGCCTCAGGGGAATATTCTTCCTCCTTCCTTTTGCAGAAGATTGACACGTAACCCTAGCTTAGTCAGTTGAAAGTGCTGACTCTGGGCCAGACAGAACCTGTGCCTTATATTTATATTTCCCTTATTGAAGCCCCCAAACAATCATTATCTTGAGCAGGAGTAAAATCGAGGTCTAGCGAGCTGAGGAGCTTTTGGAAGGTCACGTAGTGTTCTCGGTGCAGACCTGGACTTCACCTCTCCACCCCAGCCCAGCCCTGGGAGCTGGCTCTGCCAGGCAGGGCTTCTGGGATCCAGGGAGCCTCAGGAGAGTGGAGCCACTGAGCAGGTCCTGTGCTGGGAATTCTCCAGCCTTTTCTAAGTAGTGATGGTGGCCTCAGCCCCTCTCGAGGGAGTTCTGCCACTGCCCGGGGAACCTTGGATGTGAGCAGGGGCATCCTCCTCTCTCTGGGCCAATCAATGTAGGGGGTTTGCTTTATCTGGCAGGTTCGATTCTGAGGACTTTTTGCATTCTTTTGACCTCTTTTTTTTTTTTTGCATTTTTACCTCTAGAATTCAGTGTTCCTCCATCTATTCTTAAGTTTGGCTTTCCTAATGTCCCAAAGACAAGGCTGGCTTAGCTACTGCTGTTCCCATTTCCTTCACCAAGAGTCTGAGGAGTAATGTCGAGAAATGGGAGAAGAGGGAAGGAAAGGGGCACATTCAGTGAGCAACTATTAGGCACCAGGTGTTAATGTAGCGACTCAGTCTTCTCAATGAGGCCATTTGAGGGAACCAAAAATTAGGCACAGAGAAGGAGGTGACTCTGCATATGATTTTAAGCTTGTCAAGTTTCAAAACCAGTGCGAGAAGGAAGTCCTGTCATTTGTGGCAATGTGGGTAGACCCAGAGGACATTGTGTTAGGTGAAAATAAGCCAGGCACAGAAAGACAAAATCCGCATGATCTCACTCATATGTGAAATCTGAAAAAGCTGAGCTTGTAGAAGTAGAGACCAGAACAGTGGAAACCAGAGGGCGGGGGTCAGGGAGGGGAAGGGAAGAGGTTGATTAGCAGGTACAAAGTTGCAGCAAGGTAGGAGGAATCAGTTCTACCACAGGAGTGGACTCAACAGTGTCATATCCCATAACTCAAAATGCTAGAATAGGGAAGTTTGAATGTTCTCATTACAGAGAAAGGATTGAGATGAGGGTTATTTGAGTGTTCTGAGTAGATCAATGCATGACACAGAAATGTACTGAAACCAATGTTACTCCATGGAGATGTGCAATGATTATCTGTCAATAAGACGAGCAAAACCCCAAACTGGCAAACCTCAGCCCTCAGACATTCAAGTTTAATACTTGTCTCTGCAAGCCCTCCCTGGGTCTCCTGTCTCAGGGGGGCCCTTTCTCAGCCCCCCAGGGCTGGGCCTGCTGAGCTGGCCAGCTCTGAGCTCGCTGGGCTGTAGACACGCCTATTGCTCCACACAGGTGCCCCTTGTTGGCTGATGGGGTCCTCTGTTTATGGTGCTCCTGCCTTCAAGTCACCTTGCTTCACCTGTCTCTTCTAGAGCCTCTGGTCCGGCTCCCAGAATCCCCTCTTTGGCAGTGAGAGGTCTGCACCCCTGGAGCTCACAGGATACCTCTAGCTACTAGCTCACAGACTCAGGCCCTAGGCACAGCTGGGATGCTCTCAGGGAACTCCCCTGCCTCTCCTAAAGGCCACAAGCCCTCTCAATGATCTGCTAGTTTCCAAGACCAAGAGTTCTTAAAACTCAGATCCCCAGACTCTGTGCCCTTCTGTGACTTGGTCTTCCTCTTTGCCTGAAAGGCCAAAGAACCTTGGCCCCCAAAACTTGTCAAAGGAGTAGGAGAGAGAATGAGGTCAAACAGAAAAATCACATCTATTCCACAAGCTTTTACCGAGTACCTAGAGGCCACCTAACACTGATCTGTTGGTGATTCAAACATACAGAAGCATTCCTTGCTTTCAGGAATTTTACAGCATATTGAGGAGATCAAGTATCTGCATAGATAATAAGAACATAAAAATGGATAAGGTGCCTTAGTCTGTTTTCTGTTGCTGTAATAAAATACCTGAGACTAGGTGATTTATAAAGAGTGGAAGTTTATTTGGCTTACTGTTCTGGAAGCTGGGAAGTCCCACCACAGGGAGCCAGCATCTGTTCAGCACCTGGTGAGGGCCTTCTTGTTGCATCACAATATGGTGGAGGGCGCTCCTAGCAAGAAAGAGCAAGCTCGGGTCTCTGCTCCTCTTCTTTCAAGATTAATACTATCAGGAGGGCCCTGACCTCATGACCACATCTCATGCTAATTATTTCCCAAAGTCTCCAACTTCAAATGCCATTACATATGACTTTGGGGATTAAGTTTTCAAGACACAAGTTTTCAAAGGTCTTTCACTGTTTCATCAAATATTTCTCCACTTTTCCCCTCTCTGACCCACAGTCTCTAGGATCCATTAATTTTTCCATCTGCCATTCTCTCATTCATTGATCCATTCATTGCCCATCCATCCATCCATCCACCCATCCATCCACCCACCCATCTATCTGTCTGCACATAAATAATTTCATAATTTATGGTGTACCGGGTCCTAGTTTAAATATTGAAGATACAGAAAAGATGTGACACAGACCCTGTGCTGGGGAAGAAGAGGTTAACTAGGTGGCAGAAGACAGAAAAATCTAGTGCAATAGAAAGTCTGGCCTCCAGAACTGAGGCTGTAATCCTCAGCTACTGTAAGGTCTGCCATTCCCACTTAGCCGAGGTCCTTAGGGATAGCCCCAGTGCCCTTCTTGCTTAGAGCACTGCCTGGCTCAACACGGGAGCTCAGTAAGTGCTGAATGAAAGCAGGAGTGAAATAAAGCGGTGATGCTGAAATCCTCTCATCTACTGCCTTATGTGAGAGAGTGGGTATTAATGATAGCCTGGTAAATAAATTCAGTCCTGTATGTGTAGGACTACTGGGATGCAGTGCCTCCAGCAAGAAATATTTCCTTCTTTGCTTCCTGCTTCAACTCGGGCATGTCTCTTTCCCACTGCGGACCCTCGTATGTTTTTAAGTAGTGGGGATTGAGCACAGGTCCTGGCCCGGGCTAGGCAAGTGCTCAACCGATGAGCTACATCTATAGCTATTTTTTAAAACTTTTTTTTTGAGACAGGGTCTTGCTAAGTTGCCTAGGTTCCCCTGGAACTTGGGACCCTCCTGCCTCAGCTGCCCAAGTAGCTGGGATTACACGTGTGTGCCATCGCACCAGGCTCAGCCCATTTCTTACAACTGAACAGTGAAGGGGTTGGACCACTATTTAAGATCTTGACCCAGTTTGAGTCCAAATACTAGATAATAGTTTAGGGCTTGGCATTGTTCCCGAGAAGGGCTCTGCTGCGCTTTTCATAGATATTACGTCGTGCTTGCTGCATATTAATTATCAATTAAATATGAATCACCCGTGGGATGCTTCAGGCTCCTCAGGGCTCATACCTTTGTTGCCTTGAAAAAAATCTTGTTAGGAGGGAACTTTCCCAACAATGAACATAGTACCAGTACCAGCAGCATCAGGGTTTTTTTGTTTTGTTTTTTTTTTTAGTTTTTTATTTTCTTTTTTTAATTTTTTTTATACAGAACACTGATTTTATTGTTTCAAGTATAGTTTTAGAAACTATAGCCTCAGCTACATATCCAAAACCCAAGGATGCTTAGATGAGATTTTGGTATTAACGAGCAGGAAGGGAAGAAATGGCCTGTGGAAGCCCCCCGCTGTTTGTCAGCGGGGTTTGGAGCAAAACCCCCTGGTGCTTGGTCTGCGTCGCCCCCTGGTGGCTACACTCTTTTATGATACTCAGGATTGGCTGTTCCTGCCCTGAATGCGAGCAAGCAGTCCTTCAGCAAAACTGAGGACCCAGGGCACCTATTGGAGGTGAGTGGACCCAGCCCTGTGGATCCAGATGCTGGGCAGACACAAGTGGAGAGGAGGGAGCCAGTCCTGCGTCAAGGGAATTTGTTTTCTGGTCTTCCCTAGGAGAGGACCTCTGTCTTTGGGACTTTTTATTCATTCATCATTTTTTTTTTTCAACAAATATTTATTGAATACCTGCTGTGTTTTAGGCACCACAATGGGTGCTGATTTTACTGAAATAAACTAGGTGGTCCATAATGGCCTTGTTTGGCCTTCTTCCAAACAAGAAGCCTTATCCTTAGGGGTTTTTACCTAAGGTAAAAAAGGTGGATCCCACTGTAGAGTTTCACACACTCCTGTAAAACCTGGCTCGAAACTGATGGGAGGCTGAGGCAGGAGCATTGCCAGTTCAGAGCCAGCCTCAGCAACAGCGGGATGCTAAGCAACTCAGTGAGACTCTGTCTCTAAATAAAAAATAAGAGATAGGGCTGGGGATGTGGCTCAGTGGTTGAGTGCCCCTGAGTTCAACCCCCAGTACCAACAAACAACAGTTAAAAAACCCCACAAAAACAAAAACAAAACTAACCAACTAACCAAGGACCCATCAAACAAATGAAAAAATGGATGCCCGAGGAATCCCTGGCTAATGCAACGTGAGGCAAGAGCTCAGGATGTTCTCCTTCAAAGGGGCCCTCATTCAAGAGGGAACTGCAAAGGAGAGAGTCCTCAAAGACCCACAGGAATGTATTACTAATGTGGAATTTCAGGAACTGAGTTTTGAGGTCAGGAGATTTGGGGGCACCACCCAAGCTGCTTCCCACTCTGCCCACCTCCAGGGCCAGCTCTGCCAGCTGTGTCTCGGCCCCAAGGTGGTCTGGGGTCTGCAGAGAGCAGTGGGAACATGGAATTGACCCTGGAGTTCAAGACAGAACTGCAGTAAAGTTTAAGACAGAACTTTCCTTTCCATAAAAGGAAGGTGGGGTGGATTCCCTGTTTTAATTGTTCTTAGTCGGCTTCTGTCCTCAAGCAGTTTTTGTTCTTGTGGAGAAGACAGAAGTTATGAACCTGGGTCACAGGTGAGGCACACATGATCCTGGAGGAATTGGAAGTGGAGCGGCCATTTACAGCTGCACAGGTGGGGAGATTTCAGGAGGAGAGTGTTATTTTGTTATCTTTTTTTTTTTTTTTTTTGGGGAAAAGACAGGTCTCACTGTAAGGGGAAGCTTGGGCCCTTTGGATGTTTGGCAATGGGAGAAGTGAATCCATGATACAGCACCAGAAGTCTTCTTTTTGGCGCTGGAGATGCTGCAGAGAATTGCCAGTCTAGTAAACCAGTGTCCATTCTCAGTTCCCCACAGCTCCCCAGGTTGGTGGGTGCTGTGGGTCACTCTCTGCACAGCCCCTCCCACCAGCTCTGCCTCACGCTGAGCGGATCTATTAAAGCCTTAAGTTTCTATAAATTCTGCACAGGATGGTGCAGTCAACTCAATAGCAAGTTTCTCCAAGTCCATCCTTCTCCTTTTCTGGATATATTCTGCTCTTCTATATTTCCCAACTGTGAGAATTGGCTTTTTCTTGGGAAAAGCTAACACTTTAGTTCAGTGTTCTGTATGTTGAAGCTGTGTCGGGTGCTGGGTGGAGGCATATTGTTCTGTAACTTGTACCTCCTTTGAAAATTTGGAAAAGTGGGACACTGGAAAGACTCATGGTTGGATTAATTGACATTTAGGCTTATGGTTGAGGTCATAGAAGGGACCACACTTAACCCAGTGAAAGGTCTCCCAGGTCCTGAAGGAAGAGCCCTGCTTACATCTAGGACTCCTTCAGGGATCTCGCTGGTGGAGACTTCATAGGAAGAAACTGGGGAGAAGGATTTTTTTTTCCTGGTGCGGGGTATCAAATCTGGGCCTCAGGTGTGTAAGGCGCGTGCTCTACCACTGAGCTACATGCCCAGCCCCAGAGAGGAGTTTTAAAATGTTCAGTTTCACTTAGGACACTTTCCAGTGTCCCATTTTTCCAAATTTTCAAGGGGGGGGGTACAAGTTACAGAACAATTTCACTTAGTAGGAGATAAGCACCTGGTGGATGCTCCTCCTTCTCCTTCCCCCGAGGGTGGTCTGTCCATGGCTCCTTGGATGTGCACTGTAGGGTGGTTCTTCTTTCTCTCAATTTGTTTCAGGTAAACTTGGGTGGTGCCTGCATCAGCTACGGACAGAGCTGGTAGTCATGGCACCGTGCACCTGAGTTCTCTAGAAAACCCCACGGGGAGGACCAGTGATTGGCAGGGGTTCCCAGGTCCTCAGTCACTAAACTTTGACACCTGTTAATTTCTAATACTCTGCTCAAGAGCCCAGACCTTAGCAAAGGTCTTTCATGCTCTGTCCCCGGCTGACCAGGCCACTTTATCTCCTCTGCATTGCTGCTGGCCACAGGAGCCTCTGAGCACTTGTGCCCCTCTCCCAAGGCTCTTTAAAGATGCTCTGCCCTTTAACCTGCTGTTTCTTCCTCCTGGAACGTCTTTATCCCTATTATTTATTATTTATTTTTGACTGGGGAAAACCCCTTGTCTCCTTCTGGCTCAGCTCCTTCCTGCAGGTCAGCATTAGGAAACATCTGTAACGCGGGAGGTGGCCTGAGTGGGGCTTGTCTCTCAGTGTCTCTTGTGCAGTTTCATCTATGCACATGGCTGGAGGTCAGGGACCCTGTCACCTTCATTTGTGTGACCCTCAGTGCTACCATCAAATGCTCAATAAATATCTGCTGAGGGATTGATTGTGTCTCAAGCACACACCGGGGGGGGGGCACTCTCAGGGTGAAGGGCAGTCCAGGGAGGAGCCTGGGGTGAGGAGGAATGTGCCGGCTCCCCATTACTTGAAACCTGTTGCTGTGCTTCCAAATAAAGCTTAGGGGAGCAGAAGCTGTCTCTGAGCCAGCCCCTCGGGAGGACCCCGGGCCTGCCTGCCGGTCTTTTCCATGCTCTGACCCTGAGCAGATGGTTGGAGCCTCCTCTCCTCGGCTGCCAGCCTGTGCCTCTCCTCGGCTGCCAGCCTGCTCTCCCGGGCTGGAGGAGACAGTGCCTACCAGGCTGTAAGGCGGCAGGCTTCCACCAGAGGCTGCTGCTGCCCCGTTCTGAGGCCAGCTCCCTTTCATCCGGGAGACCTGCCCCCACAGCCCACTGCCCTTTCCTGTTGTCAGGAGGCAGTGCATCGTTTACTATCTGCCTGGGGGTATGTGGGGCCGGGCTCCTCCAACGTGTGGATCTGTGATCTCTGTTTTTGGGGAAGAGGTCAAGTTCCAGCAGCTCCTTAAGTGGGAGAGGAAGAAGGACTGCAGGTGCCACTCATCGGTGGCCTCTCACCATCCTAATTCAGGGGCTGCAAGGCGGGTTTAGGTCCTGGCCCCCAAGGAGGACATTCCCTTAGATACAACGCACTCACAGCAGCTGCGGATGCCCCGGGAAGGACCAACGGTTCTGCTGATATGGAATCTGTATGAAGGAGACAGAAAATACACACATTGGCCCAGGCCTCCAGCCAGTTGCGACTGAGGACTCCCGAGTGTCCCCTTCAAGCTTCAGGAGGGCTGCTTGGTTGACTCCAGGCTTCTTGCTTTTTGCCACTGTCCTCCCCTTGCTGGTCCCTGCTGGCCAGTTGTGAGACCCTCCTGGAGGGCTGGGGTCACATTTCTTCCTAAGCCCAGGTTGTGACATCATGCTTTTCGCAGAGGGGACAGGTTGGCTAGCTGGGTGCGGGGGTTGCTGTAAGTCTATCTGAACGTCTGTCTCACTGTGTCCTCGCATTGCCCACCTCCAGCCCCAGACGGTTGGAACCCAAGACATAAATCACCCACTGCTGGTGTGTGCCTTCCCTGGACAGGACCCCATGATGGATCTCTCTTGCTTCTAGAATCCAAACTCCTGCCTGGCTTTCAGGATACTTCATCTTCTTCTCCTGTTTTCAGATTCAGCCAACTGTATCTCTCCTCTGCCTCCCAGTGTAGTCGATTCTGCTCTTCTCCTGAATCTCTCACTGCTGAAAAAACTCCCAGAGCCCAAAACAAAACAAAGTCAAAACCTGCAGCAACACACCAGGCCCATTTTTATGTGCTGATCTTGAATTTCACCCTGCGTTTGCTTCTCTAGTCCGAGGCTGCTCCATGTTTGAGTCAGCATTCAAATCCCACCTCCCGGACAATTTGAATCCTCAGTGACATCTTTCATGATGGCCCAGAGCACTTTTGTCTGCACCAGACATGTTGGCACGGAATTATGTTTGAGATGCCGCTGTCGAATTGTTTTATCCTCATTTATCCAATTGTTCAGTAATCATGCATCAAGCGCTTGTTATTATGTTCCAGGTGTTGGGCTCATTCGTTAGTCTGAGAGTCATCCCCGACAGCTTTCTCTCACCCTGTGACCTAGCTATCAACTGGGCTGAGAGATGCTTCCAAAATATATGCCGTGCCACTTCTCCACCTCTCTGCTTTTCTTGCCCTGCCCCTCCCCCACCATCTCCTGCTGGGACTCTGAGATCACCTCCTTTCTGTTCTTGCCCCATTGCCAACCACTCTCCACCTGGACCACTTTCTAAAGGGAGAAAATCACATCCTGGGCGTTAGTCACCTTGGTTAAACCCTCCAGAGGTGTTCTGTTGTACTTAGGGTCAAGCAGAAACAGAAATAGAAAATAAAACAGAAACCAACCAGCTTGGCTTCTGAGGTCACTTAGAAGTGTCACTTAGTGACACTTTCCCTGTCAGTCACCAGGGTCAGGCTCCCTGGCCTTCTTTCCACTGTGGCAGCAACCAGTTCATTCAAGCCTTTGAATCTTTGTGCTGCTCTTTCTTCCTGGGCGGCTCTTTCCAAATGTCCATGACCATAAACCTTCATCCTCACTCTAAGTCCCTGACTTTGACAAGCCTCCCTTGACCATATACTCAATGTTACCTTTTGGTCAATCTCTCTCCTGTTACTTTGTTTCATCTTTATGTCCCTTGTCTTGTTCCTTTGTTTATTTTATGACTCTCTGTCCCCTCTGGATGTTCCAGGACAGCTGGGGACCTGGTTCTGTTTGTAGCTGCCTGCCAGAGTCTAAAACAGTACCTGGCAGAGAGAAGAGTCGATGTTTGCATGAACATGAATGAATGATTAAATGATTGTGTGAATAAATCCAAGATGAATGAACACAGTCCCTGCCTTCAAATACTTCATAGAAAACTGATAAAGGAGAGATTAATAAACATTTCCAACCAAGGAAACAAAAGCTCTAATAGAGACAGGCATAAGCATTATCTGAACACAGAAGAGGGAATAATTAATTTTGCCTCATATAAATGAGTCTTATCTCTTTGCTTATATGGTAAGCTCCTTTAGGACAAACAGCATCTTATTACTTTTATTCCCCATTGCTGTGGTTTCTAAATGCCGGTCCCTGGGTAGGCTGGGGAAAAAAAAATCTCCTGGAGAGCTTAAAAAATATACAAAGATTTCTGATTCTGATTCTTGGGTCTGAAGTGGAGCCCTAGGATCTGTCTTCAATAGTTTCCTGGGTGTTTCTGAAGCACTGTGGCTTGGGAGGTTCAGGACCACCCCATGTAACACAACCTGGGCACGTGTCGAGTGCCCTGTAGGCCTGACTGGTCTCCAATAAATCCATCTCTGTCCACTCCATTCTTTCTCTGTCCAGCTCCAGCTGAGCCCAGAGTAAATGACTGTGTGTGTCGGAGGCTCCCGCCACCGGAGAGGATGTGGGAGACATGAGCAATCATTCCTTTTCCCTAGCATGACGGCTTTAGTGCCACTCATATCTCTTCACAGGGATGGTTATTACCTGCCTTATGGGTGATTTTATTTTTTTAACCGAACAGCACACCGGCATTCCCCTATTAGTCCCACCCCTTGTGAATCGTCTCATGGCTGCCGAGAGCCCCGGGAAAGCCATCTCCAAGCCCATAGGGTTCTCACAGGCCGCGGGCCCTGAGGGGAAGGGCGTGGGGAAGTGTGCATGTTTGTACCCGGAAAGAGAAATGCCCAGCTTGGGCCACAGGAAAAGACAGGCTTGACCCACAAAGGAACTGGTGACATTCTCTGGAGGCCTGGAATCAGTAGGCTGGCGGGAGAGACCACTTCTCTCTGGCATCAGGAAGTCTCTGGGGACCTTTGACCCACTGTGTCTGGCATCAGGAAGTCTCTGGGGACCTTTGACCCACTGTGTCTGGCATCAGGAAGTCTCTGGGGACCTTATGTTGTCCTCGGGCGGGACCCTATCTAAGAAGAGCTGGAAAGCCAGTGACGGTCAAGCTGAATGCCGTTGGTTCCAGAACCAGCAGGAGAGGCTTAGGGGTGGCGGTATTTTGAAAGGTGAACAAAAGGCCTTCTCTAGAAACCGTATTTTACGGGGAGTCTAGTTTCTTCTTGGATTGTATATTAGGGACAGACTAGGGTTCGGATGAAGAGTTTCTGGAGAAGTTACCAGGGGGCCCCCCACCACCCCTGCCACCTGCCCATGCCTCTCCCCGATGTCACCTTTGCTCTTTGGGCTTACTCTTGGAAAATGATGCCTCCCTGCATCTCCTCTCTCACCTCTCTTCTTCCCCCCCTCCTTCTCTTCTCTTTCTTCTGTGGACTGAGATCACCCACGTGCAACAGCGCTCAGCCGGCTGTGTCGGAGGCCTCTGGCTGCAGAGGTGCAGCTGTGTGTACCCCATGGGCTTTACATCAACTGTTGGGCACGTGAGAGGAAAAGGAAGGGAGGACGGGGCTTCAGAGAGGGCAGCTTCATCCAAGCTCCGGGACTGCGGCTCCTGTGCTTCCTCAGAGGGGCCGCCCAGTCCTGCCCGCATCTCCCTTCTTGTCTGCAGCAGGTTTCGGAGTGGACGGTTAGCCAAGACGGTGTGTAGAAATAGCAGGTTAGGAGGGACAGAGGTTTCCAGGAGCAGTGGGAGCTGTGGTGGAGACACCAGGGGCTCATGGTGCCCAGTGAAGGGCGTGGGGGCCTGGGAGCCAGAACACCCGGTTCACACTGTTACCCTACCACTCACTCCCTGGGTGGCCTTGGATGGGTCTCCGAGACTCAGTTTCTTCATCTGTAAATGGCAATAATAACAACCCCCAATACTCCAGATTTCTTATCAAAGGAGGAACACGTGTCAGGGCACTTTTTCTTATTTTTACCCATCTGTTCGGTACAAAAACAATAAACTTGTTTACAAATCAACCATAAATAAAACAAATAAAGGGCCAACTTATCTTTTCCAATATAATAGAGCTTCCACTCATACACTACTGGTGGGACTGCAAATTGGTGAAGCCAATATGGAAAGCAGTATGGAGATTCCTTAGAAAACTTGGAATGGAACCACCATTGACCCAGCTATTCCACTCCTTGGTCTATACCCAAAGGATTTAAAATCAACATACTACAATGATGCAGCCACATCAATGTTTATAGCAGCTCAATTCACAATAGCTAAACTGTAGAAGCAACCTAGATGCCCTGCAATAGATGAATGGATAAAGAAACTTTATATATACACAATGGAATATTACTCAGCATTAAAAGAGAATAAAATTATGGCATTGGCTGGTAAATGGATGGAGTTGGAGAATATCATGCTAAGTGAGGTAAGGCAATCCCCCCAAACCAAAGGCCTAATGTTCTCTCTGGTAGAGTGGATGCTGATCCATAATGATGGGGGGGCGTGGGAAAAATAGAGGAACTTTGGGCAAAGGGGAGGAAGGGGTGGGGAGGGGGTATATGGGGGCAGGAAAGATGGTGGAATGAGATGGACATCATTACCCTAGGTACGTGTATGAGTGCATATTTAATGCCATGCTACATTGTATACAACCAGAGAAATGAAAAGTTGTGCTTCAATCGTGTGCAATGAATCAAAACGTGTTTTGCTGTCATATATACCTAATTAAAATAAATAAATAAATAAGTAATTAATTAAGTAAGTAAGTAAATAAATAAATAAAATATAATAGTGCTTAGCAAGCCTTTCCAGAGTACAAATGTAGGGAACCAAAAGCAAGAACAGAGTGCATTGTGCCCCCGTAGTTCCCAGGGACTCATAAAAACTCAGGAAAACACCCTGTTTTCTCCATGTAAAAACAACAAGACAAACAGACAAAAATTGTGAGAAAAGGTTAAATGGTGTGCATCATATTTTTGTTTACTAAGGCAAGGAGCCCTACAGTGCTTTTTATAGCGTTCCATGGAAGTTATAAAAACAGGCTAAGGCGGTAACTCAGTGGTGGAATGCTTGCCTAGATGCAGAAAGCCATGGGTTCAGTCTCTAGCACTGGAGAGAGATGGAGGGAGGGATGGAGAGAGGGAGGGAGGGGGAGAGACACAGAGAGAGAGAAAGAGAGGGAGAGATTTTAGCACTGGAAGAAGAGCTTCAGAAAATTCGCTTAGGTGGAAGGCTCACTCCTATGTGTCCCAAGGCTGTTGGGGTCACCCTGCTGAGAAGTGAATCCCTTGCAGGTATGCAGAGCAGATAAAGAAGGCAACTGGCAAAGTTGTTCTTCTCCGTTTCCTTTATTATCTTGTACAAATTTGTCTTACTGCTTGATATGTATCCATTTCTGTTTCTTTATGGAAAGATTTGTACCCTTCTGTCCCCAAGACTGTCATCAATTTTAGCATCAGCTATATTAGCTCAACAATTTGGCCTTCTCTGTCTGCCTCTTTGGCTCTTCGTCTCTCCTCCCAGGTAGATGCTGTTTTCTCAGTCCACTCTGTCCAGCTTGGAGGTAGGGAGCTCATTCTGTCTCCACAGGCGGGTAGGTCTGGGGTAATCCCTTCATTTCTGATAGTCACAGTTACATGATGGAAATTCTCCTGGATCCAGAAGCCAGAGTCCCAGATTCCAGATTCGTGGGTTTTTATTTATTTATTTTTTTTTTGGGGGGGTCTTTCACTTCACTCTGGGCCTCCGATTTCTAGTCAGGCTCAAAGTTCCTTCTTCATTTCTGTAGCTGGGTTCCTAGGCCTTTTTGAGACATAGATCCAGCCCAAGTGTGGGCCCCAGGAGAGGGGCCATTTCCTCTTCGGGGGGCTCACTCATCCATCTGTCTGTGGTCTCAGGCTAGAAAATACAGAAGGGTTGGTACTCTGAATGACCCAAAGGTGTGAAAATTAGGACACTTTTCATCAAGAAGATAGGCTTAAATTAGCCTCAGTTTGAGAAACCATAACACTATATAATTTGAGCTAAAAGGTTTCCAGGGAGCTTTTAAAAATTTCGGCTTCTTTTTGTTTGTTTGTTATAGAAACAATCTGCAACCTGGTAAAAATAAATTCCAACAGTATTTGGTGGTATAAAGTGAGAAGGAAAAATTTCCTCTGACCCCACCCTCAGTGCCTCCCTAAGGAATCCTCTGCAAAGAGTTTCTTATGTGTTTGCTGAGGAATTGTCTCTGTGTTGCCACACATTCATACCTACCCTTGCAGCAATGCCCCTCCTCGTATACTTCAGCACATGCAGACACAAAAGGGGGATTTTACAAAATTTGCATCATGCCTTTTGTGATTAATGATATATATTTTGGATCTTCCACAGCAACACACCAGTCTGTTCCAGCATTCCCCATGGGACAGGAGGTGACCTCAACAAGCAGTGGCCACCCAGGTTATTTCCAGCTTGTTATTGCCACTGACAATGCCTTTTCAGAGAGCCTGTGATTCAGTGTTTTCTATGGTTTGATCCTTGGAACACAACTAAAGAGACACTCAACAAAACAGGCTGAGAGGGCAAACAAACATGGAAACCACTGTGTCAGATTTCCCTTTCCAAGAAATGGCTTATCAAGGATTCCTGGAATTAATTTAGTCAGAAAACCTGAAAACCCAGTGTTCTTCAAACTTGTTTGTCACCATTTCACTCTTTGAAAACATCATGGCGCATCACCGGCGTACGTCTTGCAGTTCACTTTGAACACTGTAGATGGCAGCACTGTGGGGAAGACATCTTGGAAATACCTGAGTCAGGCCTGTGCTCCTGCAAGGAAGGGTAAGGAGCTAACTGTCAGAGGCAGGATCAGGAGTCTGACTGGGGCATGTGCTTTTTCCTCCATGGGAAGAAATCCCATCTGCTCAACGAACCCCCTTCCCAGGCCATGAAAGTTTACCCCAGAGTTCAGTAAGTCAGGCAAGAAACCTGTGTCATAAAACGAACCTGATGTGATCTAGGTTAGACACCAGTTTTATTTATTTTTTTATTATTATTATTTTTTAAATTTTTTATTGTTGGCTGTTCAAAACATTACATAGTTCTTGATATATCATATTTCACACTTTGATTCAAGTGGGTTATGAGCTCCCATTTTTACCCCATATACAGATTGCAGAATCACATCAGTTACACATAGACACCAGTTTTAAACATACAATCTCAGTCCTTATTAAGTAAAGGTTGGTCAGTTAATTGGTTTTAACTAGATTCACATTCACTGCCCATCAAGTGTCATTTCTGTGATGCTTTAGCATCTTAGCAGCAGTTTCCCAACGGGCCAAAACCCCACCACAGTGCTGTTGTCCTGCTTGAGAGAAGGCAGACGTGTGGCTCTGGGGGTGGAGAGTGGGTCGTATTGGAGAGGAACTATTTGACTTTCTCCTTCAGAGCCACTAAAAAATTGAGATGGGAAAGACATGTGGCACCTGAAACCAACCTCAGCTCATTCTGGTGGGTAATTTGGAAAGTGTAGAAAACTTTTTAAAACAAACTCATGTATAAAAATATGTATGTTCATATATACATATATATATGTAATGTGTAATGATAATTTCAGNGATATATATATATATATATATATATATATAATGGTAAGAACTGTATATATTTAGGGATACAGTGTGATATTTAATACATGTATGTGATATGTAAAGATCAGATCAGGATTCTTGACATATTTATTATCTCAAAAATGTATTATTTATTTTTGTTGGAAACATTCAAAACCCTCTCTAATAGCTGTTTTGAAATGTACTGGAGTCAACCATACCTATCGACTGTGCTCTAGAACAGGAGAAGTTATGCCTTCTGTCCACCGTACCCCTGTGCCTGTTAACCATACCCTGTGCACCCCTCCTTCTTCCCTTCCCAGTCTCTGGCAACCATTATTTGACTCTCTACTTCTGTGACATCGAGGTTTCGGCTTCCACATTTAAGAGTGGAATACTGTAAACAGCAGAGCTCTGAGCTATTTGCTTTTCGGTGCCTGTTTCACTTAACATAACATCGGCCAGGCGCATCCATATTGGGCCAAATGACAAGATTCCATTCTTGTTTATGGCTGAACATGCCATTGTGCCTACATGCCACATTTTCTTCATTCACCCATCCATTGATGGACATCTCGGTTGATTCCATGGCTTGGCTGTTGTGAATAGTGTGGCGATAAAGATGGGAGGACATCTTTGACAAGCTGATTTGGATATATTCCCTGTGGTGGAATTACTGGACAGATGGTAGAACAAACCCTTAATCCCACTCAAGTGGTCGATTTGTGCAGATCAGTTCCAGGGCCTCCTGGTGGAGCCGAGGAAGGAAGAAGGAAGAAGCCACTCTGGTCTGGGAATTGTCCTTGGAGCATTTGGGGACACAGCCACATTTAAACATCACCACTCTTTAAAGGAGTGCTTATCCTCAGTTGAGGGAAAAGGAAATTGAGGACACAGAGATGAAATGACTTTATTAGGGCCACACCGAGCTGCATCTAAGGGTGTGGAGTGGGGTGAACACGAGGAATGAGCTCTGTTCAGACTTGACCCAGGCCTTTGGAGCTGTGGGACACTAGAGAGCTTACAAGACTAAGCTATACTGACGTTTCTTCAGCTGTAAGTCAAAGAAAAGAAAAGCTGTCTCTTTATGCTGTTTGGACATATCAAAACACGGTTAGAGAGCGGGTGCAGCCTGGTCCTGGTGTATGATTTTTGTCCATTATTTTTGCCCGCTGGGTCACGTTGGCTGTTTCCATTTCTGGTGCCCTCCACAGTTGTATGTCAAGGCTGTGCCATTCATCTGGCTATCAGATGCCACCGGGGATCTTGGTGGGCTTTTCCTGTCCATGCATTGAGTGGCTCAAACCAGACAGTATTTGCTGGGTGAAGGGCCTCATACGCACTGGTTAGTGACCGTTTGCCCCTTCTCCTCCATTGCTGGTGCTTCTTTGTCCCCCCTCACACTGCTTGTATGTGGCCTGGCCATGGGAGCTCAGCTGATATCCAAGGACAGTAAGGTGACCTCCCAAATCATTCACCCTCCATTCCCCTTGTGGCTAAGATACCATCTTTTCCCTGCACCCAGCTCTGAGGTTTGACCGCTGGGGTCTCTAGCTTTTCCTTGGTCCTGCCTTTCATGGGTTGGCACCTCATGAGGTGACCTGGCACTCCTTCCAGGGATGGTGGCACTCACTGCCCTCATAATTTCTCCCATCTTTTTTTCCTGTATTGATAGCTGTGGGATGCTGGGTTGCCATGACAACTGATTGATTAGCATCCAATTCCCGGACCAGGAAACATGCAGCCATAAAGAATTACAAATGATGCCTGATTGTCTGCTGCCAATAGCCTGATTGCTGCCATTTTCTGGCAGGTAGCTCAGCCCTGACAGGAAACCCTGCGCTGTGCAATTATTGCGACGTGATTGATGCATCGCTATAGTTACAGTCGGCAGTGTTTCCAACTTGGGAGTTTTTTTTTTTTTTAAAGAAAAATTCTCCCCCTTTCAGATGGAAATGCTCATGTGGAAAGATGATGTAGCAAGTGGAGGAGGGAAGTGGGGCTGGCAGTGTGGACTCAGCAGGAGCCCAGTGGGGCTTCAGGGGCAGTGAAGGGGGAGGGGACCAACGTGGAGGCATATGGCTGGAATGGGAAAAAGGGATGTCCTTCCACTATGCTGCCCGCCCCTCCAACTCTGGGGCCTCACCACGCACTGAAAGATGGTTCCGGAATCACTTCCAAATGAGAAGTCTGAAAAGTAGGGTGTGGGGGGGTGCAGGATGAGAACAAAAAAATAACTAGGCCACAGGTGGTGTGCTGCTTGGGCCAGTTACCCACGCAGCTCTCTAGGGCTTAAATCATTTGTGATGGCCAAAGAGCAGGAACCTGGGCCAGAAGTGGATAAGGGAAAGAGGCCATGGCGCCAGGTAGTGGGGGTTAGAGAGTGGGCCGGAAGCAGGATCCAGGGGGCCACACGGCTGGTGCTCAGAGGCTTTGGGTAAGAGAGACCTTTTCCTTTGACCCAGAGCAGAGCCGTTCTCTGTTCCTCCATTGGATACCGTGTATTTCTCAGGCTGGTAGAGAGGCATAGAGAATAAACATATCTGAGGGTTAGGGCTAAACTCAGTGCTACAGAAGTTCCTATTTACTGTCAAAGTCGGCTGTTACTGAGAGAGTTACTGTCCCCAGGCATCCTCCAAATCAGGTCCACTGTGCAGTGATACCCAAGTCATTGTGCTCCTAGCAATTCTTCCCCTCCGGGGAGAGTGGCCCTCTCCCTGCAGTCTTCTTTTAAAAAGCAAATGCTCCTAGAATGAACCTGTTTAGAGACTTGAATCTAAATGTGAATATGTTTTTTTGTACTTACCTTAAAATCACCTGAATGCTTGCTATCATAACATTTATTTTTTTTTAAATTTTCATATGCATTTATTCTTACTCCTTGAGAGTAAGGACTGAAGCATTAATTCTGGCAAATAATGGAACTGTAATAAGTTACTGTTGCATGAGCCAGTGAATGCAAAATAGATACAAGGAAGGGCAGCCACAAAACATGTGGTAGGAATTAGAAACAGCAGGGTCTGATGTGGTCCAAGCTACAGTGGGAAACGCTGAAGATCAGTATTAGTCAAAATAAGGGAAGTCAGGACCTAGGCTTCCGAAGGAGGTCGGGTTAAGGGCACAGGAAGACAGGATTTGAAACCTAGGCAGGAGAGTATCTTAGGTGCCTGGCATTTTTAACCTTCATTATCAGAACCACGGCAAAGGAGAGCTTTCTGTGGACATGGGCCTTTTGTCTTGGCTGCTATGAGTGTTACTTGCCTAGAGTATAGATCTACCTATCAGAAAAACATTAACATCTGTAATTGAACCCCAATAGCCCAACATTGTTTTTTCAGAGAAAGAAGTAGTTTGTTTTAATTTTTTTTTTTTTGTGGTACTGTGGATTGAATTTAGGGCCTCACACATGCTAGGCAAGCACTCTACAGCTGAGCTACACCTCCAGCCCTTTTTATTTTATTTTGAGACAGGGTTTTGCTAAGTTGCCAAGGCTGACCTCTAACTTGTAATCCTTCTGCCTTAGCCTCCTGAGCAGTTGGGATTACAGGTGAGTACCACAGAGACCAGCTAAACTTTTAAATTTACTATTTGTCCTATTATACTATAAGTATACCAAGGGCAAGGACTGTGTCCACTCTGTATGGAATGTATGCTTAGCACAAAGCACTTACTGTATCATTGTTGAATTTAATAAATTAGGACTGAACTCTATCTTTAGGGCTGTGGAATAAGAACTGAGGAGGATTTGGGCAGATGGGAAGTACCTGTCCTCAGGAAACAGGATGCACACAGTCCTAACTCCAAGCCACAATTACACGCCTTGTCAGTGGAGGAACCTCAGACAGGCTATGGATCCTTTGTTTCTCCACCTGTGAAATGGGGGTATTTAGAAAGATAAGGGATGGCAGGAACAGCGTACCACACACACTAAATGCCAGTAGGTACTGAATACTATTGTTGTGATATTTAATTTGTGGCCCAGAAGTTGCATGCTTTTTACATAAAAATACACAAAACCAGCATAAACAACCACTCGAATCGGCAGCAAATCTTGCAGGGGGCTATGGTCCGCCAACTAGCAGATGCAAGGGGTGGGGGGAGGGGGGTGCTCCTGTTTGGATTTACTTGAAATACCTCCAGCTAATGTCTTGCTGGTTGTTGAACAGCAGCTATAAAATACTTATGTTCTGGCCTGAATGCAGCTATAAGTCCATTTGTATTTAGGAGATCAAGTATGTCCACATTTGTAGGAACATTTAAAGTCATCCAATCCCGTCAGGATTGGTGTCCCTGACTTCAGATTACCCAGGCAGATAAAAGCTCGTTCCCATGGGAACCAGTTTTGCTTCCCCTTCCATCTAATTAGAATCCATTTACCCAGGCCCAAATGGTTTCTAAGTACCTTCCAGTGAGTTCTTCGCTGAGTGTTCCAGCCCCAGCACCGGCCCAGGCAACTTACCGTGTACCACATCATTCAACTTCTGTCAAGTGAATCCACCCCTGAGTTTGCAGGGACTAATTCTTTGTTTATTTGGCTCATTTGTAGTTCAGACTAGAAAGGATTGGTTTCCACAGAGTATACTCTATGCAACTTGTAATAGCCAACGTTCTGCAAACAGCCTTTCTGAGGAGCCATAGTCTTTCAGTCTACTTCATATTGCTATAACAAAATAAATGAGCCTGGGTACTTTACAAAGAAAAGAGGTTTATTTATCTTGTGAATCTGGAGATTTGAGGGCAGGATGCCAGCATCTCTTCAGCTCTGTCAGCTCTGGTGAGGGGCATCAGAAATGTGAGATAAAGAGAGAGGGGGAGAAGGAGAACGTCAGAAAGGTCTCTTCATCCTCTTTTTATAACAACCTTCTCTTACAGGAACTTACCCACCTATGAGATCAGCAGAAGTTCCTTAGGGGGACGGAGCTCCATGACCTAGCTGCCTTCCACTAGGCCCCACGCTCAAAGGCTCCACCACCTCAAAACCATCTCACACCAGAACCCCATCGTAACAGTTCTGGTCTGTATTTTTCTCACCATTTTCCAGTTGGTGTTTGAACACCTCCAGGCACTGCCTAGATGCCTCAGTTCATGTCTCAGCCCGTGAGCCTCTGGGGGACCCACGCAGCGATATCCCAACAGGAGCTGCACTCAGTGAACTTTCTAGAGGACAAAGTAGCTGAGAGACAGGGGCCAAGATGGAGATACCAAGCACGGTTCACCTCCTGCCTCTGGGGTCGAAGCATCCCTCTTAGGAACTTTGGCCCCTCAGCCCCGCTGTATTTCAACACCACCGTTCAGCATCCTGCCTGTCGTCCGCTGAGGCCACCTGGCTTCCTTGGGCACCTGCGGGCTCTGGCCTTTGGGGCTCTGCTCAGAGAATTGAGGCAGAGGAACTTTCTCAACTCAAAGCAGCTGCTGTTTAGCCTGGGATCATGGTCATCCTCACTGCTCCCTGGTCTCAGGGAGAGTCCTCTGCTCAGCCTCCCAGGCCTTCCCAGGGCTGGGCAGATGCCGGGGACGTTGGCTGGGCTGCACAGAAGAAGGGTGTTCGCGCTCAGCCTTGTGACTCAGAACCGAATACCTGCAGACCAGAGCGTCACTGTGGGTCCCTTTGTTCCCACAGGGTTGGGCTTCAGCACTGGCTTCTGTCTCCTCCATTTTCATTTGGAGACCCCCCCGCCCCCCGCGGCTTCCAGGAGCCCCGCAGCTGCCCCCGTCGTCCTCTGTCTCTTCCTGCTCATTGCACCGGTGGATGGCAGAGCACCTGGGCCTCTCTGGCAGGCGTCGGGGTGTACCCATGGTGTGGGCACTCCCTGTGGCCAGGTTTCTGCCACCTGCTCTGCTTGGAGGAGACAGATAAGGGCAGGAGGTGAGGAGGCCCCCGCCAGCTGGCGACATGCTGGTGGCTGGGCATGCTGCCGTCTTCAGCCTGGGTCTCCGCTGGAACGAGTTGGTGCAGGGAATGGCCAGGTCTTGGCAGAAGGCGAGGGAGCCCAGATGGGGAAGGAAGACTGGGGGGTTAATGGACTCGATGCAGGCTTCCTTGACGGGCGCTGGGGGTCCTGTCAACATGGCTCCCCGAGCTCTTTGGCAGAGGCCCCAGGGAGGGGAGTGGTCGACTTCCTGTGGACAGCCGCAGTGACCCAGTGCACGGTGGTTATTTATTTGCACAACCGTCTTACAATTCGAGGCTTCCAGAGACAGAAATAGACTCTTTCTCCCTCGCTGTGCCCCCAGAGTTTAGCCAGAGCCTGGCCGTGAATCGGGATGCCGTAACTTTTGTCCAACTGAATGCAAATGGAAGAGATGGGGGAGGCACAGGGAGACACCTGTGTGCCCCAGACAGACAACAGCTGGGAGCCGCTTTCCACAACTCTGTTAAATATTTTCTCAGCAATTGCTCAGGGAAGAGATTGAAGGCTGAGCGAGTAAAGAGTGCTAAACAGGATCCTCACGTTTTCCTTCTCTGTCGGGTAAACAGCAAATCTACAGGTGAGCAGAGCACATTCCAAAGAGGCGCTGTTCCTTTTTTTGGGGGGTGGGTACCAGAGATTGAACTCAGGGACACTGAGTTAACATCCCCAGCCCTTTTTTGTATTTTGTTTAGAGACAGGGTCTCCCTGAGTTGCTTAGTTCCTCGCTTTTGCTGAGGCTGGCTTTGAACTCGCGATCCTCCTGCCTCAGCCTCCCGAGCCGCTGGATTACAGGCATATGTCACTGTACCTGGCTCCGTAGGGGCATTCGAGCTCTCACTTGATATTTAACTCTGCCCTTGGGTGAGGGCAAGGGAGTCTCAACCTGGAGGTGTCACCCTAGGAGTCCTGGTCTGTGTTTCTGGTTGTTTTCCAGAGATGGTTGAATTCCTCTTGGATCAGCACTCCAGTGCAGCAATGTGTTATCTTTGGAGATGGGGTTAAGTCAAGGACTGCTGATGGTGTTCTGTGGTGTTTAAAAATATATGACAACATCTTTAAGAGCTGCTTTAAAGAGGAGGATGGCAAATGATTCTCTACGATAAGACTAACAAAATAGGTTTTATTTTTGCGTATCCTGAAGATTGGCCATAAACTTACATATTTCATGTCACTTTCATCAGTGTGAATGGAACATCTGACATTCCGCTTTATTCCCTTCACACGACATCTATATTTCTCTGTATTATTCCATTCTTTACTTATCTTTTAAATAGTTGCATAATATTTCATGGAATAGAATAATAAACTCCTTATATTATTTAGATTTTTTTTTGTGTGTATCTAGCTCTTTTTCCTTGTTTAAATTATTTCTTCTTCCCCAGCTTTATTAAGGTATGATTGATAAATAAAAATGCTTTATATTTAAGGTAGAGAGTGCAATGATTTGATATGTATATGCATTTGGGAATTTTTACAGCATTCAAGCTAATTAGCATATCTCCCACTTCACACAGTACCTGCCCCAGCTTTGTGGTGAGGATATGTAAGATCTACTGCTCTCTTAGCAAATTGTGACTACCCAATGTGTTATTCTTAATGACAGTCGCCTGTCATTAAGATATGAGTCGTATCTCCAGAACTCATAACTGAAAATCTGTGCTCTTTGATCAACATCTCCCCATCTTCCTTATTATGGGGACCACTATTCTACTTTCTGCTTTTATGAATTCAACTTTTAAAAAAATTTATATACAAGTGACATCATGCAGTATTTATCTTCCTGTTCTGGCTGATTTTATTCAGTATTATGTCCTCTGGACTCTTCCAGTTTGCTGCAAATGGAAGAACGCTCTTCTTTTTTTTTTATGGCTGAATGGTATTCCACTGTATGTGCCTTTTTTTTTTTTTTTTTTTCGTATCAGGAATTGAACCCAGGAGTGTTTAACCACGGGGCTACATTCCCAGCCCTTTTTATTTTATTTTTTATTTTGAAAGAGAGAGTCTAGCTAAGTTGCTAGGGCCTTGCTAAGTCGCTGAGGCTGGCTTTGAACTTGTGATACTCCTTCCTCAGCCTCCTGAGTTGCTGGGATTACAGGCCTGTGCCACCATGCCTGGCTCCACTGTATGTGTCTATGTATCATATGTTCCTTATCAATCATCTGGCAATGGGACCCTAAGTTGTGTATAGTATGTACGTGTTATGAATAGCGCTGTAAGGAAAAGGATGCGGATATCTCTTCGGCATACTGATTTCCTTTCCTTTGTTTGTTTAGTACTCAGAAGTGAAATTGCTGGATCGTACAGTAGTTTTATTTTATTCCATTTTGCCGAACTTCCAAATTGTTTTCCATAGTGACTACTAATTTATATTCCTACCAACAGTTTGTGAGGATTCCCTTTTCTCCACCTGCTTACCAACACCTGTTACCTTTTGACTCTTTTTTTTTAAATTTATTTTTTAGTTTTCGGCGGACACAACATCTTTGTTTGTATGTGGTGCTGAGGGTCGAACCCGGGCCGCACGCATGCCAGGCGAGCACGCTACCGCTTGAGCCACATCCCCAGCCCCCTTTTTGACTCTTTGATAATAACCATCCCAGCAGATGTGAGTTGATATGTCATTGTGGCTTTGGTTTTCATTTCCCTGATGGCTAGGTGTTCTGAACATTTTCTGCATACAGGTTTAGCCATTTATATGTCTTCTTTTGAGAACTGTTCAGTTTTTTTTGTCTTGTTTCAAAAATTGGGTTATTTTCTTATTGTGCTATATAGATTGGATACTAGCCTCTTACCATATGCCTTGTTTTATATACCATCGTTCATGGGGTTTGAAGATTTTTTTCTCATGCTGTAGGTAGCCTTTTCATTTTGTTGGTCATTTCCTCTGATGCCTAGAAACTTTTTAGATAAGGCCTCACTTGTTTATTTTGCTTTTGTTGCCTGTGGTTTTGGAATCACATCCAACACGTAATTGCCAACGTCAATGTCAAGGAGCTTTTCCTCTGATTTCTTCTAGGAGTGTCAGCCTTATGTTAAGCCTTATGTCCTCCGCTCCGCTGGTACACCATTTTGAGTTATGTTTTTGTGCATGGTGTAAAGGTTTGACTTCTTCTTTTGCACATGAGTATCTAAAATCCTCTACACTGTTTTTGAATAGACCGTTCTTTTCCCATTGTGTAGACTTGACACCTCTGGTAGAGTCTTTAGAATTTTCTATGTATGAGATTAAGCCCTCTGTAAACAGAGACGATGTAACTTCTTCCGTTCCAATTTGGATACCTTTCATTTATTTTTCTTGCCTAATTGCTCTGGCTAAGACTTCCAGCACTATGTCGGAAAGGAGTGGTAGGAGAGAGCATCATTGCCTTGTTCCTGATCTTATTGGAAATGATTTCAGTCTTTATTACATTGAGATGTATTCCTTTTATAATTGGTTGAAAATTTATTATAATTCAGGGATATTAAATGATGATAGAGCATATGGTTAACAGAAGAAAGTAACAAGATCAGAGCAGAAATAAATAAAATATATGAGGAAAAAATAGGAAATGTCATCAAAACTAAGTAGTTTTTAAAACATTTTTTAAAAAATTAGTTATTTGTTTTAATTAATTATACATGACAGCAGAATGCACTTCAATTCATAGTACACAAATGGAGCACAACTTTTCATTTCTCTGGTTGTATGTGAAGTAGAGTCACATCATGCATGTACCTAGGGTAATGATGTCTGTCTCATTCCACCATCTTTCCTACCCCCCCTTGCCCCCTTCCTTCCCCTCCCTCCCCTTTGCCCTGTCCAAAGTTTCTCCATTCTTCCCATGCCCCCCTCCCAATTCATTTATCAGAGAAAACATTTGGCCATTGGTTTTTTGGGATTGGCTTACCTTGCTTAGCATGATATTCTCCAACTCCATCTATTTACCTGCAAATGCCATGATTTTATTCTCTTTTTAATGCTGAGTAATATTTCATTGTGTATTCCACAGTTTCTTTATCCATTCATCTACTGAAGGGCATCTAGTTTGGTTCCACAGCTTAGCTATTGTGAATTGTGCTGCTATAAACATTGATGTGGCTGCATCACTGTAGTATGTCATTTTTAAGTCCTTTGGGTATAAATGGAGAATGGGATAGCTGGGTCAAATGGTGGTTCCATTCCAAGTTTTCTAAGGAATCTCCATACTTAAGCAGGTGAAATTGATAAGAATTTAGCTAGACTGAAAAAGAGAGAGAAGATAAACAAATAAAATCAAGTGTAAGATGAGACATGACAATGAAGACTACAGAAATGTAAGATCATAAGAAACTTTTATGAGGGACTGGGGTTGTAGCTCAGTGGTTGAGCACTTGCCTTGCATGTGTGAGGCACTGGGTTCGATCCTCAGCACCACATTAAAAAAATAAATAAAGTTATTGTGTCCATCTACAACTAAAAAAAAATTTAAAAAAACTCTTATGAACAATTAAATGCAAATGAATTGGATAACCCAGAAGAGATAGATTGATTCCTAGGAACACACAACATCTAAAGACCGAATCACAAAGAAATAGAAAGCCTGAACAGACCGATAATAAGTAAGGAGTTAGAATCAGTAGCCAAACATCTCCCAAAAGGAAAATCCCAGGACCAGACAATTTCACAGGTGATTTCTGCCAAGCATGTAAAGGAGAATTAGCACCAACCCTTCTCAAACTCTTCTAAACATTAAAGAAGGAACACTTCCAACTTCATCTGTTAAAGTTGGCATTATTCTGATACCAGAATCAGAGACATCTCAAGAAAAGAAAATTACTGGCCAAAATCCTTGATGAATATAGATGCAAAAGCCCTCAAGAAAATACTAGCAAATTGAATTCAATGGCACATTAAAAAGATCATGAGCCACAATTAAGTGTAACATCTCCAGGATGCAAAGAGGTTTCAATATATGTAAATCAATAATGTAATACACCGCATTAACAGAATGAAGGGTAAAAATCATCTGGTCATTGCAATAGATGCAGAAAAGCATTTGACAAAATTACTATTATTTTTATTTTAGGAATAATCTCTAGGAACAGAATGAGAGGTGGTATAATAAAGCTAGGTCACATTAGCCTATGAAAGATCATTTTGCAAATCTCTTCCCCATTCTGCATTTGGGATGCTCTCTTAAAATCAGCTTAGGTAGCTGGGTGCAGTGGCACATGTCCAGGTGAGTTCAAGGCTAGCCTCATCAACTCAGCAAGACCCTGATTTAAAATAAAAAGTAAAAAAAAGGCTGGGGATGTGGCTTAGTGCTTAAAAAAAAAGGTAGGAGTATTTACATTGCAAAAATTGACAAATGCAACAATTCAGGGACTCTTTTACTTTTTTTGCTCTTGTTTTTCTTTTTGAAGAGCTGCTTTACCACCACTGATCAAAGAGTGTAAAGGTGTTTATTATTCTTGGTATATTTTTAGCCATATTATTTTTAAAAAACTTGAGCCCACATATTTATAGGTGTCTTTACTGACTGAGGTGTAATCATAAAATACATAGATTTTTTTTTTCCAATAGCTGCTGAATTGTTTTGTCAAAACCTTCTGGGGTTCTTTAATACACCCAAATACACATCTATAATTTTTGATCATTTATAACCCAAATGGTATTGGTTATTGAGGTTCAGTTCTTTCTATTTGGAGGCTGCCGGTTTCCAACTGAAGTTCTGCTCATTCTTCTGGTAGGTGAGCTGCGACTCCAGAGGTTTGCCACCCTCAGCAGCCACCGTTCTCTCTCCTTCCTCTTTTCTCACTCTTTGCCCTTGAGCTGGAGAAAGGGAGCAGGATCCGTGGGATTGCCCCTGGGGTGCTGGCTGTCCTCTCTGCTGGTCATACCTGGGGTCCCGCCAGGGTTCAGATAGTCTCTTTCCTTCTGTTGCCTGTTGCCGTTTCCTGTGGGACACCGACTGACCACACCTGTTGAACAACCCTAATCTGACAATCTGAAATGCTTTCAAACCTGGAAGCTTCTGAGGGCTGACATGGGGCCACCAGAGGAAAACTCCACACCTGGCCTCCTGTCACAAGTGGCAGTCAGAACTCAGGTGCACTGAAAACGTGGCATATGATCACCTTCAGGCCAGGTGTATAAGGTGTACATGGGGTTGGTTTTTTTGTTTTTCTTTTGTGTGGTACTGGGGATTGAACACGGGGACCTTGTGCATGTGAGGCAAGCACTCTACCAACTGTGCCATATCCCCAGTCTTAAGGTGGACATGACACAAATGAATTTCATGTTCCGACTTGGGTCCCATCCCTAAGTATCAGGAATGGGCACAGTTTCAAAATTGAAGAAAATCTGAAGTCTGAAACACTTCTGGCCCCAAGGGTTTTGGGTGAGGGGTGTTCAACCTGTAGGGCTTTTCTGTGTGGTCACTGTCGATATTAATTCTTTCCTTCTTGAAACGACGAAAAACTGAGCCATGTATATGAAACCGTAGTTCTCCACACGTGGGACATCAGGCAACTGGTGACAGCGATCCTTGAGCAAAAACAGGGTGAGCTTCCTCGATGCCCAAGCCTGAGGGATTTTCCAGGTCCCCAGGAGTTGGGGATGTAGCTGGGAGTGCGGGGAGGCCGAGGAGACCAGATCAAATAGGGCAGAGCAGGGGCCCTGAAGTAGAGCAGAGGGGCTCCCCCCAGGGCCTCAGCTGAGCCCTGATCAGTGAAGACATGCAGGGAAACTACTCATGGCTGGAAATGCCTGAGAAGACTCAAATCTGTCTGGGCGAGAACGAGGACTGGGATTTTCTCTTGCCCACAACAGCCAGAATGGAAAACCTGGTAAGGGGGAGGCCTGGAGCAGAGTTCTCCAAAGGTCTGACCTAGTATTAGGGTGCTATGACTTGAGTGGGTTCCTCGAAGCTCCCTGGGTTAGAAGCGGGGTCCCCAGTGTGGCTATGTTGAGAAGTGGCGGGGCCTTTCAGAACGGGAGGCGAGAAGGTCACTGGGGACATCACCCCTGGAAGAGGTCAATGCCGTTCTCGAAGGGCCAGACTCGGTCCCGTGAGAGTGGGTCCTTGCGATAAGAGCGAGCTTAGCCCTTGCATCCTTCTTACTTCCCATCTCACCATGTGACTGCTCTCTCCTCACGAATGTCATCTTCCACGTTGTGATGTAGCCACAGACTTTCCCCAGAGATTGAACCTATGGGGCTGCCCAGTCTTGGACTTTCAGCCTCCAAAGCAATGAGCTCAATGGACCTCTTTTCCTTCTAAAGCACCCAGCTTTAGGTATTTTGTTATGACAACAAAAAAAATGGACTAGGACATAAGCAAAACTTGGATCTAAACTTAAAGCCTGCTCTAGTCTCACCCAGCAAAGATTAAAAGCAAGGCGAAAACTGTTTCCAATTAACTGCATCCCAGAACAAAGCTCAAGAATTTTAATTGGAATATAAAAATATCCAGTAACAACACAGTAAATGTCACAGTGTCTCGCATCCAATAAAAAAATTAAAAGACATGCAAAGAAATAAGAAAATACAATTGATAATAAGAATGAAATTTGGTTTAACATTTGAAAATCAACCAGTGTGATTCACCATATTGACTAATTAAAAGGAAAAACCCATGTGATTATCTTGATGAATACAGAAAAAGCATTAATGAAATCCAGCATTTATTGCTAATTAAAAACTCTCAGGAATAAGGAACGGCATAGAATTTCCTCACCCATAAAAGGAATGTATGAAAAACCTCCAAAGATGTTACAGTTGGTGGTGGAAGACGGAATGTTTTCCTTCTAAGATCAGTTAAAAGGCTGATTCTTAACTCTGATCGCTTTTATTCAACATCTTCAGGGGAATTTAACCAAGGAAATAAGGCCATTAAAAAATAACCCCCTTATCAAAAGAAGAGGTAACCCTGCCTTATTTCATAGACAGCATCTACCAAGAAAATCCTGTGGAATCTACCAGAAAGCTAAGACAGTAATAGTGGAATACAGTAGAGAGGATAAGTAGGTAGACTTCATTTCTATATGTTATTGACAATTAGAAATGGAAATAAAACTTTTAAAATACCATTTAAATAGGATCAAAATTATGAAATACAGATAAATCTGCCAAAATTGACCTCTATGGTGAAAACTATCGAAGCCTTGTGGAGACTACACGGAGCGTGTATCGTGCCACTAGATCAGAAGACTCAATATTGTCAAGATGTTAATTTTCCCCAAATTTATCTCTAGATGTAACACAATCCCAATTAAATTCTAATAGGTCATTTATTTATTTAGTGGAAGCTAATTCTTAAATTCGTAGGGACATGCAAAAGACCTATAATGGCTAAGGTGACTCTGAAAAAAGAACAGAGTTGAAGAATGTATCATTACCTGACTTGGAGACTTACAAAGCTACCATAATCAAAACAATATGGCATGTACATCAAAGGTAGGCAAATAGATCAAAGGAGCAGAATAGAGTCTGGAATAGACCATGCAAACATGGCCAACTGATCTTTAACACAAACAAAGGCAATTTGATGGGGGAAAGATAGTCTTTTCAACAAAAGGTGCTGAAAACAAAAAACCTCTATTCATCCCTTACATTTTACACCAAAGTTAAATTAACACGAATCACAGAAGTAAAGCAAATCATAAAACTATACAGCTTAAAAAAAAAAAACAGAATAAAATCTTTGTGAGTTTGGATTAGAGAATGGCATCTTAGATATGACATTGTAAGTATGAGCCATATTAAAAAATAAAAAGCCCTTGATGTTGAACTTGATAACTTCTGCTCTTTGACAAATAATTTTAAGAGAATAAAAAGGTGAACCATATTTGCAAGTCCAAAATCTGATAACGGACTGTTATGGTTTGGATGTGAGGTGTACCCCAAAAAACTCAGGTGTGAGACAATACAAGGAGGTTTGGAGGAGAAATGATTGGGTTATGTGAGACTTAACCCAGTCGATGAATTAATCACCTGATGTGATTAACTGAGTGGTTACTGAAGGCAGGTGGGGCGTGGCTGGATGCGCAGTGGGGCGTGGTTTGGGGATACATTTGTATCAGGCTAGTGGAGATCAATCTCTCTCTCTCTCTCTCTCTCTCTCTCTCTCTCTCTCTCTCCTTCCCTCCCCTCTCTGATCATCATGTGAGCTGCTTCCCTCTGACACATTATTGTGCCTTGATGTTCAGCCTCACTTGAACCCCAAGGAATGGAGTTTGCTGTCTATGAGATTGAGACCTCTGAAACTGTGAGCCCCCAAATAAACTTTTCCTCCTCTATAATTGTGCTGGTTGGGTCTTTTAGTCACAGCAGTGGAAAAAGCTGACTAAAACAAGCATTGTTTTCTTTTTTTTTTTTTTTTGGTGGTACCGGGGGATCAATCACTCAGCTACATCTCCTATCATTTTTATTTATTATTTTGAGACAGGATCTTGCTAAGTGGCCGAGGCTGACCTTACCTGGAACTGTGCTCTCTCTGCCTTAGCCTTCCGAGTCCCTGGGATTACCCACCTGTCTGTCTGTGGCATTTTTGAAACATTTTGAATTTATGAAAAATTCCAAATAAGAAAACAACCCAGTTAAAAATGGGGAAAATATTTTAAAGAGACACTTCACCAAAGAATATACTGTTGGCAAATAAGCACATGAAAATATATTAGGTATCACTAGTCATTACAGAGTTACAAATTAAAGCCAAAATAGGATACTGCTGCACACCCAGGAGATTTTATATACATATATACACATACACACACATATAAAATTTTTTGGTATCAGGAATTGATCTCAGGGGCACTCGACCACTGAGCCACATCACCAGCCCTTTTTTTTTTTGTATTATTTAGAGACAGGTTCTCACTGAGTTGCTTAGAGCCTTGTTTTTGCTGAGGCTGACTTTGAACTCTGATTCTCCTATCTCAGCCTCCTGATCTGCTCTAACTGCACCTGGCTTCCTATGAGATCATCCTGAATTAAAAAGACTGATTATAGTAAGTGTTGATGAGGACGTGTAGTAACTGGAATTCTCAGTACTTCTGATGGCACTGAAAAGTGGCACAGCCTTTCTGGAAAAGTTTGGTGGTTTCTTAAAAAGTTAGTCACACAACTACTGTATGATCCAATGATTTTCTAGGTATTTATCCAAGATAAGTGAAAACATCTGTCCTTGAGATTTATACACAAATATTCATAGCAGCTTTACTTTATAATGGTCCAAAATTGAAAAAGCCCAACTGTCTATCCACAGATGAATAAATATTGCAACCTATTCCATGGAGCACTATTTAGTAATCAGAAGAAACAAAGCACAGATACATGGTACAACTTGGATGGCTGTATCACGATGTAACATACTCAGTAAAAGAAGCCTAAGAATAAACATCATTTCTATCTGCTTCTATTTATACAAAATATTGGAAAAATAAAATAATCTGAAGTGAAAGAAAGACCCATTGCTGCCTGGAGATGAAAGGGTGGGGAGTGGGGTGAGGATTGGTGTAGAAGAAGGAGGCTGCTGAGGGCCATGGTCAGGTTCCCAGTCTGATTGTATTCATGATGTAGACTCTATGCTTTAAACATGCAAGTTACTGCATATCAATTATACTTCAATAAAGGTAAAAAGTATTAAAAGTGATGAGTGTGGGCTCATTATGTTATGTCACATAGTATCCAAAAAGGTATGGGAAAAATCCTCATTTGAAATAGAATATCACAAAATATTGACCACTGAATTTCCTAGGCACATCCAAAATTATTGGATAAGGCAAACACCAAAATTGGACTGACACCATACCTACTATCAAATGGGTTGTGGGTCAGGCATGCCATATCTTTCCATCTTTAATCAAGTAGAGATTCTGTGGTCTTTTAAGACACAAGTGAATCTGGAATTATCAAATAAGCAACTCAGCAACTGCCACAGAATCCATGAGCCAATGACTTTCTATGTGGCAAAAGAGGATTGCCTTGGATCTGGGTGCCCAGCAGGGTTGACCCCAATTTGGTCTGCGAATTCCTCGTACACCTGCAAACCTATTCATTCGCATGAATGATGACTCAAATTACAGAAGATACATACACGAGTAAAATAGTATTATCTGACCTTTTGAGAGAGCAGACAGAGTCACAAATACAATTTTAGATATTTTTTGATTTTGTTTGCAGGAAATTTGGTCAAATGCAGTAAGAAAGCCTTTGATGTTATTGAAAAATAAACTCACCAAGGGGCACAATGTCAGGTTCTGCCTGGTTCTGCCTCTAGATTTCTGTTCTGTCTCTTTGTCTGGAGCAAATGCAGGTTAAATTCCTGCCCTGAAGTCACTGAGGGCTCTTGTTTTTGCTTTAGAAGCAGCCCAGGTGTGTTGGCTCCTTGACTCCCAAGGGGAGGACGAGGGCTAGTGGGATCAGCAAGCTGATCCCTGAGCCCCACCAGGTCTGTGTATCCAGGAAGACTCGTTCTGTTCCATGGGACAAATGAAACAAAACAGAAACAAAGCACAGGACAAAGTATTTTGATAAAGCGAAAGAAGAATGTTGGTTATCTTACGTGACCAGAAAGTCCAGGGAAAGGGCTAACGTCTGGTGTGGCTAGACTCTAGGCTCAGATGATGGCCTAGGCCTGCCCCTTCCTCTCAGCTCCCCCTTCCTTCATGTTGTTTGTGCCCAGTGATCACAGGGGGCCCCCAGGATCACAGTTCCAGACCTAATATCCTTCCAGGTTCAAATCCAGGTTAAAAGAGAATGTCTAGTCCACAGGAAGCCAATGCACCTCTTGGGCACGGAGGCCAGGGAGATAGAGCTTTCTCTTAAACATTCCACGAGGGACACGGAAGAGCTGAGTTTTTCCGTTAGTAACGAAGGCCTCTGGTCACTCATGAATGCCCACTAGCAGTCTGGGGTAAGTTCCTGGTTCTACACCCTTGGCCAGTGAGTCTGGTGAGCTCTGGGCTTTTAAAAACACCATTGAATTCTAGATTGCTTTACCACTGAACTGTCAGGACCATCTCAGGACCTTCCTTTTAGGTGTAAGGAAGGGCAGAGGGAAGGAAGGCTTCCTGTTTGTAAGGAATGATTTTATGGAGGCTTCGTCTGCCAAAACCTTTCCTAAGGTGTCAGGCTTCACCAGTACTGATCATGGCAACGGCTGAGAAACAGGGTGAAAAAAGATATAATTTTATATTTTGGGGGCAGCACTTGTCTTAGTGAGGGTGCTGCCTTTGAGAAAACACCTCCATATAAGATGTCCAGGGCCGAAGGTGAAACTCTGGGAACATGGATGTTAACAATTGCAAAGGCAAGAAAAGAGGAAAACGGGTTTTCCTCCTGGAAGAAAGCCAATGGCAAGCTGGAGGTACCTGAGACGAGGAGGCTCATGGGAGGCCTCAAGAACATTTTAGAATGGAGAAGACCAGCACTCTGTCTTAACTTCTTAACTTCATGTAAGTCCCTCCTCCCACAGCCCTTCAGAAAAGTCTACCAGACACCAAAATTGCTGTGTCTGGCGTTATTCATCCATTTATTTATTTATGGTGGAAACCAAGGTAGGGGTTGGATTTCCCACCTGGGTCTGAACGGGGTATGACAGAAAGAGCCTGTGTGAGATGCTCAGAGACCCACACACCGAGTGAAGAAGAGCTCAGAGCAGGGAGGGCCCAGGAGGAGTCCCCACAAGCCTGTCACAGACATTTTGGAGTGAGATTTAACTTCCATAGAAATGGAGGCTTGAGTTTTCCCTGAAGAGATTTCAAGGGCCAGGGAGATGCAGATATTATCAGGTTAATAATAACAGCAATGACTCTTGTTTATGGGTTGTATACTATATGCCAGGTGTTTTGCTGGATCTTTTATCTCTCTTTGAAGGTCAAATATCACCCTCATCTAAATTCTCATTATTTCTCTTTACCCCCTATTTTTTATTATTGGATCCTGTTAATTTACTTAATAGTATTCAACCCAATTTTTATGTTTATATACTTACTTGTTCACAAAGGTCTCTCTTGGTCATGCATGTCCACAGGTTTTCTCAACGATCTTCCTCAGGACAGCAAACCCCACAAAGGCAGACGTGACACTTGTATATTGCCCAATGTTTAAATGGCGCCCACCACTGTGCCAGAACATAGTAATCACTCAGGAGGTGTAACCTACAATTGTCACAGTGGGTTGTCAACAAAGGAATGAAATTAAACGAATAAATGAATGCAATGAATGAACAATTGAGTGGATGAAGAAACCGGGGTTCAGAGAAGACCAACACTTACCCAAGGCCATATAGCAAATAGCTGGCAGAGTAAAGGTTCCATCACAGCTCTCTCTCCTGTACAAACACGCTTCTTCCTATGTCTCTCTGCTGCACGCACTGCGTTGGCTTCTCCAGAAGCATTTCCCAGGCTGGCTCAGGAGCAGTTTATTTTTTCTGTGCCAAATGTTTTCTCCCTGTCTCACAACATTTGAGAGAGAAAAAGAAGCAGCCTGAAATAGCCTCAGCCCAGGAGATGACGTTGTCAAGCTCGCTCAGAGCCCTGCACACAGCCTGGGAATTGAGAGAGGACACCTGCTGCATCTGGTGCCTGTGTAGTTGTACTGGGGTGTGGATGGGTAGACTTAGAGTTCAAGTCAAGGCATCACATGTAGGGGGGTCATGAAGATGAAGGGAGACTTGTGGACCCTGTTTCCAGGCCATCCAAAGACCAAGGCTGCCTTGCATAGATCCTTGGGAGGACAATGCTAAGGATTATTTCCTTGTCATGGAGACTCCTGAAAGCCAATGGACCACCCGTGTCCCTTTCCAGGGTAACAATCATATATCTACTCACATCCTTAAGATTGCTCATTGCCACCAGATTGTTTAGTAGAAATAACAAATCAACATGTCAACCTGACAGGTGACCCATATGCTCTCTTTAAACAGCAAATGTCAAGCATATCATGAAGTTTTTGTGCTGACAAGCATTGAGAGGACATAACTTGTCTTCCTATTTTTTTTTCTTCCTTTATCTGGGCCTTGTGCCCACCAGTTGACGTATTCTGAAGACTTGGTCCAGATGGCTCCTGCAGGCTGTGATGCCCTTCATCAAATCCAGCCCCTGCTTCAGGTAGTGAGAAACCGAGGACCTGTGTCTGCAGGTGTCCACAGAAGAATCTTCATCACCCCTCCCAAATGAATCCAGAAATTAACCACTGCTCCCGGACTGAGACAAATCTCCAACTCCTGCTGAGCACCTGAGACTCGCCTCTGACTCTACATGGACCTCTAAGGCAGAGGAGGATCTTCTTGTAGACAGTCTTGAACACCTTTTCCTGCAACCATCAGTAAAGGGGATGGGAGTGCATAGTGGTGAAGCTAGGACAAAATGCACAAGAAATTAAAGGAGGAAAGATTTTTTTTGACTCACAGTTTCAGAGGTTTTAGTTTATGATTGGCTGACTCCATTGCTTCAAGCCTGAGGTGAGGCAGAACATCATGGTGGGAGGCAGAGAGAGAAAAGGGGCCAGGGACAAGATATAGTCTCCAAGGGCATGTCCCTAAGGACCCACTCTCTTCAACTAGTCCCACTTACCATTTCCACCATGTTATCATAGTCCATTCAGTGAAGGAGTGACCAATGGACTAATCCATTGATGAGATCAGAGTCCTCATGTTGGAGTTATTTCCCCCAAACCCCACCTCTGAATATTGCTGCATGGGGGACCAAGTCTTTAAAACATGAGCCTTTGGAGGCCATTTCAGATCCAAACTATAATACACCAGAGTTGGGAAATCCAGGGGTCGAATCCTGGAATTGTTCTAATCAGATGGCACTGGGCCCGTCAGTTAACCTTCCTGCATTCTTTGCCTGTAAAATGCAGAGAACAAAACCACCTTTGAGATATGACAAGGGTTAATACATATTAGGGTGTTTATTCAATGCTTCCATACTATATAGACACAGTGAAAGTGTCCATTATCATGGGTGGCACATGGTAGGAACTCAAGAAGTGGTTCCATGCAAAAAGATGCTCACTGAAGCATTATTTATAAAGACAAACCTTGGAAGGTAGCATCAGTACAGAGCAATAAAGGAATGATTAAATCAATATGATACACTCCTAAGAGGAAACATTATACAGCCATTGCAAATTATAATTTTTAAAGCAATATAAAAATGCTCACTAAAGAAATGTCAAGTAAAAAGAAAAAGATTCAAATCACATCTATAAATATGTGCAAAATGGACTCAATGATCCTATGCCCATATATAATTGAATAAGCTTCTATCCACTCCCCTCCATGGATTTGGAAAAAACATATCCCTGAAAGTTACAGTTTGAGTGGCGGGAGTATGGGTGGTTTTTATTTTCTTCTCTATTCTATGTGCGTTTTCTGGATTTCCCACAATGAACATTTCCTACAATTACAATACAAGGAAAAGCAAACATTATTACTTTTAAAAAATGATAGGAGAAGCTGCACCTCGTCTTTTAACAAAGCAACAGCTGCTGAGAGCCGTTAACTTGGCCGCGCCATCCATCCAAATGCCCCAGCCCCAGCCTAGCAGGGGTGGGACAGCAATGGTTCCCAGTCTGCCAGGCCAGCCTCACAGATGGGCTCCCCACGGCAGGGGGAGTGTCCCCGCTTTGCCAGGTTGCGGCTCCCTCCTCCTCTCTGTTGGCATGCCCTCCGGTATTTATTCACTCACATGGCCTATAGAGTTAAAAGAGGTTTGTTTCTTTTCAGGCTGTTGAGTGCAGCCAGGGTAATTTAGTAGAAAAATGTCATGCTAATGCAATTCAAAGTTCAAATGATCTTTCATTTCGAGGGAAAGAAGAATGTGTGTGCAGTTGGAATGTTAAAACTCACTACTTGCCCTGCAATTCAAATAGAAATATGAGCTGCAGGGGCTACATAAGTCACATGAAGTACTGTGAGTGAAATGCACAAAATGAATAAAAATGATCCGGAAGCCGTTTATTAGCATTGCTGGGGGCCAGCACCAAACAAGAACCGTGGCCATCAGAAGCTGCGCTGGGAAGAAGGCGTGTTTGCATGAAATTACAATAATCCTGAAATAATGAGGAAGGAAGTGATCAGCAAGGCCCTTCTTACCAATGTCGCCAAAGCCGCCCTCAGCCTCCTAGAGAGCTGTGCCCTTTTCCCTCCCACATGCCCTTCCCTCCTTGCTCCATGGCTCCTGCCTGGCCTGGCTGCACCTGTCAGGTGGGTGGGTGGGTGGGTGGAGGGGGGTGCAGCCCGGGAGAGATTGTGTATGCAGCAGTGAGGCTGCTCTCTCAGGGGGCTGGAAGGGCGAAAGGAGAAGTCGGGGACCCTGAGGTTTAGCTCAGGCCACACAGGAAGAGGCCAGAGAGTGTGCTTGGTTGGGGGGCAGCAGGAGGCAGCTCTCCCAGCGTCTCCTTGCTCCACTTCAGGTTTCTGGTCTCCTCTTCCAGGAAGAGGTACTTGGAAGAAGAACAAGTGTCAGCTATTTCTATCTTAATATGAATTTCCACCTTGTTTCCGATCAGAAGGGATTAGCATTTTCAGACATGGCTGTTAGGATCTGCTGAAATGCTTTATTTTTTCCTCCTACCTGTGAAAAGAATAGTTGGCACTAGTGTATGGGTCATCTGCCCAAGTTTCTTTCTTTTATGTTTTTCAAATCAAATTTGGTCTACTGCTAGGAGGCCATCTCTGGTCACCATCAACACAATCTTTTATTGATGTCATCATCATGGCCTCCAAATTTCGTATGCTGAAGATTTAAGACCCGAGGTCATTGCATTTGGTTATGGGGCCTAGGAGGAAGTAATTAAAGTTAAATGAGATCATAAAAGCGGGGCCCTGACCTGCATGCACACACAGAACTGAGTTGAGTGCCTGCGAGGGTGGTGGTTGCCTATAAGACCAGAGAACAGGTCTCAGAACTAAACCTGTTTTATTGGCATCTTAATCTTAGCCCTCCGTCTCTACAACTGTGGGAAATAAATTTTTGTTTTTCGAAGCACCCAGTCTATGATATTTTGTTATGACAAACCAAGCAGCTAATATAATCTATTGTGAAATTGCAAATCTCAAAGGAATAGTAGAGATATAACTGATCCTCACTTATGCAAAGGCAGTAACATAACAACCTATGAAAAAGAAGGAGTCAAGTCGTATGCGTGTGTGTGTGTGTGTGTGTGTGTGTACGCACGCGCACATGTGTGTATTGTGTACAGGCAAGAGTGCAGGAGTTCTTTCTTTGGAAAATGTTAATTTTCCATTAGGTTTCATCAAGCAAGTTGAAAATGTCACCTGTTTATATTTCATTGTACAGTGGAGGATTGGAATTGCAGACTTGGGAAGAGGCGCTAAGAGGTGAGAAGGAAGAAGAGAACTATTTTTCTTTTCATTTTGCATCTGTTCTCAGGGACTGAAAGAGAAGAATTGTAATTATTTATATGCAAGTATGCCCAAATATCTGTTATGCATTGTTTCCTAAATTGACTTCTATAGAATACCAGTTCTACACAGGGATATTAATGGAAGGTATTAACATTTTCTTTGGTCAAGTGAGTTATGCATTGCTTTGCAGATTTTTCAAAGTGTGTGCATCATAACTCTCCAAGAGGCAGATGTGGCCTGCAGTAGATTGCTACAGATTTGACCAGGATCTCAAGTTCACTATTCATTTTGGAAATCATGCTCAGAGCTATGCAAAAAAAGGCCACAGACGAGAACATAAAACTCAACTCTAGACCTATTTTTTTCTGCTCATTTGCTGCATAAGTCTGGGCTAATTACCTCTTGATGCTTCAGTTGCTTTGCTGTATAATGAACAGTTGGGTTGTGTAACCTTGACTCTTCACCACTCCCCTAGCATTCTGTGATCTGTGTTCAGGACTCTGTGGCTCTACTGACCCTCTTTGCATTTTTGGGCAAAGGATCCATTTCTCTGTCTACTTGGAAGCATAGAAATGCTCCATTGACCTTCCAGAGAGGTCTTTGTCAAGGTTGATGAGTTCATACAGGTGAAAGTACTTAGGAAAAAAAAACAGTGTTATGTCATTTTGAATGTCTTTGGCAAAAAGGTTATGACTTTTCTGTCATTCTAAGTGCTTCACAAACCGGGTGAGGCACAGGGTGCAGAATGTAACATCACCAAGAGCTAAGCTCTGGAGTCAGACTGCTCAGACTCAAATCCCAACTCTGTTCTTAACTCTGCAATGACCTTGGTCAGGTCACTGATGTTTTGTGCCTCAGCTTCTTCAGCGTTAAACTGCTTTCTCGTAGAGTTGAATTAAGTGAGATAATATGAGAAAAGTGCTAAAAATAGTGCTAGGTATTTAGTAAACTCCCTGGAAGTGTTACTCACTGTCATTGTCCTTTCCCTCTAGTACTTCTTCACATCATAAAATAAAGGAATAGCCACAGTAATAATAGCAACAAACTATTAGTAAGAAAACTTTAAAGATGGGGTGGTGGGGATGTCCTGATCATGGCTACCTTACAGGTCTTAACTCTTTGAACAAGCTGGTTGCTGCCCTCAGCCACCTGCAGTGCCCTGTGAGCTAGTCAGTTAAACATGCGGATTGGCCTTGCTATTCACAATGTCCATTCTGCAGGCCATGGTGCCCACCTCTAGGCAGAGATAAACAGACAGGCATCTCTTCCTCAAGGAGATTACAGTGTCCAGAGTCATAAAAATTGTGAGATCCCCAAGCAATGGAGGAAATCAAACCTCTGACAGGCTTCTGGCTTTCTTTTGTTGTTCTGTGGTGAGTGCTCATGGGAAGAATAATGGTTGACAGTTTCGGAGAAGAGGTGGGTCTTGCCCTCGAGAGAGATGGACTTGGAGGGGGAGAGGAGGACGGCCTGAGTGGAGAAACAGAAGGAGGCCTGTCGAGTGGGGGGATGGAGAAGAGGCTAAAGTGCCGCCATGGTTTGCATATGGTGGGACGTGCATTGGAAGGCAGGTCCTTCACCGTGAAGTAGAGGAATTTGGACTTCATCCGAGAGAGAAAACCAGCAGGAGACAGATTGCTTTCCTTTTAAATGGTCTGCTCTCTCCTTGGGGAAGCAGAAAGGTCGTGCAATGAGGCTGAGTCATCGCTCTTTTCCACCCACTTAGCGGTTGGCATCAATCAACGTTTGCCTTGGCTGAATGGGCAGGTAGTTATTTGCAAGGCTGAATGAAATCATGCGGTCGGTGTGGGTGCTGCTGAGGATCCCCTCGCCCTGAATCTGGTCAGGGTTCCATTCAGAGGAAATACACTAGCACTGGCAGGTGCCTGGGGACAATGCTACTGAAGAAGAGTGAGACTGGAGCCCTTGCATGGCAGGACTTCAAGGAAGCAGTGGTTTCTGAAAGCTTGGAGGTGGGGAAAGTGCTCTCTGAGTGTGACTGGGATAGCTGGAGTTTTAATTTATACCAGATGATTTTTATGGTAGAGTAGGGAGAATTGCTTTCACGAGATTAATAAAACAAGGATAAATCATCTTGACCTCATACCTGTTGGACCATTTAAAAGTCCATCAAACATGGTCACTTTGCCACTATCCATTGCATCAGCCCTGGGCCCTCTCCTGTCGGCAGTGCCAGCCTCTATCCTAGCCGAACTTGGTCACCAATACGAGCTATTTAAGCAGAAACGATCTTTTGCAAAAATCTATATATTATTTAATACCTTTGCCCTTTGCCTGGGCTCTCTCTTTCCACAAGTATCTCCTCCAGGATTTCAATCTGCTTTGGATGCTCTGCGAGGAGAAATGTACAGCGCGCTCCAGTGGGAATCGTGGCTTTCTGTCCCTGATGTCTGGAGTCTCATAATTTATGGCGCTCTCCTGCTGAGTTTCTGCAGTTTTTAATGGGGCCTTGCGGTAAAGTTTGGGTAGGAAGAAATCTTTCCACTTAGAGAGGGTTCTGCTTTCATGGTCTCCATTTTACTGGGAGTTTTTCGTCTTCTTTGTCTTTACAGCCGGAGCCATTTCCTGGAGTAAATGTTGCATGAACGCTGGAGAAGAAAGAAGGAGAATCAAGTGTCTGGAAGGTTCAGTCACCAAGAGTGAACCCAAATACTTTGGGTGGTTCACTGATAAGTCAACAATATTTGTAAAGGCCTGATGGTAGGGACTGCACAGAGATCTTGCTGCTCCAACTCTGAAAATGCGATGACTTCTCCCTGTTTACCAATTCCAGCCAAATGCCCTGGTGTCTAAGGCCTCACATTCACAACGCAACTGCACTTTCTGCACATGCCCATGCTGGATGGGGGGCACTGGGGATGTAGCTCAGTGGTAGACTTGTTTTCCTCCCAGCAGGTATGAGATCCTGGATTCAATGCTCAGCTCCATGTAGAAAAACAAAACAACTACATGCCCCATGCTCTGGCCAGTCTGAATGCACCTCGCTCTTTTTTTAACCTGAGGATAAAGGCCCCATTGCATCTAGGAGCCTCTGTCCCTGTGACTCTGTCTCCTAGACTTTATTTATGCTCACACGTCAATTTCACATACCATCTTCTTCACAATTCATGTCCTGATTTGAACTTTATCCCATACAACTCCATGGGGTTGAACAGAGCTCTACAGAGTACAAACAGACAAACAAAAAACAAAAAACCTCTTTGCTGATTGGTTAACTTATAGGGTCAAAGGACTCTCTGGATCCTATAGGATTCTCAAAACCAAAGTGGTAGAGTTTGGACTCATACCAATTCTCAAAACCAAAGTGGTAGAGTTTGGACTCATACCAATTCTGAGAAAGAGAACAAGGAAATTTAACTGAATGGCCTCACAGATAAAACAGCAAGGCTCTGAAGGTGTAGAAACTCCTGTCCACACCTAAGATTGGTATTTTTACAAGCAGGATGGAATGTATCATGCTGAGATGAGCGCTGCTCTTAGAATGGACCCCTTCAGAGATTTTCTTCTCTGAAGTTGCTACTAAACAAGACAGGAGCGATGAGAGGATCCCAACCCAGGCTCTGACACTCCAGCCTCTGCCCCGCCCCCCACCCAGTGCCTGCTGTTGCAACATGAAGCAGTCTACACAGTTTCTACTCAACTGAGCATGGGGGACACGAACAGTGTCCCCAGGACTGGGATAAACACTGAGGAGGCAGTTGAAGGTGAATTGAGCTCATTAGGAGTTTTCAGCTATGCTGGGAGAAGCATCTGAGGAAACCCAGTTGTAATGCACACTGATCTATAAAGAGGGGCTGAAGTGAGTCACTGAGACAAGAAGGTTGCCTGGATTTAGGGAGGAGGGCTGTGGGTGGGAACTGAGCCATGTATGAAAGGTCACATGTAGAATGGAACTGGGGTGGGGGCTTGGGCACTCTGGCTTGGGGACCTAAAATGTCTAAACCTGTATCTCACAATTTCACCAGGCACATCCCAATCCCTCTCTTCCCACACCTCCCTGGAACTCACCCTAACTCTTGATTTTTGGGACATACTATCAGCATGCTCGTAATCCCCCCAGCAAAAAAGTCCATTTTGCCTTTTTGCTTTCACGAGATGCCTGTGTCTACTCGGTAACCTATTATTACATTTCACACAGATGGCTTTTGTCACTAAGCCCAGCCAGTAAATAGAAGCTTGGGTCCTCATGGCTTTTCTCTCTTTAATATTGCTCCAGTTATCTACGACTGTGAAACAAGCTACCTCAAACTTAGTGGCTTCAAACATCTACTCTGTTAATATACTTTGTGATTGTGTGGTCATGAATCTGGGGTCATGAGTCTGAGCAATTACTCTGTCTCACACAGCGTCCAAAGTGGGCCTTCCTGGTGTTCCCTGAAAGCTTTGCAGTCTGCAGAGTGTAAGATGGCCGAGGCATTCTGTTTGTCTTCTTGTGGATGGAAGTAAACTAGGGTTCAGCGGGGACCTTTGACCAGAGAATCTACCCATGGCCTCTCCAGCATGGTGGCTTCTGGGCAGTCAGACTGCCACAGGCATAAAGGTGAGCTCAGAGCTCCATAGCACAAGTTCCAAGAGAAGGTGTGGGACCCGGTGCTCTTAATGCTGGGTCTGGAAATGAGCCCAACATCATGTCTACATTATGTTACTGGTCAAGAGCCACCCCAGAGTCAAGGAAAGGGGATGTAGACTCCACAAATGGATGGAGAGAGCATCAGAGAAATTGTGGTCAGCTGTGATCTATCACAAGTGCCATACTTTTCAGCCAGACAGCAGGGCAATGGAAGATTTCAGTGCTGGGGCTAGCTCTCCTGCTGCCCATCATGCCAGCTTGAATGGACCCTACATATCTCCAAGCCTCAAGCTTCCTCAGAGATGGGTGGGCTCAGTGGTTTATTCCTAAGTGTGGTCCCCAGGTCAACAGCAAGTTCACCTGGGAGTTTGTTAGAAAAACGGAGTCTCAGGACCCATCCAGAACCACTGAATCAGGAAAGGTGGGTGAGACCCATGGATTCGTGTTTTACTAAACCTTCAGGCGATTCCCATGAACACAGAGGCTAGAGAACCCCAGGAGTAGGGGATGTCCATTGTCCCTTTCATCTGGCTTTGTGAGCTGCTAACTACAGAAGCACCTTCTAATCCCACACGATCAGAACTGATAGTCGATTAATTGAAAATTTATCATCTCACTCCAGTCAGAATAGCAGTTATCTAGAATTCAAACAACAATAAGTGTTGGCGAGGATGTGGGGGGAAAGGTACACTCATACACTGCTGGTGGGCCCGCAAATTGGTGCAGCCAATCTGGAAAGCAGTATGGAGATTCTTTAGAAAACTTGGAATGGAACCAACATTTGACCCAGCTATTCCACTCCTTCTATACCCAAGGACTTAAAAACGGCATACTACAGTAATGCAGCTGCATCAATGTTCATAGCAGCACAGTTCACAATAGCCAGACTGTGGAACCAACCTAGATGCCCTTTGGTAGATGAATAGATAAAGAAACTGTGGTATATATACAGCAATAAAATAATAAAATTACAGCATTTGCAGTAAATGGATGGAGTTAGAGAATATGGTGCTAAGTGGAGTAAGCTAATCCCCCAAAACCAAAGGCCAAATGTTTTCTCTGATAAGTGGATACTAATCCAGAATTGGGGGGACATGGGATAAGTGGAGGAACTTTGGATGGGGCAAAGGGGAGGGCGAAGGGGGCATGAGGGTAGGAAAGATGGTGGAATGAGACAGACATCATTACCCTAGATACATGTATGATTGTACAAATGGTGTGACCCTACTTTAGGTACAACCAGAGAAATGAAAAATTCTGCTCCATCTGTGTACAATGAATCAAAGAGCATTTTGCTGTCATGTACTGATTAGAAAAAATTAAAAAAAAAACTTACAATTGGATACATTCTTTGTTTCAGGATACATTCTTTGCTTCATACAACATTAATTCATTGTAATTGGAACTAATAAAAATGAAATTTGAATAAGGGGGAAAAGAATCAATTAATATTGGGAAGTTCTACTTAGATACTTAAAACTATTTTTTTTTTTTGACAGGAGGCCAGTCTTTTGATGTAGGGTCAAGGCCTTTCTTGGAGTGTGAGCCTTCTGGTTGGATTTTTATGATGGCTCTTAGCATAAAGCATGAGCTAAGGTTTTCAGGTTTTCTACAAGCAGAGCAAAAACTAAAGACTTTGCAAAGGATCCTGAACTTTTCATTTTAGTGACTCATCTTTATTGAGAATTTTATATTGTTTGACTTGTTGGTTTGTAGGACAACAATAAAACACCACCATTTGAGATCTTTAGTTAAGTTACATTGTTACAATAGCAAGAATAACTGGAATAAGCAAGCTTAGGAACAAACCCTACAGGTGGGAGCAGAAGTCCCAGTGCACTGGACAGCCAGCCGTTTGTCATAAGCATCCACTTGGCCTTGGACATCCACTGCTTCTGTTGATGGAGAAGATGAAGAGCATTTGCTGATGCGGGGCGTGGGCTGAGCGGAGCTGGGTTTCCCATCTGGCCTTGCTACCTCCTTCATATGGGAACTCTCGCCTTCTTCTTTCTCTTTCATAGAATTCTGGACCCGTGTTTAATTCAAATCCTTTTCCCCTAACGATGAAATTTTGCACATACCCTTACTGGTTATCTCCTGGTGCTTACAGACATCATATCATTTCCTTTCTCAAGGAAAAATGAAAAGAACACTGAAAGAAGAGCTGAAGATTGAGTTTTAATGTCAATCTACTATTTCTAGCTGTTGGTCACTGGGAACTCCTTTACTTTCTCTGGGCCCTTTCCTGCCAAGAAGGATGAGTAGCCAGCGTTACACCTGTCTCAAAGGTTGTGAGAGTCAAGTGACCAAAAGAGGTATTTTGGAACCTGGAAAGAGCTCTATGATTTTAAGTTGAAATTTTCACTACCCTGTGATTGAGGGTGAGTCTTTCCAGCCCAGGACCCAGCAGTCTGGTTCTATCCTGTCTTCCCAGCGTTTCCCTGGAAGCTCCTATGACTGTCCTTCCACCCTGGTGCAATGATACTATTCAGGACCCAAGCACACACCTGAGTATCTCTCTGCATCTGTGCCTTTGCCTGCTACTCTCTCCAGTGAACTTTTCCTGGTTGTACTCTAGACGGAAGACCCATCCTACGGAGACGATTCAACAACAGAGCTGCCGTGTTTCTTCCAGAGTGGGCTTTTACAGGAGAGAGACCCACAAAGAATGGAGGGGAGACAGGCAGGTCAAAATGAGCTACTTCCTATCTCTTTAGATCCAGTGAAGAATACAGAAGGTTTTTAACAAGGAGGGAAGCTGGGTTGGAATTTCTCAGTGCAGTAGGCAAGGCTTGGCACACTTTGAAAGCAGAGAATATTTTGCTCTGTGAGCCTGTGCTCACCTCTCCTTGTTCTTTCGGAGCAGGATCACACACTTGGCAATGGAACTTATATACACAGCAGTGAGAACACAGGGTGAGTATGTGCTGGGCTCTATTGGGTCCCCTCTTTTGTGGGCATCTGGGTGATTGGGATTGCTCTTGAGACAAGCCAGGCCTCGAGAGGCTGAGCAGCCAGGCATTCCTAAGACCCAAAGTTATTTTACCATAAGTAGATTAAAAGCCAATCACACTCTTCAAAAATCTAGTTGGCTGTCCATGTGTGGGCTTACCTCTGTGCTTTCTTCTGTTCCATTGGTACATGTGTCCATTTATTGTGTAACTACCATGCTGTTTTGATTACTGTAGCTTTTTAAAAGTCAAGTACATTTTAAAATCAGGTCGTGCCATGTTTCCGGTTTTATTCTTTTTGTTCAAGATTGCTTTTGCTTTTGGGGCTCATTTATGCTTCCACACCAATTTTAGGATTATTTTGTCTGCTTTTATGAAGAACGTCCTTGGTATCTTTACGGGGTTGCATTGAATCTGTAGGTCACATTGGGTAGTGTGACATTTTAATGATACTAGTTCTAATCCATGAATATGAAATATCTTTCTGTTTGCGTCTTTAGTTTCTTTCATCAGTGTTCTATAGTTTTCCGTGTGGAATCTTAGATGACTTTGGTAAAATTTATCCCTGTCATTTAGGACAACATGGATGAACCTAAAAGACATTATGCCAAGTGAGATAAGTGAGGCCTAGAGGACAAATACTGTGTCACCTCACTTACATGTGGAAGCTGGGGAGGCAGAGAGCATGGTGGACCCCAGAGGCTGTGGAAGAGAGGGAGGGGAAGGGGAGATGTGGGTCTGAGGGTACACAATTGCATTAGATAGGAAGAAAAGTTCTGGTGCCCTGTTGCAAATAAATAGGGTGACAATGGATAGTAATAATATATGTATAAAGAGAGGACCTTGTGTTCTTACCTCAAAGAAATCTATAAATGTTTGAGCTCTTTCTGCAGACCCTTAAGGTTAGAGGAGCCGTTATAGCACCCCCAAAGAAAAAGATTTACAGGAATTGTTCAAAAATGTAACCAAAAAGAAGTCTAGAAAGAAGGGAAGAAATGCTTCTACAGAGAGAAAAGAAAAATTGGAGAATCCTACAAGGAAGAAAGACAACATCTCTGGGTATCTCTCTGCATCTGTGCCTTTGCCTCCTGGGAAAACATGGCGGTGGGAAGGGAGTGAGCCGCCCCGGGCCCTTGCGGCCAGACCCGCAGACCTCACCTAGTCGGAATCCTACGTCTCTGAGTGTTAGAGGACCCTGTCCAGTGCTCTCCGCAGAAATCACCAGCGCTGTGTGAAAGGCCAGTGACTCACGGAGACGGAGATTCAACCAAGAGATTTTTTTGGGGGGCTGCCCGAAGGAGGCAGAGAGCAGAGAGGAGAGGAAGAAAGAGAAGGAGAGTAGAGAGAGGAGAGAAAGAAGAGGAAGAGGGCAGAGAGAGAGGGCAGAGAGAAAGAGCAGAGAGAGAGAGAGAGAGCTTGCAAGCTTGGGCTTACAAGGGCTACGTAGGGGACCTGGCGGGTGCTGCTTGGCTCTGGAACAGCGAGCGAACACTGCGTCCTTCGGGGATTGGTTGAAAAAACCTTTGAATTTGGCACTCTTGGGCTTGGCCACCTTCGGAGACGAGGGGGAGGGGTAAGGGATTCTGTGATGTTCTCGCGAGATGGAAACTTGACTTCAGCAGGGACTCTCCCACACACCCAACACTGTGACCCCACGCGGGGCTCCGGGCCTCAGCATTGGAGTAGGATGCCCCAGTTGGAGCAGGACCCAAAGCCCGAAGTTCCAGTTCAGGCAAGACTCGGGGAGCGCCTGAGCAGAGTCACCTATCCACACATCTGCAGGTCGCCAAGACTTTACTCCGCTCCCATGCAGGTCACTCAGCTGCCACCTACCCACAGCACAACGCCATCACCCGGCTCCCCCCACCTCCCCAGGCTCTCCCCACCTCCCAGGCTCCCCCCACCTCACCAGACACCCAGGCGCTGAAAGCAGGCCGCTGCCATCTTGACTCAACATTCTCGCCGTTTAGCCGGGGCAGTTCCCAGATAGGATCTCCAGCAGCCAGGTACCAGGTTGCCGACCTTCCCCCCTCCCCAGGCGGTAACCCAACACAGTAGCAGCCCAGCACAGGTGTGCAGTGCGACCAGGGAGCCGCCCAAGGGAGCCCTGGGGTGAGAGTTTCCTCAATTGGGAACTGACTGCTAGGGGAGAGGGAGAGACCAGGAACTGGAAATCTCCAGGCAAGAGAAGGAGATAGTACCCGGCACTCAAGTCATAGGAGCAAGCAGTCCCCAAAAGAGACCTGTGAGGTGCAGTCTTTCTGCAGGGGACTGCTGGGTGCCACTCCCCCCATCCAGGTGCCTTGTGCCAGAACCAGTCTTCTCACCACCATTCTGAGGGCAGAGACACCAGCTTACAACAGACAACCCCACCTACTGCATGAGAAGAGAAGCAGGAAAGATACGGATCTCCAAAGCTAGCTACAACCCTGGCTTCTTCCTTAGAGTGTTTTTGTTTGTTGGTTGGTTGGTTTTTTCTCTTCTACCCCTCCATCCTGTGGCCCTCACATCCCCAACATATGTGAAACCAAGAACTTTGCATGAAATAGGACTTTGAGGACTGAGTCATCTGAATAATATAATATAGAGGTGTTGTATATGCCCTTTTTCCCCCTTTTTATTCTTTCATTTTTCTTTCCCCATCCAAATTTTACTGTTTTAACATTTGTATTTTTCTAAATACATATGTGTGCTTGTTTTATGTACTCTACTGTCATCCCATGTACTTGCCTACCCTAAATTACTTCCTGTCTCTTCTCTTGCTACTAACACTCTTCTCTAGGTTTCTCCTTCATACTGCCTCAGATATATTAACTCTATAGCTTCACATCCTACCTCCTCAGCATATTGTTCTAAGCCCCATCCCTAGGTTATTCTCCACTGTCAGAAACTGTAAACCTTTTTACAAAGCTACTGATTATATTTTAGATAATGATTGAATCCAACATTTCTGTACATTGAGACTAAACTGTAAACATCTTAATAACAACGAATTGTTCATAAGTGGTATATTGTTGATATTGGGATCTGTTAACATTGTCCTTCCCCACAAAGGAGAGGTCTTAGAACCCTACAAGAGCACTACAAACCTACAGGGTAAAAACAATAACAATCTAGACCCACAGAGCTGGAAAGGAAGTCACACAGACAACATGAAAAGACAAGGGAAGAAAGTGCCCCAAACAAATGAGACACCACATCATTAGAACCATTGACAGCCACAGTAGGAGGAATGACAGAGAAGAAGAAGGTTAAAATATTCTGTGAATTCAAGGAAGATATAAGAGAGCACATACAGGCAGTGAAAGATCACTTTGACAAGGAGCTACATAAACAAATATAGGAAGCAAAAGATCACCTCAACAGGAAAAGCAGAAAAGAAAGAAAGAAAGAAAGAAAAAGCCAAACAGGAATCCGTGAAATGAAATAAATAATAAACCAAATTAAAAGCTTAAATGAAAGCATCACCAACAGAATAGACCACTTGGAAGATAGGACATCAGATAAAATATATAATCTTGAAAAGAATATAGACCACACAGTGATAATAGTAAGAAACCACAAACAGAACATTCAAGAAATATGGGATAGCATAAAAAGACCAAATTTAAGAGTTGTTGGGATAGAGGAAGGCACAGAGGTTCAAACCAAAGGAATGAACAATCTATTCAATGAAATAATATCAGAAAACTTTCCAAACATGAAGAATGAATTGGAAATCCAAATTCAAGAAGCCTACAGGATGTCAAACGTACAAAATCATAAGATATCCACACCAAAGCACATTATAATGAAAATGCCCAACATACAGAATAAGGAGAGAATTTTAAAAGCCACAAGAGAAAGGAATCAGGTTACATATAGTGGGAAACCAATTAGGATAATGGCAGATTTTTCAACACAGACCCTGAAAGCTAGAAGATCCTGGAACAATATATATCAAGCTCTGAAAGAAAATGGGTGCCAATCAAGAATCTTGTATCCAGCAAAATTAAGCTTTAGATTTGAAGATGAAATTAAAACCTTCCACGATAAACAAAATAATTTATAGCTAGAAAAGCAACACTACAAAACATCTTTGGAAAAATATTCCATGAAGAGGAAATAAAAACTAACAATGAAAATCAGCAGAGGGAGGTAGTACTCTATAAGAAAAACTAATCGAAGAAGAAAATTAAATTAAATAACAAAAATAAACAAATATGGCTTGGAATACAAACTATGTCTCAATAGTAACCCTAAATTTTAATGGCTTAAACTCACCAATCAAAAGACATAGACTAGAAGATTGGATTAAAAAAGACCCAACAATATGCTGCCTCCAGGAGACTCATCTGATAGGTAAAGACATACACAGACTGAAGGTGAAAGATTGGGACTAATCATACCACTCACGTGGACTGCAGAAGCAAGCAAGGGTTTTCATCCTCATATCAAATAAAGTAGACTTCTAGCTAAAGTTTATCAAGGGGGATAAAGAAGGACACTACATACTGCTCAAGGGAAACTTAAACCAACAAGACATAACAATCATAAATATATGTGCCCCAAACAATGGGCAGCTATGTTCATCAAACAAATTCTTCTCAAGTTCAAGAGTCAAATTGATCACAACACAATAATCTTGGGTGACTTTATCACACCTCTCTCACCACTAGATAGATCTTCCAAACAAAAGTTGAATAAAGAATCTATAGAACTCAATAATACAATTAATAACTTAGACTTAACTGACATATATAGAATATTGCATCAAGTGGATACACTTTCTTCTCAGCAGCACATGGATCTTTCTCTAAAATAGACCATATACTATGCCACAAAGCAACTCTTAGCAAATACAAAAAAGTAGAGATACTACCATGTATTTTATCAGATCAGAATGAAATTGGAAATCAGTGACAAAATAAAAATTACTCCAAAACCTGGAGACTGAACAATATGCTACTGAATGAACAATGGGTTGCAGAAGACATCAAAGAGAGATTATAAAATTCTTAGAGGTAAATGAGAACATTGACTCAACATATTGAAATCTCTGGGACACTATGGGAGCAGTTCTAAGAGGAACGTTCATTGCATGGAGTTCATTCCTTAAAAGAAGAAAAAGTCAACAAATAAATGACCTCACTTTACATCTCAAAGCCCTAGAAAAAGAAGAACAAATCAACAGCAAAAGCAGTAGAAGGCAAGAAATAATTAAAATTAGAAAATTGAAAATTGAAACAAAAGAAACAATTGAAAAAATTGACAAAACAAAAAATTGGTTCTTTGAAAAAATAAATAAAATTGACAGACCCTTAGCTACACTAACGAAGAGAAGGAGAGAGAGAGAGAACTCAGATAACCAGCATACATGATGAAAAAAGTAATATCACAACAGACACTACAGAAATACAGAGGATAATTAGAAATCATTTTGAAAACTTATACTCCAATAAAATACAAGATAGATAAGGCATTGACGAATTTCTTAAATCATATGACTGGCCCAGACTGAATCAGGAAGATATACACAGTTTAAACAGAAAAGATCAAGTGAGAAAATAGAAGACACCATCAGAAGCCTATCAACCAAGAAAAGCCCAGGACCAGATGGATACATAGCCAAGTTCTATCAGACCTTTAAAGAAGAACTAATACCAATACTCTTCAATTTATTTCAGGAAATAGAAAAAGAGGCAGCACTTACTTCCAAACTCATTCTACGAGGCCAAAACCAGGCAAAGACACATCAAAGAAAGGAAACTTTAGATCAATATCTCTAATGAACATAGATGCAAAAATTCTCAATAAAATTCTGGCAAATCGAATACAAAAACCTCAAAAAAATTGTGCACCATGATCAAGTGGGATTCATCCCAGGGATGCAAGGTTGGTTCAACATAAGGAAATCAATAAATGTAATTATAAATGTTTGAGGTGATGAATATGCTAATTACCTTAATTTGGTCATTGCACAATGTATATTTTGAAGTGTTACATTGTATCCCATAAATATGTACCACTTAATTTTGTCATTTGAATATGAAATAAAACTTTAAAAAAGAGAATAAAACAATCACACTCTTAGATTTTAAGCATGGTGCAGAGGTCTGTATTGGTTAGGATTTCATTCAGATGTAAGCAACAGGAAACCCAAGAGTGGCTTAAAAAAATGAGGGGTTAATTTATGGAATGCAAATGTGCTCTGAGAATAAGCGGTCTCCAGAAGCAGCTGCTCAGGTAGGTGCCCGGGAGCCACAGGCTCCCACTGTCCTGCTCTTCATTTTTAGTGTCTGTAGCTTTTGGTTTTCTTTGCAAGATAGTGACTGTGCCTTCAGACACTGAGTCATGCTTCAGGCTGGAGGAAGGGAGAAGGTAAAGAGGCAAAATGGTGACAGGAAACCCATTCCTTTCAAGTTCATTTCCTGGGAGCAGGATTATCTTTACCAGCAGTGCATACCTAGCATCTATTATAATTGGTGGTTATTTATTTTTAATCCCACAATAATTCCATCCAGTAATTTCTGCTTTATCTCATTGTCTAGAACTGGGTTGTCTACCAGCCTCACCTGGAAGGGAGTCAGGAGATTGGGTACCCACGCAAGACTGGTCTCCTGTCAGGAAGAAGCGAGGATAAATATTGAGCAGGCAGTTAGAAGAGTCTGCCATGATGCCTAAATTCAAACTTGTGTGTTAACTCTAAGTTGTACCACACAGATTTATATTTAAAGCCTATAGAATCGAACTATTTTGGGGAAAATTAAGTAACCAAAGAAAGTCTCATTTTAAGGTGACATTTTTTGGGGGACACTTCAGACCACATGTCCTTCTAGACTCAATTTAAATACCACAACCTTTACAAAACCTCCTTCATCCCATTATCTTCCTCCAACACCTACTCTTTGTTCACATGGCATTGATCTGGGGTAGATATCATCCCCCACCCCAATCAACTCAGCTGTTCCAGGGGACATCAGACCCTAATTTGGTCATTGCACTTTGCATGTAAAGGCACCTTTTCCTCCTTCTATTTTGTTCCTTGTGGGCCCCTAAACAGCACTGAACACACCATAGATGTTTACTGTCTGGTTTGCAGGAAATGAAGTCATGGAGCTAGCCCTGAACTAGACGTGAACATGAGGCAGTAAGAGGGATGGTTTCTGGGTCTGAGTCTGGGTGAAGGTGTAATGAGAAGCACAAGTAGAAAGTTCATTCTTTTATCTAATCTTTTATTTATTGAATACCTACTTCATGCCAGACAAAAACATAACTGTCCTAGATTTTATATTCCATGGCCTAATAGCCCAGATAGATGCAAATACCAACAAGGATTTTGCAAAAAAATTTGTAGTTCCAGTCTGCCTGGTGTGGCTGATAGGCTCAGGCTGACCCAGGCTGCACCACTCCAATCATCAGAATTGAACTTCACTGTCATACATGTGAGCACATTCACTCCCTGGAGCAACCCTTTGCCTTCCTGTTACCTTGAAGGAATGGGGGTCCAGGGTTGTCTTGAGATGCTCTGGGCCACGTGGCTGGCCATGGGCAGAGGTGGATTTCTATCTCGTGTGTAGGAGGCTGGCCTGGCTACTTGGCGAGCTCTCATTTCTAGGAGGGTCTGGCTGTCTTCCAGAGGTAAGCAGAAGGCCAAGTGTGCATCCTGGGGCTCACAGCTTTTTATCCAGGACACGGTCATTTTGTTGGTTTTCTTGTTCAGTGAAGCAAGGAAGAGCAGAGACAGGAAACTGCCAGACCTTCTAACTCTCATGGGTGCTGCTTTGCCTTAGTGCAGCTGGCTCAGCCTGGGCACAGACAGGCATCTCCTAGGGAAGGTACGGCAGCTGCATTTGTCAGGCGTTGGAGGCTCCCCCTCCCAAGCACCTCCTCTGGCTTATGACCTGATCCCAGCACCCACAGCTTAACCCATGGGCTCAGTTGTCAACAGGTAAACATCTGAGTTGTTTACCTGATCTGATCCCAGCACCCACAGCTTAACCCATGGGCTCAGTTGTCAACAGGTAAACATCTGAGTTGATCTGAGCTACCTGGTGCCTTTACATGGATAGGACATCCAACAACCCCAGCACTCCCTGAGGGCCTAACCCATGCCAAGAACTAGCAGAAGGGGATACAGCAGGAATACATCCCATGAACATCCCTGGACTCATGATGCCTCATGATGATAAGAACCAGATTCATTTTGTCAGTGAGTGAGGCTTTGAGGAAATGGGGTGGGAACCACCTAGTAAGAAATCTGGTACTCGGACAAGTGGTGGTAACAAAGATGCCAGCCCTGCTCCCTAGCTGGAGGCCAGGGTGGGAGGTGGCTGGGGTCTGGGGGCAGCACAGGGACTAATCCTAGAGCACCCAGACAGTGAAGGTTGGATGATGGGCGTGAGAAATTGTACCCAATGTCTCATTTTTTTGGGGAACACCCAAGCTAGCCAGAAAAAGTTCAGTGTCTTCTTTAAACTCAATTTAATCAATTATTAAAAAAATGACTGAATTTCACTTGACTGTAAATACTACTTTGATCATGACCTACTTGGTGCCTGGAGGTTGGTACATATGCAGCAGACATCTATCAGATGGATTGCTAAGTGAATTCGAGAAGGCCGAGGCACTGTACCTTTGTGCACATTTCCATTTTCTCATAAAGGAAATATTTCAAACATAAAGGAAAACAGAATTCTATCATCTAGATGTTTGTATTTTCACAAAAATTCCTATGTTGAATCCCAACCTCCAAGTTGATGGCATTAGGAAGTGGGACTTTGGGAGATGATTAAGTCCAGCGGACAAAGCCTCATTAATGGAATTAGTGCTCTTGTACACAAGTGAGAGAGACCCCTCACCCCTTCCACCCTGTGAAGTCACAGTGAGAAGACACCAAATCTCTGGGGGCCTTGATCTTGAACTCCCCATCCTGCAGAACCGTGACAGAGAAATGTTTATGAGCCACCCAGTTTATGGTGTTTTGTTGTGGTAGTCTGAACACACTAAGTAAGAAGATTTCTTTCTTTTTTTTTCCCCAGAAACCCGGGACACAGAGCTGTTAAGGGCGTGAAGAGCAGAATCAGGATTTGAAGTCAGGACTTGACCTCTAAAGATGGTTCCTCGTCTGCTTGTTTCCATTCCTGGTTCTGCTGACCCACGGCAGCTGGACTTTGCCACCCCCTGAACGTGCCTTGTCTGAGACCCTGCGAATGTGGTGCCATCAGCTTTTCTGCTGGTTCTCTAGGGTAACAGGCTTTTGTGGATTCGTTGGTTTTGCTGGGTGTCCACACGCAGTGTGTGCAGAAGGCGTGTCTCTGTGTCGGGGAAGCTGCAACTCCAGTGAGCAAGTATTTTAGCTGTTTCAGAGGAAAGAACCAGATTGAAGTTGAAAAACCAAAGTTCTTCAGGGTGTGGACAGAATTGTGTCTCCCTAAATTTATATGTTGAGACTTTAACCCTTAATGTGCTGGTTTTGGAGAAGGGGCCTTTGACAGGTTACTAGTTTTAAATGAGGTCATGTGAGTGGGGTCCTCATGAAGGGATTGGTGCCCTTATTAGAACAGAGACAGCTCTCTCTCTTTCTTAAAGGGATAATGTGAGTGCAGCCAGATGGTGCATCTACAAAGCAAGGATAGAGGTCTTCCTGGTACCTTGATTATGGATTTCCTGGTCTCCAGAGTGGTGAGAAACAAGTTTCTATTGTTTGGGTTACTGCAGTCTGTTGTGTTTTATGAGAGCGTCCTGAGGAGACTAAGACAACTACTGGTCTAAAATTGAAAATATCCATTTTCAGAGCCAGTGTGCTTTAGGATCTGTCAAAATGGACAGGCTGGGAGTGTGACAGAGGGGACTAGTGAACTCCTGGGCAGGGCTGGTATACATGCAGCTGGCCGTCGTCTCTGGGTCTGTGCTGAGCCCTATCCTTAGAAGTTGTCCAGGGCTCAGTCTTCACCCGCCAGATGGTCTCTTTTACTCTCAGGACTTCATTCACTGTATGTCTATCTCCATCTCCATCTCTGTCTACTCTCTGTCTCCATCTCCAGGTTCATCTCGATGTATCTTCATCTCTATCTCTGTCTCCATCTCTCTATCTCTGGGACACTGATAATTCCAACATTTGCCTCCAACCTGTATTTCTCTTCTAGAACCTTCACCACTGTGGCTAAACCCCCCCCCGCCCCCGCCAGCCATCTCCCCTGGGAGGTCATGTTGAGGTTTCAGCACTGACCCTGCCATGTGGACTTGGCACATGGCAAGGACTTGGCTCTGTGTATGGCACCTCTCTTTAACCTAGGTCTGTGGTGGAAACACAGGCTTCTTCTTGTCTCGTGTACCTCCTATCTGAGATTTCACTTACGCCTCTCAGCTGTATCTCCTAAATGCTTCTTGAGCCTGGATCCAGGTCTCCAACTTCTCTGAAACCCTGAGGGTTCATATTGTCATTGAATTTTCACAAAGACCTCCAGGTTGGGCTCCCTGCCCTTCACAGCCAATTAGTTCGTTTGTCATGTCGTAGCCAAAATGTGGTCTTTGATAACACCAGTCTGACCACTTTATTTTATTGGTAAGTGCTGTTCAATATGGAACCATTTGGCAGAGGAGTAACTCTAAGTTCAATAACAAGGTTACAAGTCTGGTCTCTGTGCTACGTTATGCCTCAGCTCTTGCTCCAAACTCTCCTATCTTGGGCGACCTTGTTTTCAGCCAGCCTGAGCAGAGCAAATGAGAGCAGAACAGAGCACATCCTCAGATGTACCCCACTCTCTTTACCTCCAGCCCTTGGCCCATGTCATTCCCAATGAAGGAGCTTCTCGCTCTTCCACTCCTCTCCCCCACCTTATTATCCCCTCCATCTCCTTTTAAGGATATTTTCTCATTATTTTTTAAGGCAGCAAATATTAATGGTGATAAAATATACACAATCAAATATATACATACATACCTCCCTCCCCCACTCACACAACCAAAATTTACCATTCTAGCTATTTTTAAGTGTACAGCTTAGTGGCAGGAAGCAGATTCACATTGCTATGCAAACATCCTTACCGTTCACCTCTAAAATTTTTTTTCATGTTTCCATATTGAAACTGTGGATGAATTACACACTAGCTCCATCCCCCGTCTTTCCAGCCCCTGGGAAACACCACTCCACTTTCTGTCTAGGTACCTCATATAATGGAATCAAGCAGTTTGTTTTTTGCTATCTGGCCTATATACTTTGCGCAGCACCCTCAACGATCATACATGTTGTAGCCTGATCCACTTATTCTTTGCAATTTATACAGACTTACCAGAAAGGACCCATAGAGGAGATATTTGTGCCCAGATCTGGAGAAGATAGTGAGTTGCCTGAGGGTGAGCATTGCAGGCAGAGGGAACAGAGAGTGTTAAGCCTCTGAGCCTGAGTGTCTGTGTGAGGAACAGAAGGGAGGCCAGCATGCTAGGGCAGAACAAGTGGAGACATAAATAATAGAAAGCGTGGTCATGAGATATTGGAGAGATAAGTCAGGTGGGGTGGGGACTGGCAGGGTCTGAAGAATCTTCCCAATGACACAGCCACTGAGTGTTAGACAGTCACCTCCCAGTGGACTTGGCTGTCTGCCTGTTCCTTCCCTCTCATTGTCTGTATGCCCAGCTGGTCCTGAATTTTGTGAGGTGGGGGCTGTTGCTTCTGTGTTGCTCCCTGTGTGGTCCCAGATTTTTTCACAGTGACCAGGAGTGATAGGTACTGTGTGAAACCATCAATGAGTGAATGAATCTCAGCGAATCCCGATAGCAATCCCGTGACACGGCCAATGGGCCCACTTAATTTCCCTCTTTGCATTTTGGGACATCTTTCCTTACTGTACCATGCTCTGCCATACTGCAGGATGGCCAAGGAACCTTGCTGCTCCGTTGGTAGCCTCAACCCACCAGCGATTCTATGATGGCCCAGACACATGCTCACGATCCTGATCAGCCCAGCTGGGAATCATTGATCTCAATTGCAGACCTGCAGCCCAGAGGCCACAATCCCCATTGGCCTCCCAACCCCAGTTTCAAAAATACAATTAGTGTGTTAGGAAATCTGGTTTCCCAACTCCCCACTTTTTGGAGGCTTCTAGATAGCATTGAACAACGGGATCCCATTGTGACCTCTTCACGTTTGTGATGTCATTAGGAAATTCTTGAGTTCTTATCAGCATGATATTGCTTTGTCCCACTGTCCTGATGTCATGCAAACAAAGTGTGGATCCTGCAGGATTAGCAGGAATATGTATTCAGAAGGTGGAGAGGCCACGGCAGGTGCTTTGGTTCCACGAGGCTATGCACGCCCACCAGGCTTCTCTGACATCAGGACTTTGAGAGCAACACTTGAGGTCCTTGAGACACACCTTTGCTGCAGGGTCCTCCCATCTGCATTTTGAGTGACACTGTGCCACCACTGCTGGGGAAACATGGAATTAATCCATAAGGAGTATGGGAGGAAAGAAACCTTGTGCTCTGAAAGCTTTTTGCACTTTAATATTTTTAAGAAATGTGACATAGGAAAAGCTCTTTATCCCCTGCCTGGCTCGTTTTAGTCTAGAGTTCTTTCTGTTCTTTGGACATAGCTGAGCAGAGAGAGGGGTAGTGAGGAAGCCAGGGCTACTCCATGCTCCTGTCTGTGTATCTGTCCTATGTCACTCCCATTGATCAGCGATGGAAACAATTAGGAATGAAAAGAAACCCCGACAACTAGCTCCTTTGGTTTAACGTACACAGAAACCATCTAGTGGGGAGGGCGGAGCAAGAACCCAAGTTCAGTCTTGAAACTTGAAATGTGCATCTCTTTCTGATTTGCTTCTTCATGGTGCCTGGAGCTGCCTAGCCTGTACCCACCCACGGGCAGCTTCCCCTTCCTTTCCCCAGGTCCTCAGCTGCAGGTTTATTTAAAGAAAGCAAACAGATAAAGCCGGGGTTTAACCTATTTTATTAAATCCTGCATTTACCACTTGTTGACTCACTGAGCCATGCCAAGTTTATTAAGATACCCAAGCCTCAGCTACCTTATCTGTGAAATGGGCAGAACAACAGCCCCTCCAGAACAGGGTTGTCCTGAAAGCGGAAGGAATCACAGATTGCAAAGCCCGGAGCTATCCCAGCTGCAGTTGCCAGTAATGTCCGCTATGGTTTCAATGGTGGTCATTTTAGACATCATGTTTGTGATGTCATTGTGAAATTGTTGAGTCCTTATCAGCATGATAAGATCGTTGGGGTGACACCATTACCCAGCGCCAGAATTCTCATCCAAGCTTTGGTCGATAGCAGCATTCATGGTAGGGCGGCCCTGCCTCAATTCATGCTGCAGGGTTTTCTGATATTCTTCCTGACTCTTTCCGTCTAATGTCTTTGCAGTTTCAATTTGCATCAGCCAGAGCCTATCCTTGCCCATCTCTAGTCCATCACCCAGGTTTTAAATGCACAGGATGCTAAAACTATTAACAAACCAGGGACTGTACATAATAAGATGCAGACAAAACAACAGGCTGGAATACTGAGCAGGAAGGGCCCCCTTCCCTTCAAAGGTGGACAGCAGAGCCCGAGTTGCATTAGTTAGCAAGAATGTCATTGCTCCCTGTGTGGGTCTTAAGCTGTTGGAAATGGATTGGAGGTGCCTGTGAAACCGAAATCAGGCCCATCTGAAAACAGAGAGAGCAGGAGAGAGAGAGGTAATGGGCTCTGAGATGACCACTTTTTTGCTTTTTCTATTACTCCTCCCAAGCCTCATGCTAAAAGCAACTCAGTGAAAGGTCAGATCTGCTAAAGAGCCAAGTTTGAAAGCAATTTTATCTCCTAAAGAAAGTCCAGGGAACCAATTCCCCAAACCAGATTCTGGCTTTTCATGTGAAATCGGAGCAAGGAAGGAAGACTGCAGACAGAGGTTAGGAGACTTGTGGAACTAGGAGACAGAAGATCGGGTTCTAATGTCCCTGAGGATGCTCCATGTCTACCTTTGTGGGCACGGACCATCCGTGCCTGGCCTTGCCTGTGGCTTTGTCAAGTATCAAGGAGGGCTGGTCTGCCATAAACTCAGGAGGCTTGATTCCTGTTTGACCATAAGAACGGTCACGTCCCAACACATCTTTCCTATGGCCTCTTCTCTGCGCAAGGAAAAGTATTTGATGTGTCCTGAATAAGAGAATCAAGAAGAAAATAAGGACATGGGCTTTTTGTTTTGGTGTGTTTTGCTCTGTCTGTCTGTTTGCATCAACCACTTAAAGACTGAAAATGACCCCAATTCACCTGACAACAAAGCTTCCGGGGGATGCAGGTGCAGGCTTCTGGCTGTGCGCCTCCCCCACCCAGGGACCTGGGTTACCTTTTGGATTTTTTCCTAGTGTGCCCATTTCAGGAGGCACATCTCTTGCCTCCTGCCAGAGGACTCTGCTCCCGGGATTGCGACAGGGTTGCTGGCCCCACATCTTTCCTTCAAGGGTGTTTCTCCTCCTTGGGTTGCCAACACCCGGTTCTGTGCCAGGGGTATCTGCGCCAGCATCCTCACTTGGCAAGACAGACGCGCGACTGTGTTCAAGACCACAGCTCCCCTCGTGTCGACTGGCACTGGGAAGAAAAGAAGGAACTGGCAGCTACTGAGTGGCTGAGGGAGCCAAAGGTCTGGACCAGAGAGATAGCAAGGTGCGGCATTCCGGGTCCTTTGTGGAGAGAAGGTGGAAGACCGGGTTGGAACTCCGAATGCAGTGCTATGGAGGAGGAGCCAGTAATCTTCTGGGTCCAAAAGCCTCATGCAGGCTGGAGGAGGAGGAGGAGGACTCTGTGGGCCCCTAGAGAAGGCAGTCACAGAGCTTGTGTTAATATGATACTGGGTGGGCGTCCCAAAAGTCAGGTGCACTGCAAGATTCCAGGGCTTAGAGGCTTGCTTTGTCCCCAGGGTCATAGAGCCCCTGCAAAGTCTCAATCTCCAACAAAAAGTTGGTCATACTGCATCTGTATTAGCTGCAATGATTACGATAACATTTGTGAACGTAGAGAGGAAGCTAATTTATACCTTGGATGGGGTGGATGCCACCTGAACCTCTGATGCTCCAATTAGAAGACAAATTTCCCTAAGAACTGACTGCCAGGAGCTGCCCTCGTTGTTATTCCAACAACAGCAGCTAACTCGTTACTCTTCCCTTTTAGAATAAAGCAGGAGGAAAGAAGTAAAAGGCGATCATCTCTCTCTCTGTGAATAACCTGACTTGATTCTTCTTCCAAGTCTGAAAATGCCTAATGAGGTAGGTTCTCAGCCCAGCACAGATGAAGGACATGAACCTGGCTTAAGTGGCTATTGTTGGATTCAGCGAGTTTCCATGTAACAACCCTTCTCAAGTTTCCCTTATTATTAACATCTTGTATCAGTATGTACGTTTGCTACAATCGATGAGCCAGTATTGATATGTTATTAATAAATGTATCCACCATTACAGAATGGTTTCTCTGCCTTCCTCTGCTCTGCCTACTCCTTATTCATCTCCCAACCTGCAACAACCTCTCTTTTTACTGTCTTTATAGTTTTGCCTTTTCTAGAATGTCATTAGTTGGAATGACAACTTTATCTCTTTTAGCCGTTCCCTTGTGTTTCAGTTCAACTTGGTTCTTGCCTTCAACCCAAAGCGATGGAAACAAGACCCTTTGTTAATCCGTGGTCACTTGGGCATATCTATAGGATACAGAGACCATGGTGCACAGGAGAGAAGTACTAACACTTAGCAAATGGAACAGACCCACTGTTAGCCCAGAGGGGAAAGATCGGATCGTCGCAGTTTCCTTGATTCAGTAAGACACATTTAATCACTTAACTATTTTTTGATGATGAGCTGGGGGTGATTTTCATCGTTTAAGCAGGCTCCCATCAGTATTTGGTGTGTCCTGAATAAGAGAACCGAGAAGAAAACAAGGACATGGATTTTTTTGTTTTGGTGTGTTTTGCTTTGTTTATGTGTTTGCATCAGCCACTTAAAGACTGAAAATGACCCCAATTCACCTGATAATCAAGCTTCTGTGTTGATGCAGGTACAGGGTGCTGGCTTGATGGAGCAGCTGGCTGCATGCCTCACCCATCCGGGACCCAGGTTAACATGTGATGGAGGAGGATTCTGGTCTGTTGTTCCCCAAACACACCGAGAATGAAGGGACCCTGTGGGGGATGGGCCAGGGGAGGGAAATCAATTGTGGGATCTTGCACATGTTATTTGTCAGATTTACGACCGCTAGTAGCACTTATCAAAAGTGACGTTTATTGGGTGTGAAATGTTCTCATTTGTTAGATAACACAAGCTGTTTAGTATTAAAGCGCCTTTCACATGGCACAATCTCCTCTGTCATTAGGGACCTCCTAGGATTAATTACTGAGATCTATGCCCCGATGCTTAGATGCCTCCCAGAACCATAAACTTATAAATCACACATGAGCTGATTGCCAAGAATTTTTCCTCAAAGCCACACTCTTTCTCTGAGGGGGATGAGGACAAGTCAAGTGAATACTGAGTAGCTCAGAGATGAGCCCTCCCTGGAGACCTGCGTTCCTGGACCCAACACCAGGACCGTCTCTGCCTCCCTGAGCCTTAAGGTCGCTCTGACACCTGATAGTTAGACACGGGGTTTTAGCCTTTCAAAGCATTTTTTCTACAAAAGTACTTTCTTTGTCACTTGTGGCTGCAGTGGCGGTATGGGGGACACACCATTGGAGTAGAGTAGATCACTGATCATGGTGATGGTGACTCAAAGCCCCAGGAAGGAGAGGGATCCGCTTGGATTTAAAGATGGTTATGCTACTTGTCTCAAATCACAAAGGATCTCAGAGGCTGTGTTGATGCAGGTGCAGGGTGCTGGCCTGATGGAGTGGCTGGCTGCATGCCTCACCCACCGGGAGACCCAGGTTAACATGTGATGGAGGAGGATTCTGGTCTGTTGTTTCCCAGGATCCAGGGGCTTCCCTGAATCCAGTGCGCCCTTTCTTTTGACTTGTCAGGGCAATATCATCTGGGCCTCTGGCCGCCGAATCTCCCAGGACAGCGCTGCTCCTTTCCATTTCCACCTAACACCTTTGTGGACTGTGATAAAGACCATCAGCTTTAAACGCCTGACTCAGAGGCCCTTCAGGATCTGGCCTCCAAGAGCCTCCCAGCCTCTGTCCTTCCCACCTCTCCTCCTTCATGCGGTCTCCGGCCAGAATGGCCTTCCACAGACAGGACAGGCCCACTTTCTTCGCTGAAAGGACTTTGTACGTCTTCTTCCCTTGGAATTCACTGCTCCCCTTCGCCCTTTCCACTTGACTGGTTCCTTTCCACATGACCATCCTCTGGTCTCCTCCGAATCCCATTATGCAGTTTGCTCAGAGACACCTTCCAGGCCACACGAGCTCAACCAGACCCTGCCCCACGATTCTCTGTTAAAGAGAGCCAATCCACCCTTTCCCTTCACTGCACCTGTTGTCTATCTGTGTTTTTATTTTTGGTGTTTGTCACTTCTCTGACATCATCTGATACACAAGGACAGGGACCATGTGTATTCGTTAGACCAACACCACTTTTGAGTTTAGCACAATTCCTGACCCAGAACAGGTGCCCATGAAGTACCCATCTCATGAGAGAGAAAGGAGTAAATTAATGGATGCCAAGAAATGCAATACCCTTTTAATTTTCCCAAAGAGCTCATAATCCTTTAGTGAGTGCATACATCGGTGTGTGTGTGTGTGTGTGTGTGTGTGTGTGTGTGTGTGTAATATCTACATCCACAAAGTTCAGGGATTTTATCTATTTGTTCACCAACGTATCCCCAACACCCAGAGCAATGTTTGGTATGAAGGAGCTCAAATAAATATCCGTTGGGTAAACGGGGGATTCAGAAGTGGAAGGATTAGTAAGAAGATTTAGCAAGGGGACCTAACCTATTCTACAAGCCAGAGAAGATATTTGAGGGCAAGTGGCACCCTAAGGAGATGTGGCATTATCCATGCAAAGAGAAGTGATAGTGAGTACCGAGAGAAGTTCAGACATTGTGAATGATCTTAGGACAAGCCCAAGGTAAGAGGCAAAAGTGAGCCTGAGATGTCACAGTTCTGAAATAAGGCTGCCTGAGTGTCACGACACACACTGAGGGTCATATCAGGCAATCCCCAGTATCAGGAAGAAGCTCTCTGGGTAGAAGCTGCATTTCCCCAGTTTAAATACATACATAGGCATCCACTTTACTTATGTGCTGCTAATAAGATTGGTTTGTAAATCGGTCACTCCAACTGACCATCCCTGTTCACTAGTTGTAAATAAATGCTTTGCTCTCCAAAGCTAAGGACCAGATCCAGAGCCTTCATGAGCTCCATAGAGATAGCCTGTCTTGCAGTCCTCTGTGGGGTGGCCAGTCTCTCCTGGAAGTCATGACATGGTCCAAGGGCTTAACGTGCATGTGTCCTCTGTTTGGGTGACATCCAACATCTCATCTTCTCCTGGCTCCATTCCTGGTAATACGTTTGCTCTCCCTTTGCCTGGAGGGCAGAGGATAATGTCTAACTCGCTTGGGAGTCCCCAGCTTGTTGAATATGAAGTCTAGCATGCCACAGGCTTTCTGTACTCTTTGATCAACTGAATGAATCAAGGCCATGGAGAAACCGGAGGGCCCTAGAAAAAGACTCCTGGGCCTGGACCAAGAGTTTTTGTTTTTCTTAGTCTCCTCTTTTAGATCTTTTGCCTCAGCCTCACCCAGAGAGCTCTTCCATGGCTCCTCCTGAGTTCTCTCTTAACTTTGACTCCCTGAGAAACGCTGAGCTCAGACTTCTCCCTTTTGTGTTGTGATAATAGAATTCCTGATGCTGGGTGTTGTACAATAGAAAGAGGCTTATTTGGCTCACAGTTCTGATGGCTGAAAAGTGCAAACAGCAGGGCGTCCTGACATAGGCCCCCTGGCTGCACCACAGCAGGTCAGAGAGGTGGAGAAGACCTGGCTGTGGGGGTGCAGAAGGGGCACATGTGCAAGCCAGGCAGTCAGGTGGCATCCTATCTACAGGGACCAGGCTGGATCTTCGATAACCTTGTGCTTTTGCGGGATCTAATCTGGTCCTGCAAGATCTGTGTGAATTCCTTGGAAGGATGGTGTCTCCATGACCCTTAATCCCCTTCCATCTACCACTGTAAGTCCCCATCCCTCAAAAAGCCACCACTTTACAATATTGATACCCAAACCACAGTAACTTGTATTTAGTAGTCATCAAAGGGGTTTTTCTTCCCCTTAAATAATTACTGATTGAAGACTGACTATGAGCTGGCTGTTCACCAAGTTCTGGGGTTATAATGAATAACAAATATCATCCTCTTTGCTTTCAAAGTGTCACAATTGAGTTTGAGAGGCAGATCTTAAGTTTAAATACTCAAGTAAATATATAACTCCAATTGTGAGGCATGGTATATAAGAAAACCACAGAGTCACAACTCAGGTCACTTACATTTGGTTAGAGGTCACTTACATTTGGTTGGAGGTCACTGAAGAATCTGTAAGTGACATTTGAGTTAAGATGATACCCAGAAGCAGACACCCATGCAGAGTGGGGAGAGGTTTCTAGGCAAAGGTGAGGGCCAACGCCAAGATGGTGTGTGGTGGAGGGAAAGAAAGAAGGCCCGGCATAGCCAAGTGAGTTTGAAAACTCAGGGCTGGTTAGATTAGACTTTTTAGAAGGGACTGGGGATTCAGACCGTCATCCTTAGATCTGTGGCAAGCTCCTGCAGAGTTTTAAGCACGCAGTGACATAATCTGATTTACATTTTTACAAGCTCATACCAGCGGCTGTGTGGAGAATGAATTTGGAAGATGCAAATAAGGCAGATATTGTAGTAGATGAGGTGAGAAATAATAGTGGCTCGCACCTGGGAGCTGAAAGTAGGGAAAAGGAGGGGAGAAGAGGTATATTTTTGGGGTACAGATGGGATGGCTTGGATCTGGGAGGAAAAGAAAAGACAAAAATACTTCCCCATTTTCTGGTTTGAATCCAAGAAAACTTTTTCACATGCCTCGCCCAGTTCTATTTGGTTCTTGCAACAACTTTGGGAGGAAGGTCACTGGTGAGCAGAAAAGAAAACAAATGCAGAGGTTCAGTGTTTCCCATGGAGTCTCATGGCTGATTGGCCAAAGCCAGGAGGAGATCTCTGCTGTCCAAATGCTGAGTCCTGAGACTGACCTGGGAGACTCTGGAGATGGGGAGGGGCGTGGTACCTAGAGACTGGCTGCCCCAGTGCCCCCAGGCTGGCTGCCTCCCTGGCCCTTGGTCCAGCCTCTTCCTCATCACCTCCAGCTCCCAGTTTCCTCTTCCTTAACGACTCTGCACTCCCAGAAAGTTCCTCCCCGGAATCCACAATGGGCGACATTACGAACTCCTCATGTCTGGTGATAACTTTTTATGAGGTTTTTATTCTTTTACAATATATTAAAGCCATATTTTTGCCAGGTTTTTACTTCGGTTTATTTCTTGTCCTTGAATCACTCTTTCCCTTCTTGCCCCCTCCCCGCCGCCGCCTGGGCTTCTTTCCTCCCCCTCCAACTCACTTTACCTGAGCAGTCTCTGCACTGGAGATGTTTAATTCTCCCTTAATCCCAATTCCCCGAGGTACATGAAAGCAGCTTTACGAGCCCATAAATCCACGAAGATAAAGTGCATTTTTATTAGTTGTGTTGGCATCAAAGGGAAAAAAATGGAATCTAATGTGAAATAGTCAATAATGAATTTGCTTAATAGCGCTGCTCATCACCTTAACGGGTCTCAGGGAGGTAGTGGCCTCCGGGGTAGGGCGCTGGGACTGGCGGCCTTTCTCGGGAGAAGAGGCACAGGCTGGGCTTTCCCCCTTCTTTGCCATGGAGCTGGGAGGCTGGAAGGCTGGGGGTGAGGGGAAGAGAGGGACTGTCTGGGGGTTGAAGCCCTGGAGCTGCAGGGGCCCTGTCTTCCCAGCTGTCAGCGTGGTGAATTTCAGAGCTGCTTCGGTGAAAGGAACATGGCAGGTGGGGTCAGGATGTGTGACGTCACTAAGAAGGAAGGGAGGTGCCTCGGGAGCAGGTGCGCTCTGTGGGTGCTGGGCATCCCTGCAAGGGGGCCACGTGCACCTGGGGAGTGGACCCCCTTCCCATCTGCCAGGCCCAGGGCAGGAGCAGCCTTGAAGCATTCTGCTGACTTCAGGGCCCAGCCTTGCCATTCTCCCTCTGTCCACAGGTTCAATTCCTTACCTCAGAGCCACTCGACTACCACGGGGGCTCCAGGGTCCCTTCCTGCTTTCCTCTTTTAGCCCAGGGCTTGGCATCCTGTCCCCCCTCACTTTAGCCACAAGTCCAGGGCTTCTAGTTGTTCCTTGATCTTCCTACTCTCTCTCTGCTCCCCTCTGCCTTTCTTGAAACTCTCCAGTTGGCTGGAGACAGCCTTTTTGCCAAGGCTATTACCAGGAGGGAGGGCCTCGGCCCTAAAGTCTATAGATTGGCAAACATTCAACTCATTTCCTGAGAAGCCTGAGGTTTTCGGACTGTCTTGTAGTTATTAGGACGATTTTCTCTTTCTCTTTCAAAAAAAGGCGAGAGGGAATTGACTCTGCTGGGTGGGGAGTTGGGCCTCTGCTGCATGGCCGCTAGATGGCAGTAGTTAGACATGCAAAACAGTAAGCTCTCAAAACAAAGCAACGGGACCCCTGGCCTCCCTCCCGCCTGGTGTTGCTTGCTCTGGGAAAGCAGGCTGTGTGCAGGGTGTTGAGGGCAGAGGCAGGCACGGAGTAGGTTGATAGGACCTGGGTTGGTGGCTGGGGTGGGTCTGCAGTGGCTGCCAGAAGGCAGTACTGTGCAGAAGGCAGTACTGCCCCATCTGGGGTAAATCCTCCCACCCAGCAGCATTTGGCTGCTGCTCAGCTGCTGGCCAGCCCAGATCTGGGCATGATGACACCTGGCTTTTGCTGTGACATTTCAGATTCTTGGTCTTTAAATGGTAGCAACAAATGTTTTCCTGTTTCTCAAGGTGGCTTTTTGGAGGGGTGGCACTTTCAGCTCAGTCAATGTCCTAAGGTCATTAAGAGCAGGCCCGGTGCTGAGATTTGCATAAGGTTGTGGCTTAAACTCTATCAGGGAAGCTGCCTTTCTGCCTGGAACAGCCTGGAGCTGGAACAATTTGTCAATCAGCTCGTTACAGTTGTAAGCAGGGGACAGTGTAGGTGTTCAGGACATATTTGTTGAATTGGGTGTAATTGAATGGTCTCTGCCCTTTAGGACAGAGCGAGAGATGGGGGCGAGGGGGAGGGAGAGTTTAGAGAATAAGTTAGTATAGAATAAGTTAGTATGAGACTGTAGTTTACTATTTAGTCATGGAATTAGACTTCAGAAGGGGAAGATATCACATTTGGCTAATGGGACTTTAGCTAGGTCTTGAAGGGTTTAGAAAAGAAAAAGTCGCAGTTTGAAGGGAGAAGACAGGAAGAAACTGGCGCATTTAGGACATTTTACCTGCAGGGAGAGAACGTTCATGTTGCAATTAGTAAGATAAGGTCTACCTGACTGGTGTGGGTGCTTGAAAGTCAGATTGAGAAGTTAGTATTCAATATCAAGGGAGCTATGGCAAGTTCTTGAGCAAGAGAGTGACCCCCTACCCCCCCAGAAAATTTGAAGAATAGAACTCTCAACTATGGCCCTTGATTGGAAGGTGATAGAGTGCATAGTGCTTGGCTTTGGTAAGTGATCAATAAGTGTTGCATGGAACAGATATATAGCAGGAGTCCCAAGGTCACTGAGGCCAGTGGCGGATGCTTCTTTGGTGAGCGGGTGCTGCCAGTGGGTGGCTGAGCGCCACCTACACCCAGCACCCGTTTTTGGAGGGTTGCTTTGTTCAGTGGCTCAGCAGAGCATGTGAGATGTGATCACAAGCTTGAAATTACACAGACAGTCTCTGCTCTCTGCCACTTCCTATTTTGCTGATCCAGTTATTCAACAATGCCTAAGGAACACCCACGCTTCCTTCCCTCCCAGCAGAACCCACCCGTGGGAGTCTGCAGTCTGAAGGCCCACTGAGGAGGCCCTCACCTGGATGGAGGTGTCCCCCGGGTGGAGGGAGCCTGAGGAGTCAGCGCTGTCCGAACAGCCGTGTGGGCCAACTGGCTTCGCGCCTGTTGGCTTTCTGCTCCAGTCCCAGGCAGGGACCCTGAACAGGCACGCTGTGTTTATGGAGCAGCTCTGCCTTGCTGGGCATCTTCACATTCACTTTCAGTTTGGTGACAACTCTGAGGTTGATCTCATTTCATCAATTTCTGGTTGAGCCAACTGAGGAGGGGCATTGGGGGGTCATTTGCAAGAGATTACACTCTTCCTAAATTGAGGACTGGACCCCTGCCCTGCTCAAGCCCAGCCCTGTGCCCATGCCAGGAGGCCCTGGTACCTGGGCCCAGGTTCTGTGGATGGGGTGTGTCAGAGCCTGCCATGGCAGGTCTCAGAGGCGGAGGCGGTGAGGTTACGTAGCAGGTAGACAAGGAAAAGCCCTCAGCGTCCACAGAGCTCAGAATCCCAGTACACACGTCAGAACTGAGCCCCATGCTTCCTGGAAACTAAGGGCAGGCCCAACAGAAGGCAGATCATGGTGTCCCTGGATGTCACATCAGCAGAAAGATGGGAGCTGATATGGAGTGACAGCCAGGGATTGCAGCACTCGGCTATCTGGCCAAAGAATCAGCCACCTGTCAACCTTAAGAGTGTAGTGAACACGCAGTCACTATAGCTGACCAGCATGACGTGATTCCTAACCAGGTGGGAGGGACACAGGAGTCCAGGACTTAGAACGCACTGTGGTATTTATGGTAACAACATGCATAAAAATACCTTGACAACCTGAAAGAAAGAGCAACCATGCCTTCTCTGGGGTGGGGAGATTTTGGAACACGTGGTCATGGATGGGGCAAGCAGGTGGCCAGGAAGAGTAGGGAGCTTCTGAAGAGCTGCCCAAGCCCCCCAGTGCAGAGCTGTGCAGAACCCACCTCCGTGTTGCAGCTCTGAGATCAGAGCCCCCACAGCATAGTGGGTGTGGACCTGCTTCCCTTCATCCCTTCCTCCTCCTCCTCAGAACTTCAGAAAACCTGGGGCAAGAGCCAGTAATTGTATCTTGGTCTTCCAGGCCCGTTTCCTGGGTCCAGTCTCTCGTTGCAAGTATCATCTGGACCAGTGGAGGCCTTTGCCATGAAAGATGTTTATAAAAGTCGTTTTATACCATCTTTATGCATCTCAGGGACGGACTAGTTGGAGAGTGTGTGTTGGGAGTTTGGCTGGATCTGATGCTCAGGAGTAGCAAGTGTTAATGGTCTTGCCTTTCTCGTGGGAGATGATACACTTTTGCCTCAAGCTAGTGGAGAATGTGTATTTTCCAGAGGTTTAGAGATGTTCTGGGTGGTGACATCAGTGTGCCTTAAAATAATAATAAACTTAGTAATTCTCAGAACAACAACTAGGATTTATTGAATGTCCACGGTGACATAGCAAAGAAATGAAGTGCATATGTGAATTTATTTGTGGCTGGGGTGGGTTTTGTGTTGGAGCTGGTGATACTTATGGGGACAGAGGGCAGGAACAGAGGGCAGGTTGGAAGAGGGAGGGGTGTGGATAGGGATGTCCCCCAGCAGGCTGTCAGCTTTGGCATAAGAAGTGGGTGTGAGAAAGCAGCTTGCAGATCCGGGCTTTGTTCTCATCACCAGGAGGCAGCTCCTGGGTCTCTCCAGATGCCTATGGTCTCCTTCATACAGCATCTGAGTCATTTAGCAGATCAAAGACTTACCTATGCAGGTATCTCACCTGGCCAAAGGTGCAGACCATTCTATGACACCACAGTGTTGAACTTGACTCAGATTCAAAGCCAACTGCACTGATTGAGCGCCTACTATTTTCAGGCACTGGGCCAGGTAATTTTTGTACACTTCATTGCATGTAAACTCTATAACAGACAGGTGGGAGGCACTAGCTCGAGTTGTAGTTAAGAGGCCCAGTGGTGTGGCCCCGGGTTTTGTGGTAGATTAATGACAGTGGTGGTTTCCTCCTTCATTTTAGCTGTTTCTGAGTTCTTTGAAGTTCTAATATTCTTGTGTAAGAACCACAGAGAGAAGATAGAAATTGATTACAGCTGGGAGTAGGACATTGGGAAGCTTCCAAAACATCCTCTTGCTCTCCTTTTTGTTTTCATGGCCCAGGGGGGAAATATCAAGAAAATGTGAAATTAGAAGCAACAGAGAAAGTGTTTCCGGAAGACTGGGATACAGACGAGAGCAGGCGGGACAGGTGAAGATAGCCAAGTTGAACATATTTGTATCTGGAACAGACTCACGTTCACATGGAAGGCCTGGATGTCAACCTCTGCTCTCTACAGACAGAATGGATGAGGCTCAGGAACTTTAACCAACATGCCCGGCGGGGCCCACTTGACCCAATGACCCCAGGGGGCCCACGTGATCTGGTCTCATTTCACTGGTCTCTTTTCCGCTTCCTTTTGGATCACCAGCTGGGCTGCACTTCCCAGCCTCTCTGAAGTCGGAGGTGGTTCAGTGGCTGAGTGTTGGGCCCTGAGATGTGGGCGGAAGTGATATGTGCTGCTTCCAGGCCTGGTTCATAAGCAGCTGTTGTGGTCCGCTCTTCCTGTGAGCCAAATACCGGACAAAAGCAACTTAGAGAGGAAAAGTTCGTTTGAGGCTCCACACTTGATGTTAGCCAAAAGGCTGAGAAGCAATTATTTGAGGCTCACGGTTTCAGAAGTCTCAGTCCATAAATGGTGGACTCCATGGCTCTGAGCCCCAGGTGGAAAGCATATCATGGGGGAAGGGCCTGGTGGAGGAAAGCTGTTCAACCCATGGCAGGGTCAGGAAGCAGAGAGAGTGGTAGAGGGGAAGGGGCCGCAGGCAGGATGCGCCCTTCCAGGATGTCCCAGTGACCCACCTCCATCCC
>NW_025999944.1:9187046-9188035 GCF_001458135.2 Marmota marmota marmota | reverse complement strand
CCCCCCACCTGCCTGAAGTTACCATCAAGTGGATCCATTCAAACTAGGATGGTCTGATTAGGTTACAGTTCTCATAATCTGATTATTTTATCATGGAATATTCCTGTATTAGCAGGAATTTTGGGGGGACACCCCATATCCAAACACTAGCAGAAGCCTTTACCCACAATTTCCATGTTTCTTCTCCACACGCTGAAGACGATGGAGTCAAAGATGGAAGGAGCTTGAGCCTGCAGCACCTCTGGGAGAAATAATAATTCAGCATGTGAGTCACTGGGATTTGAGGGTTTATCAGTTACAGTATCTAGCAAGACCTCGACTAATGTATTCAGGTGGAGATATATTCAGTTGCCTTGGGTGGAAAAAGAAGAGAGGCTAGTGCCTTTGGAATGTAGCAGCTTCTGGTTCTTTGGCAGCATGAAAGAGAGCGGCAGACTTCAGCAGCAGAGCACTGAGCCTGACTCATAGGACCGTGAGCTCCTGCGTGACCCCTGTCCTCGGGGAACTCCCTCTGAGGCCAGCCGTGGGAGAGCTCTGCTTTCCTGGCACCGGCGGCTGTGGCAGGCCTGTCCCCCCTTTCTGTGAATTGCATGTGATGATGAGGGCCTTCCTGCCTTTTAGAGTCGTATTGAAGATAAAATGAAATAATGGTTGGTAAAGATGGCTTTTGCAAGCACTAAATGCTATGTGAGGGATTATTATTAATTATAATAATTGGGATTCGGGGAGTCAACAAAACATTCGGGAACTCACAAGTGATCATTTTAAGTGTGACATTTACTTTCAGTGACATGATATTAGCCCAAATGATGGTATAATCTATTTTATGTAAATCCAATTGGTGGAGATTAAAACTTTCATGTACAGACAAATTAGAGAATGATTATTTTCAAGTCAGGGATCTTTAACTATCAGTTTCCCTGATCTTGTCTTGATTCACACCGAAAGACAGATATATATATATATATATCTGTCTCTTATACACATCT
>NW_025999944.1:9174761-9185019 GCF_001458135.2 Marmota marmota marmota | reverse complement strand
AGATATATATATATATATATATATATATATATATATATATATATATAGAGAGAGAGAGAGAGAGAGAGAGAGAGAGAGAGAGAAGTGGGGGGCAACTATAGACCGAGAGGTATCAGTTAAGGATTGATTCAAAGTCATGATAAAGTAACTGGGATGGAGGAAGGATGGAGACGTCATTGATAAAATCCAACTTAAGTAGGATTTTAAATAAAACTAGTGTATAAAATAAAGCACAGGTTCTTAAGGTGGTTTCAGAGGAGGCTCCTCCAGCTCAGCCTCCTCACCTCCTACAGGGTAGGAATACAGCGATGGGCCAGGAACACAAAGGGCCTGCTCTCATGGGGAGAAGACAGCACATCTTTAGAGAACTCAATGTCAGCGAAAAATAGCCAGTGCCCATTGCATCCTGCTATGTTCCTGTCTAAGTGTTTTACAGCTGCTAACTCATGCAAGCTGTGTTAGACCAAGTGCTGTTGCTCTCACCTTCCTTTTGCAGAGGGGGAGATTGATGTGCAGAGGAGTTCATTGCCACAGCCAGGGAGCCTGCTCTTAGCCATTGGCCCATACTGTCTCTTGCTAGTGCTGAGGATTGGAATGAACACAGGCCAAGGAATAAAATGGAAGAGAGAGAAGGTGGTTAATTAGGTAGAGGGCTTAGAAGAGATGACATTGGAGCCAAACCTGAGTGAAGTGGGGAGGCCAGTGTGAGGATCTCAAGGGACAGTGTTCTGGGCAGAGGGAGTGTGAAGAGTGGTGGGTTTGAGGAATGATGTGTATAAGGAGGGGGAGGTGGCAGAAAACCCTTGAGATAGGTGTCAGAGACCTCACAGGGCCTTGGTGTCCATTATAGTCTTGGGTTTTATCCAAAGAGTTATGGGGAACCATCACAGGTATTGGAGCAAGGGCAATGATGAGATTTAGGTTTATTAAAACAGTGGACCACTGTGGTAGGATGTGTGGTGGCAGAAGTAGAAGGAAAAAGGTCCAGAATGGAGATGAACACAACATTCCAGCCACGAGATAATCCAAGACTGCGTAGGAGAGACAATAATTCAAGTGCTGGAGTTTGGAAGAGGTAGAAGCTGGGCAGGAGAGAAAGAAGAATAAAGATGTCATCCAGTATTCCGTCCTGAGCACCTGGTGCATGGTACTGGTGCCATTTGATGAAACTTAGAGAAAAGGTGGGGGTAATGAGCAGGTGTTTTAGTGGTGGTTGGGGGTGATCAAGAGTATCGATTTGGACATGGACATGCTGAGTAGTAAACTAGATAGTCAAGCTCCAAGCTGAGTGGAGAAGGGTTGGGATATATATTTTTAAATTTTTTATTTGTTCTTTTTAGTTATATAGGACAGTAGAGTATATTTTAACATATTTATATAGACATAGCATTCATTTTGGAATCCCAGCCACAGATGGAGAAGATTAGCTGGGGAGAAATGGTACACAGGATGTGTGCGTTAGGAGTTTGATATTTAGACCTTAAAAACAAGAGGAATCAGAAAAGATGACCCATAGCAGGATCAGTGAATGGGAGAAAAGTCAGGCAGAAGTGGGTTTCCTGAAGCCAGGAGAGGATGTCCCATGGCACGTGGGGTGGCATGATCAATGGTATTCAGTGCTGCCTATGGTTCCTTAAGGAAGGAGAGGGGATCACCGGATGTGATAACATGGAAGTGGTTTTGTCAAGTGGAGTTTCTCTGGAGAGTGATGGGTACAAGAGCTCCTTGCGAAGGTTAGAGTGTGCTTGGTGAGGCTTGCTGTTTGTGTTACCTCTTGGTGGGTGTGCTAGCTGCCATTCTACTCCTGTTGCAGATGGTGGCCAAGGTGAGGAGCAAGGTCACCTCTTGCAGCTTCTACTCACATCAGTTTGGATTCTGCCAGGAAATGCCAGCCTCAGGGCCACCCAGCTGATGGGGTGGGAGGTATCGTCCCTGCAGGGAGGACTGCAGGTCACAAGGCAAGCACCAGGGACCCATGACCCTTCTACAAAGAAAGGAGGTGCCACTACTTGGGAACAGTGGTGCAGTCTTCCACAGAGGGAATTCAAGAGAAAATGTTATAGGTGAATTAGTAGAGACGGAATTCTAGAAAACTCCAGGATCTTACCCTAAAGGGAGAAAGGGAATAGCATGGTAACTGGAGTTCCGTTTTTTGGTTTTGTTAAGATGGATGCCATTTCAGCTTGTTTTTGTATGATGTACTGAGCAGAGAGAAAGAAAGAAATTGAAGCAGGAGAGTGATAGAGTAGCTACAAGGATAAGGCCATGTGAGTAGGGCAACACCTCCCTGGACAAGTGGCAGGGCTGACCTTTGCTAGGAACAGTCCAAGTTTGTCCTCTGTGATAGAAGAACAGGCAGAGCTGGTCGGCCCGGAGCCTGGGAATGGCCGTCATAGGAAGATAAAGATTTCCTCTGATTGCCTCTATCTTCTCAATGAAATAGGCCATCATCTGAGAGCGGAGAAGTGGAAAGGGCTGTCAGCGATTCAAGTAGTGACAAATTGTGAGATAACCACCACACGTGGTCAGCGCATGAAGCCAAAGGCAAGCGCAGCAGAGATGCCCGCTGGGGTGGCTTCAGGGTTGTGGGCTAAGGTGATGCAAGGAGCCTGCCTGCTTTTTGCTGTTCCTGTTTGGCTGGGAACAGGTGGGATGTAGATGGAGAACTGGGTTCAACCAAAGACTGGCGGCTTCCCTGTGGCTGGCGGGATGGAGACAGATGGGGGACCAAGGAGTTGACGGATTTTACAAGGAGCTGGTTTTCATAAGGGACCATGGAGTGAAAACGTGAAAGCCACCTCGGGCAGGGAATGACCTGGAAGTTCTGGAGGGCTTAAAATGATCAGAGAAGACGCTAGAGGTGAGGCCACAGCTGGACTTTGATCTCATGATATCAGAGGAGGTGCAGAAAGTATTGACAAGATCCCGGTTATGACATGGGAATGGGGACTGCAGAAGGCAGACGTGATTACTGAGCTGTTGGGGTGTCAGGATGCTGAGAAGTTAGAGTGCTTAAAAGATCAAAATAGAGGGCATAGATGTCACTGGGAGGGAGGATGAGGGGAGGAGAAGGGGTTAAAAATAAATGCAACAAAGTAGGACGGCAGGGATTCTCTGATGGCAAAAGCACCTGCGTCCCATGACATGGCCCTAAAGAAGGACTTTCCTTCTCCTGATCCATCCTGGGGAGGGTGTCTCCCGGGTGCCTTCTTGCAGGTGCCTTGGTGCAGGCTGGTGAGTGGAGGTTGGAGCCGACAGGGCCTTGCAGAGGTTCCTGTCCTTCTCTTGCTGTTCTCCTGCCTCCCACTGCAGAAGCACAGAGTCTCTGAGGGACGTCTGGGCAGCTGTGAGAACAGACGGGAGCTTAAGACCACAGCAGCAGGGCTCAGGAAACGCCTCAGACTTAGAGGAATGCCGTTGTGGCATGATTGAAGCACATCAAGACAGAGGCAGCGGGTGGAGATTGTGTATGTGTGTGTGTGTGTGAGTGTGTGTGTGTATGTGTGTGTGTGTGTGTGTGTCTCAAATACACAAGGGGCTGCCTTGTCACCCACAGAGGATCTGTAACACATTTCTTCCCATCTATCACATGGAGTTTCTGAGAGGCCTTCCCTCCCACAACTGGGATTCCATTCCCGGGCCCACTTTGGCAGCACCATTTTAATTTAATGGGGAAGAACTTTCAGGTCTGAACACTCAAATCTCTCAGAGTGGGACATTTAAAGGAAGCCGGGCTGGGGACATTGTTTGATGGCATTGCTTTTAGTCCATTTTGTCACAGAGATCTGAGATGGAGCTGCTGTCTCCTATAATTGGACATTTGGCACAGCAAAATGACAACTGTTTAAATAACAGGTTCTCCAAAATATAGTCTTTTTCTAAGGCTTATTGTAATGTTTACACTCCCGCGCTTTGTTTTTCCAAGGTCCCCTTCTTTGTGTGTTTCGGTTTTTCCTCCTTCAGCCGTCAGGACGTGGCAGCTCATCTGGCCCCCTGGCTCCGACTCTTCTTGCTTTCCAGTCCACGAGGGTCGTCTTTGTCATAAGCTTGTGCGGGTCATGTGCAGGTGCTGTTTGGGGGGCATGTGGGTGTGAGGGTCAGGGCTGGAGAGTCCCTGAGACCCGAGTTTGAGTGTCAGCTGTGCCAGCTGCCAGCTCTTCCTTCACCTGCTCTGCACCTCAGTCTTCTCATCTATTTAATGGGGATGATAATGGGCATGCTCTTTCCCTCACGTGGCTCTTACTGGAATGACGTGGTAGGCAAGCGCTCTACCTCTGAGCCACAATCCCAGCCCTTCGGGAACGAAGCATTCAGGAGGTCAGAGATAATATGATTTATCTAATTGACAATGTTGTTATTATCAGGAGCAAAGGTAGTCCTGCGACTCCGGCTGGGCACCTTAAACTTGCTTTTAGAAAACGGTGTTGGAGAGTCAGCCTTGCTATATAAAAGTCATAGAAATAAAGACTTTTGAGTATTATTCTGATACACTTCTAGGAGATTCTGGTTATATGGGATCTCCTCTAAAATCTTTTAGGATGTTGGCACACTTTAGTTTCAAGTGACAGAAACCCAATTCATACTAGCTTAAGGAAAATAAAGATGCAATTACCTTCAAATAAGTAAAAATAGAGCTGACATGAGACATAGACACCCCACCTTTCTTCCTCTCTTCTTGCACCTCAAAGACAGTTTCCTACTCAGTGTTGGCTCCCTTCTCTCACATCCTGGGCCCTGGGCCATTCTGAAGGGTCATCCTTACACCTGGGAATCCAAGGACAAAGACAGGAATTTCTGAGATGGGAAAATCCCAAGAAAGAACTCTGAGCAACCAGCCTGGGTCAGAGTTCAAGTCTCAGGGGATGGAGATCCTTGATTGGCATCTCTACCAGGTTGGAATCCATCAGGTGGGGGAGAGGCAGTTCTATAAACAGGGGTGGGAGTACAGTAAACAGTGAAGTGAGGTGGTCCCAAACAGCGAATGCCCATTGTCATCGGAAACCCTGGGGATTTGAGCTTCTAAAAGATTCTCAGAATCTTATGCTGCTCTTGGCTGGCCTAGGAAATGTAGTGGTCAAAGAGCAGAGGTATGAAGTTTGGAAACCTAGGGTTGGAATCTATCTCTGACGCATTTGAAACGTGTGACCTTGGGCAAGTTACTTAATCCCTCTTCTGTATTTAGTTTTTTTATACAGTGGTCCCTGTTAGTTGATGTTTTCCTTTATCCAGTAAGTCCTAGTCCAAAAATATGAAGTAGAAAAATTCTAGAAATGAACAATTTACAAATTTTAATTGTTCTGTTCTGAATAGCATGATGAGATTTTGTGCCATTCTGTTGCCCCACCCAGAATGTGAATCATCCCTTGGTCCAGTGTATCCACACTGTATACCCTACCCACCAGTTAGCCACTTAGTAGATGTCTCAGTTACCAAATCGATTATTGCAATATCAGTGCTCGTGTTGAAGGAATCCTTGTTTTACTTAATAACGCTCCAATGTAGATACAAGAATAGTGAAACTGACCATTCAGGTAAGTGGAAGAGAAGCCAAAAGTGCTTCCTTTTAAGTGAAAAGGTGAAAACTTATCATAGTTATGTATGGGAGAAAACATAGTCTGTATAGTGTTTGGTACTACTTGCAGTTTTAGGCATCCACCGGGGGTCTTGGAGAGTATCACCTGCAGATACAGGAAATGGAGATAAGAATAGTAGCCACCTCAGAGTGCTTTTGGAGGATTAAATGATATCATATATAGCATTTAGTGTGGTGCATTTAGAGTAAATGCACAAGGTACGATATTATCAATACACCATCATAACCTCCTCCTCATCATTTCATACGCAGTTCTAAGTCCAGGCCCCTCCCTCTGCCTCCAAACTAAGAGCTCCCTTAACAAGCCCATACGCTCCCAGGTGGTCTGGCATCTACAGAGGCTAAGTGGCCACAGTCCTGGGGATCACCCTCCACTGGTATCCCCCATGTTTCCCTCTCACCAGAGAAACGGGGGACCAACCTGTCTTGGCTTATGCCTTGACTGAGTTGCTTTTTGAGGAAGAAATCAGGGGACAATAAGGTATGACAGAAGGTACCTCAAAAATCACGAGTTGAGAGATTAGTATGAGGACAAGTGTCAGCTCTTTCACTGCTGAGACCAAAAGACCTGGCAAGAACAATTTTAGAGGAGAAAAAGTTTATTTGGTGCTAATGGTTTCAGAGCTCTCAGTCCATAGAGAGATGGCTCCGTTGCCCTTGGACCCAGGTGAGGCCGAACATCATGGCAGAAGACTGTGGTGGAGGAAAGCAGCTCAGGACATGGAACCAGGAAGCAGAGACTTCTCTGCTCACCAGGGACAATATATATATATATATATATATATATATATATATATATATATATATATATATATATNTATATATATATATATATATATATATATATATATATATATATATATATATCTCCCAAAGGCTCACCCCTCCATGACCCCCCTCCTCCAGCCACACCCTACCTGCCTCCAGTCACCACCCAGTTGATCCCTATCAGAGAATCAATGCACCGATTAGATTAAAGCTCTCATAACCCAATCATTTCACTCTGAACTTTCTTGCATTGTCTCACACACACAAGCTTTTTGGGGGACACCTCACATCCAAACCATAACGATAAGCATTGGAGAAAAAATGCAGAGGGGTTAAGTAACTTTCCCAAGTTACCCAATCCAAAAGTGGAGGGGGAGTCAAACCCAGGCAGCTGAGCCCAGCCCCTCGGCCCCTTCTGCATTCCTGTCTGTCACAGCTCCCACACTCAGGTGTGGGCCTGATGTTCACAGTCTCTGTCACCAAGGGCCTCCCTATTCATCCATTGCTGTTCTCCGATACCGCGTATGTTCTCATTCGTGGCTTTTGCCTTTTCACGAGCCCTTCTCTTTCCCGTGTTGGTTTCTTTCTTCTCCTCTCGCATCTGACCCTTTCAGATCAAGTCAGCTTCTGCTTCTCCAGGGACACCTCCGAAGACTTCAGTCCTCCCTGACCTGCTTCTCTGGCTGCCCACGCCTCCGCCTCCGTCATCAGGGCAGAGTGGCTTGCACTTGCCTGCCCTCTGGCTGGTGTGCAGGATGCTGGCTCCCTCCCCAGATGGAGAGTGCATCCCTTCTCGCAACTTGGGAAACCAGGGAGATTAATTTCAGGTTGCAGAGATCTTGAGATAAGGCCTAGGTAGCATGAAGCTGCTGGGATGGCTGGCATCTCAGTACTGCACACAGGATGGGAATATGGCTGAGAGCTTTCCCAGCACACAGAGACCCTGGGATCAATGCCAGCAACACATGTGTGCTTGCATGTGAGCACGTGTGCATACACACACACACACACAATTTAGCTTAATGGGCACAGGTGCTAAGCTGGCATGGGGATGCACACCTGTAATCCCAGTGGTTTGGGAAGCTGAGGTAGGAAGATTGCAAGTTTGAGACTCTATTTCAAAATAAAAAATAAAAATAAAAAAGGGTGGGGTTATAACTCAGTGGTACAGTGCTCCGGGGTTCAATCCCTAGTACCAACAAAGCAAAACAAACGAATAAACAAAAACAATCAGGAGTGAATAGGAGGGATGGACACAAGGACTAAGAATGTGGACTACTCTTCAGACATTTTTTGTTGAGAAAGAGAGGAGGAGTTTACCCCGTTCCTATAGAGGATCCAAGAATCCATGAGGGCTCCTTGTTCTGGAGCAGGATACTGAATCCAATTTCAGATTCCAATGAAAAGTCAGCCTAAGTGTATTTCTATATGCTTCTCAGGCTCACTGCGCAAAACATTATCTAATATTTTCATTTCATTTCCATAAGACTCAAGTGAAAAGTTTGGTTCAGAACTTAAAGTTAGGAAGTAGTGGTTTCTTCTGAGCGGGTGTGATAGTAAGAGCTTGTGACATATTGTGTTCCCCTTTTTACCTTGTCAGCTAGGAGGCCCAGTGGCTAATTTCAATCTGATTATAGTGAAGAGATTCTTGTTGGTTATTGGCACAAAATATCCTGCTTTGCCTAGATGATGTCTGATTTCTCTCATCTTGATTTTATATTCTCATGTATAGAAGTAGCAATGTTTTAAAAATATTCAATATAAGTTTATGGCGCAAATAAAGCCTACATTAAATTGTTATAACATGTGTTCTGCTCATAGTTTTTGACCAAATGTGGAAATGTTGCTATAGTGAGTCTTCAAATGCTAGTCATTATAATTTTATTCTAAGCCATGAAGGATGATATAAATTGCAAAAAAGTGGGCAGAGGTTTAGCCTGCCTGGGTCTCAGATTCTCCACTGTGAAATGGTGATAGTAGTTCATGCCTGCCTGACTCAGGAGATAATGGATATGAAGCCATTTGGAAGGGGTAAAACATTACTCAAACTACAAGTAACACACATAATGCAACGCTTTCTCTTTTATTGCTCATCAGATTGATTTATACAGAATGGAGTTTGGAGCCTAAGTGGTCTTGATGACCTCTGACCCTTTTATTTTTTAATTTCTTGTGATGCCGGGGATTGAACCAGGGCTTCCTGTGTGCTAGTCAAACACTCTACCACTGACCTACCTCTTCGGCCCTTCTGATTTCCTTTTCAGACTGAGTCTCACTAAGTGGCTGAGCTGGCCTTGAACTTGTGATCCTCCTGCTTCAGCCTCCGAGTGTCTGAGATCACAAGTGCGCGGAGCTATCTCTGACTTTTTTGACTCCAGTGGTCCACAAGACGGTGCCTGTTTTTGGACAATCTTGGGATTTGTCCTGTGGCGGGGCCAGTCCGCCTCTGTGCCGTGAGCGAGTGTTTGGGTTGGGCCATGAGTGTGGCGGGAGCAGGGGCTGCAGGTTACCTGCCACCCTGTTGCACCTGTGGTCCCGGGGGGGGGGGCTGTTTCCCCGGGATTTTCCCAGCAGGCTTTGTGGAGTCTTGTGTCCCTGGATGCTGCCCGGGAGAGGAGGCGATGAAGCCCTGCTGGGGCCTGCAGCCCTGGAGGGCGCCGTTCCTGCCTGCAGGGTGATCCAGGGAGAGGGGATGATAAATGAGAGCAGGGCTCCTCCCCGCCGTGGTCTGCTGGCTGGACCATCACTCACAGCCCCTGATGGACTACCTCCCTCCTCAAGGCACAGCGTTAGGGTGCGTTATGGATGATCTGCCCTGAAAACTATTTTTTCTAATTACATTTTTGAGCTTGGGACATGTCTGTCCACGGGAGGTGCCTGATTCTGGTGGAGGAGGTAGAAACATAAAGTTAAAGGAAGAATGCAGGTGGTATTAAGTTTGTATTTATTGTTGTTGTTGTGTACATAACTCTATGTAAACACTAAGGATGATCTTTAGGCTCAGGAATGGCCGTGGTTAAATTGGGCACTGGCTATCCATTCTGTATTCACTTACTTATTCATTCAACAAACACTTCCTGAATGATTGCAATGTACCGGGCGCTGTGATCTCTAGACAGAGCTTGGTACTCTTTATCGTGGTTTTGAAGCACCCAGTCATTTTGTTAAAGCAGGGAAGCTGAACTGGGGGTTTTGGGGGGAGGCCTAAGCATCTGCTTTCCTCACAGCCCCCCAGGGCTGCCACTGCTATTGAAGCTCAGACCCTACCTGTGTAGCAAGGGTTTAGGATGCACAGTCAGAAAATATAGGTCTCTTACCCTCAAGGAACTCTCAGTCCCACGAGGCAAATAGACATGTAAACTACTTATTGCAACAATTAAAGTAAGAAATGAAGTATTACAGGAGAGACAGAGAAGCACAGGAGAAAAGAGCCATTAATTCTGAGTTGGAGGATCAAGGAAAGCTTCCTGACATAGATGTCATTGAAGCTGCACCTCGAGGTGAGCTGAATTTTAACAAGTGCAGCGAGCAGGAGATGGAGGTGGCTAGCCCTGGAGTGAGGATGCTCTCCAAGGCTGTGGGAAGAGCAGGAGCAGAGGCAGCTGTGGCTGGGCTGGGTCAAGACGCCAGGAGGATTTCTGGACTATTAGGTTGGGTCCTGGGACCTTTCCCCATAGCCATGGGAAGCTGCATGGGAAGGAAGGGAAGGCTCTAGTGTGCGTGTTGTGTGCACCTCCCTGTGGGGGCTTCACAGCGGGCTAGACCGGGATAGGAGTCAGGGAGCTTCTGGCTTAATTGCTGTGTCCCTGAGGAGGGCTGTAAAACAGGGAGGCGTGGCTAGGGGAGGGGAGGCGTGGCTAGGGGAGGGGAGGCGTGGCTAGGGGAGGGGAGGCGTGG
>NW_025999944.1:9143953-9174577 GCF_001458135.2 Marmota marmota marmota | reverse complement strand
ATATACATGGAGAGAGAGAGAGAGAGAGAGAGAGAGAGAGAGAGAGAGAGAGAGAAACCAATTAAAAAAGCAATAAATAAATAGCAGGAAGACCCGAAGTGTAGAGGAAGGGGAACAGGAGGAGGAGGGAGGAAAAATGGAAGTACTGGATTGAAATGAAACAAATTATATTCCACAAATCTATGAATATGTCAAAACGAGCCCCACTATCATGTATAACTATAATGCACTAAGGAAAACAATAAGATTCTTTTAAAATTTTGCTTCCTTTTTAGCCTGGATTCCACTCTTTTTTTGGTGTGTGTGTGCACCAGAGGCACTTAACCACTGAGCCCCATCCCCAGCCCTTTTTGTATTTTATTAAGAGACAGGGTCTCCCTGAGTTGCTAAGGGCCTTGCTAAGTTGCTGAGGCTGGCTTTGAACTTGTGATCCTCTTGCCTCAGGCTCTGTTGCTGCTGGGATTACAGGTGAGTGCTACCCCGCCCTGCTGGATTCTACTCTTCTACCTTGATTCTACGCCCACTGTCTCCTACTGTGTCTGTGGATCAGTGAGTCCCTGCATCACAGGTCTGCTACGAGGATCCAGGAAGATAACCCAGCAGCTTGAGTGGAAACCACAGAAAACAGCCCCAAACCACAGCCCTTGGAGTCTGCAGTTTCTGGATCCAGAGAGTCAACCAACCGTGGATGGAAACTTGAGAAATTTCCAAAAAGCAAACCCTGAATTTGCCACGTGCCAAGACTATGGCCAGTCCACATGACTGAGGTGGCTGGGGACGGAGCTTGCTGTAGCCCCTGCTGTTCCACAGACCCACAGGGTCTCTCCCCAGCACCCCTGAGCACCTTCTCCTGGTGTGGTTTGTGTCCTCTGGAGTCAGGTGTGGGTAGTTTTTCTGTTTGGAACACACACAGGCTTGTCATCATCCCCAGACAGCGGGCATGAGACCTGTTCATGGGGCATTTACGTCGCCTAGGTGTTAGACACAGCTAGTGATGATCTGCAGCACAGAGGGGGTGTGGTGGGTTGTCTGCATTGGGGATTTGAACACCCCTGGATTTTGGTCTCCGAGGAGGTACTGGAGCCAATCCTAGTGGATACCAGGGACGACTGTGTCACTATCATGTGCTGAACCCTGACGTGGGAGCCAGGTGCTTTGGAGACTGTGTTGTGAGGATGAATTTCCCAGCTTCCATATGCCTGGCAGGCAAGGATGCTCTGTCACCGATTGCCAGTGTCCTCCTGTCATCAGAGGCAACAGTGAAGGAGACAAGAAGGCAGAGCAGAGGTGAAAGTTCACGGCCATGTGTCCAGGCCCTACACGCCCAGCTGGGAATTCTTTTCTTGTCTTTTTAGTTGTAGTTGGACACATACCTTTATTTTATTTATTTGTTTTTATGTGGTGCTGAGGATTGAACCCAGGGCCTTGCACATGCTAGACGAGTGCTAGACCGCTGAGCCCCAACCCCAGCCCCAGGAATTATTTTCTTTTTTGCTTGTCTTTGTGTGCCTCCCGGGGCATTTCTGAGGAGCAGCCAGAATCTGCAGGTACTGGCTGGGGCTCATGAGGTCCCTCATTATCACGGCACTGTTCTTCAAGTGGAAGGCCAAGAACCCTCCCCGCCACTCAGCCCTGCCCGGGGAGAGGGTCCACAACTCCTCTGCTGACTTTGTGGCTCTGCTCAGCCCTCCAGGGTATCTTCTCTCCTGCCCTACCTGAAGGCCCAGCTGATCACATCACTCCCCTGCTCAAGATCCTTCCAGGGCTCCCCATTGCCATGCAGACTTTAAAGTTTGAACTTAAGTGGCTCCTGAGGTCTGCCCCGTCTAACTCTGGCCTGCCTCAAATTTTCCACCCCTTCCCCATCCCTCCTGGGACCCACACTGCAGGTATCAGGCATGCTTTGAATGCTGTCCTGAACCCCGTGGCCTCACGATGGCAGGCTTTTTCAGGTGCTGTCCCTTCTCCCCAAACACCCTCCCCCACCCCCAGGCATCCTTTCCCTCAGCGGGTCCCTTATCCTGTTGTGTGCCGGGCACGGGGGCTTGCTGATGCCATAGCCATAAAGAGGGGTCAAGGCTTTTGGTTTCTTGGAGTTTCCATTAGAGTAGACAGAATCGTGACTTAGGGAATATATAGCCCCAATTCAGGTATATGCTGAATTTCCGTGGTGTGCATGGGGGTGTGTGTTCAGTAGCAGGAAGTACCATGATGAGAATAAAGAGCAGGGGGGTGCGGCCACATGGGTCTTGGAATTGCTCCTACCTTGGGCTCACACTTATCTGCTTATCTGCACTCCTAGCAGGGGTCACTTCCTCCAGGAAGCCTTCCTTGATCACAACCCATCCGGGTAGTACGCCTGCCTGTGCCCTGCCCTTGTCCCTTCAAAGGTCATGGCCCAAGAGGAGCTGTGACAAGTGGCTGTCTCTGCAAGTCTTCAGCTCCCTGTGGTCAGTGACCCTGACCCTCAGTGCCCAGCATAGTCCCTGGCCCCCAGGAAGTCCCATGTTCTGGGGCCAGGGCTGGGGAGTGGAGGACCCAAGCAGGCAAGTCCAGGTGGGCTCTACCTCCTCCAGTGGGGAGAGAGTTGAGGTTGGAATGTGGGGCTCAGTTGGGCATTTGTTTATAAATGACGCAGGGTAAGGAGCTTCTGACCAGCCTCTCATTCATCCCGCTCCCATCACCTGCCTGTCATTTTCCAGTTATTTAGAGCCACCCGGCCAGATAGCCCTTAACCAAGCAATATACATGTTAATGTGCAGAGCAGGGGCTGAGATGGAAGTCGCAGTGAAAACACATTATTCAAAGGAAAAGACGAGGAGGAGAAGAGGAATGGACTGGGGTGGAGGGCGGGGGCGGCGCCCCGGGCAGCTCTTGCCTTCATTGAGAGTCGCGGGCAGCCTCGTGTGAGGGGCCTGGTGGCCAGCACTCCCCGGGCTCCGCCGCCCTCCCTTGGAACACTCTTCCCCCAATCTAAAAACGCCCTTCGTTTATTTTTAGCCATTTCCAGAAGGCCCCTGGCAGTCTGACTTTAATTAGAATGGTACCCAAGGAGGCCAGAGCTATTGATGGAGTGATTTCTTTTCTTCTTCTTTCCTTATTGGCCATGCGTGGGGGCAGCCAGAAAAGCTCTCCGAGAAGTGGAAAATACAGCCTTGAATCATTTTTCTGGACTATCTGGTTCCAGTTCAGGAAGGTGCATGAGAAAGGACACCAGAGCCCGGGGAGAAGGTGGCGCTGTCCTGCGTCCTCTCTCCTGAGCTGCTGGACTCACGGCTCCACCTCGGGAGGAGCCCTCTTCTCTTCTTCCGAAATGGACCCCCTTTCCTGCTCAGCCCTCCTCCCTGACCATGGGGAGGAGTGCGTGAGGTTTGGAGGGGCCTTCTGGCTATGCACTGAGGTCCAGGGGGCAGCACATGCAGAAGGTTCTGGGCCCGGCCAGTGGCGTCCTTGAGAGGGAGGGACCACACGTCTTGGGTCCTCACCGTCGCTGCCTCCACCCTTTGCTCGTGGGCAGCCTGCACTGAAATGGCCTCTGCCTCCAACTCCCCTGGCTCTCAGTGAAGGTGGGGGTAGGAAGGAGGGAAGGGGTCGGAGGAAGTATTTTGGGTATGAGTGACTCATGGGACCACCAGGAGGGGTGACATCCTCTTTGGGGACTAGGCCTTAACTCTGAGGGTCACGATGACAGTGGTACCTGCCAGGTGGCTCAGCCAGGGTTTCAGGGGTGGCATTGAGGACACCACAGCCCCCCTGGAAGCAGGATGGATACTAACCTAGATAGGCACTCGCACACACACCTGCTAAAAACGCCCTGGACTTTCCGAGTAGGAACCACATTACTCGTAGCAGGTGGGGTGGCTCTGCCTGTGTCCGGAGCAAGTCATCTCAGGGTAGGTTGTCCCACTGCAGCACCCACCCCAGATATTCTCAGGGACTTAGCATGACTACAGTCTGTCTCTTTCTTGGCAAATTCACTCTGGATCCATTTCTATACGCGTCCACCTAAGGGCATCTCTGTCCGACAGGTGAGGGCCAGGGCAGACTCCGAGCTGAGCATCAGTGACAACATGCCGTGGCCTTCACCATGCCTGGGATCATTCCCGTGCACACATTACTAGAGGAGGGCCTGGGAATGGAGGTGAGTGACCTCTTCTACTCCCCACCCCAAACCCAGTCCTCGGTTTCCTTCTCTGGCTTCAGGTCTGCCTTTCGTGGGGAAGATGCTCAGACATTCTGTGCAAAATGTGGTCAGCTGCTCACACCCTGTACCTTGCTGCCTTATGTTGTGGATGGAGAGCCCCTGACCTCCCCAAAGCCACCCTTCTTTATGAGCAATATCTGGGAGCACCCCAGGGACCTCCCCAGCAGGTCCTCGTGGGCTGTGCGTGAACAAGACCATTGCCACTGAAGAGTGAGGTGCATCCACTTACTTTGGCGTCTGAGGTTCCCTAATTTTAGCCCAGGGTGGCTTTCTGGGGTTCCACTCTTCAGCTTCTGTCCACTCTGGACAGAATCTTTCCGTGCCTGGAAGCCACCCACACATCTTGCTCTAGTCCAGCATTTTGCTCCACCTTGTGGTGACATGCATTCCCCTGGGGCACTGGTCACACACAGATAGCTAAACTCTTGCCCCTGCCTCGGTGGGAGCAGCAGCCCAGCGTTCCTAGTTCTCTCCCAATGTGTCTGGGCATCAGAGAGGACCCAGGGGCCTGAGATGACATCTGGGAGGAGCTGCTCTGTGAGTCTGGTCTTCAAAGACAAGTCGGCCAGGCTGGTTTTAGTCAGGACAGCCCCAGGAGACATTGGTGGAAGAATGTTGCCTGGGCCCAGGCCTGAATATTTGTTTGTTGATGACTTCTGTGGTTTGGATATGGTTCATGTTCACCAAAACTCATGTTGAAATTCAATTTCCATTGTCATGGTGTTGGGACCTTTAAGAGGTAATTAGGGCAGGTGTTGTCGTGCTGTTGGACTTTCAGAACCATAAGCTAAAATAAACCTCTTTTCTTATAACATACTCAGTCTCAGGTATTCTATTATAGCAACAGAAAACAGACTAAAACAGTGGCCTTGTGAAGCCTTCAGACCTCTCACTTGATTCTGGTACCAGGAGAAGAGGTCAAGTTAGACGCTACTCTGAAGAAGAGTAACCCCTGCCACTAGGGACGCCCAGGCTCCTGGGAGGTCTAGGCATTGGTGAAGAGAAAACCAGTCTGGGAGGAGGAATGGGGGAAAGGCCTAGAAAGGACCAGCTGTGAGTGATGTTCACAGGTTGAACACTGAGAACCCTGGACGGCAGAAGTCCGAGGGTGTGGAGGGCTGGCCTCCCAGAGTTGGCCCTGGGTGGGCCCCGTTCTGTAATCCTTCAATATTCCTCTACTTTCAAAGAGCCTTTAAGGAGGGGTTGAGTTTGAGGCTGCCATTCAGGAGATGTGAGGCTGGGGGGAGTTGTGTCTTCCTTTGAACCTCAGTGTTCTCACGCAGAGACACAGCAGGATGACATCAGCTTCCTAGAACGGGAGAGATTCAACGGAACCGGGCCGGAGAGCTAGCAAGGTCCGGGCACCGGCCGTAGATATCACTTCCTTTTCACTCTGCCCATCAGGAGACAGGTGGCCACCCCCTTTCCTGAACAGAAGAAGGACCAGAGGCCCTGACCAGATCCCATGGGTGGGTGGGGGCTGGATTTCAAAGGGACAATCTCAGCCCACCTGCAGCCTTGGAGGGCTTCTGGCTGAGGGGAGAGGGATGTCCAGCTGGCTGCTCGTCACGGCCCAAGGTCCCTCCTGATCCATGGCTTTATTTTCCACGGCTTCAGTCCCCTGTTGTCAACCACAGTCTGAAAATAGTAAATGGAAAATTCCAGAAATAATTCCTACCTTTTAAATAACGTTTGTTATAGTATATTGCTCTAATTGTTCTATTTTATTATTAGTTGTTATTGTTCCTTTTTTTTTTTACTGTGCCTAACTTATAAATTAAACTTCATCGCAATTATGTACAGATAGGAAAAAACACAGTATCTATAGCACTCGGTACTACTCAGGATTTCAGGTATCCGTGGAATATGTTAGAATATATTCCCTGTGGGCCAGCGGGGGACTACTGACCAGGGGATTATTACATGGTCCCAGGTTTTCAAATAGTGAACACCACTCCCTCTTCCCATGAAGGTTCTCGTCCATGACAGTAATTAGGTGTACCGCCATTTTACATGGAGGTAGGACATGGGCACAGGGAGAGCGGTAGCCCAGAGCCCTTCAGCAGGGAGCCGGGATGAGAATTCCCAGGCCTCGAATCTCTAGCTGATTGCCTGCATCCTTCGAGCCTGTTCCTCCATAGCTCAATTAAAAACAGAACAAAACAAAACAAGAGGCAATGTCGCCTGAACAGAGAAGCACAAAGCCAGTTAGGACAGGAGTTGATTAGCTGCTTCTGGACTGTGTTTTCCCCTCAGATGGATTAAAAGCTTTCGCAGTTTTAAAATAGGTTGAGAAATAAGATAACAATAGTTTTTTCTCAATAGCAATGGAAAAAAAAAATCCAAAATCCCAGGAGACTATGCGCTTGACTGCAGCTCTCTTGAGAGGCCAGAGTCTCCAGGTAGGGAAGAGGGAGCAAGCAGGGGTACCTTGCAGAGGACAGCAGGCTGCTCAGTGGTCTCTCCTGACCACCATCTTGGAAAACACAGCAAGACTGGAAGTGTTTTCTAAAATTTTTTTTTAATCTGTTCCTTTTAGTTACACATGACAGTAGAATGTATTTTGACATATCCAACTTACATGGAGTAAAACTTCCCATTCCTGTGGTTGTACATGATGTGGAGTGACACTGGTCGTGTATTCCTATATGAACATGGGAAAGTGATGTCCAACTCATTCTACTGTCTTTCCTATTCTTATTCTCCCTCCCTTCCCTTCAATCCCCTTTGTCTAATCCAGTGAATTTCTATGCTCTACCCACCTCCCCCTCCTTATTGTGAGTCAGCATCTGCATATCAGAGAGAACATTTGGCCTTTGGATTTTTGGGATTGGCCTATTTCACTTAGCACGATAATCTCCAGTTCCAGCCATTTACCGTCAAATTCCATAACTTCATTTTTCTTTATGGCTCGGTAATATTCCATGGTGTATATGTACCACATTTTCTTTATTCGCTCGTCTGTTGAAGGGCAGGCACCTAGCTTGGCTCCATAGCTTAGCTCAAAATTTCAACTTGTGGTTCCAGCCTTGCCATACTTGGCTCCCTGGGGTTCTGTCCTCATCGGTCACCTTAGGGGGAAAGAGCAGGAAGACTGAGGCCTGGAAGGTCCCTGCACGTCTGCTCACATTCTGCTGGCCAGAGTTCAGTTACACGACCACAGTGCACAGGGGGATGAGACTACTTCGACTTGGCCACAGATGGCTTCAGCAGTTGGCAGATGATGGGCCGGACGAGTTGATTGTGGAGTAAGGAACCCTTGGGGGTCAGCTCCTGTTGTTGCCTGTGTCCTGATTCTGACCCAGGCCTGATCCAGTTCTGGCTCCTATTTCATAGGACCCCACTGGGGGGTCCATGGAGAACCTTGCCATCTGAAGTCGCTCAAGCAGGGAAAGGATGTTGGGTGATTCAGTTGGTTTCCCAGGAGAAGAGTCTGCTGAACTGGAGGGAAATTGGCTCATCATAGACCCCCCAGCAGGGTTTGTTTAGAGAAAAAGCCTTGGAATTCTGTGAAAATGGACCTCTGAGGAAGAAGAAATCGCGGGGTGGCTGAAGAGGCCTGGTGTCAGAACCCAAGTTCTGACTGGGGACCCAGCTCTCCCTGGCTGTGTGGGAGCCGCTCGGCCCCTCGGAACCTCAGTATCCTTATTTGTACCATAAAACAAATCTCTTTCTCCCAGGGCTCCTCTAAGGACCAGGCGAGATGCAGGTTTCTGAGTGCTCTTGGCATGTAGTGGGCCCCCAGTACACTTTAATATCAGGCCTACTGGGGAGGCGGGAAATTACGTCCTCCTCCTTTTCTTAATCACCATCAATACCTCGTCCCCGCTGTGACTTCTTTCACCAGCAGAGCATTCTCAAAAGTTGTGTATCAATTGAATTTTTTTTTCCTAAATTGAATCTCATTTTTAATGTACCAAGGGGGCTGGGGATTTTAAAGAATTCTCTAGTTTATCTTTTTGTATAGCTAATAACCACCCCTTGATGTTTTTGGTATAAATCGTTTTGTTTTTTCACTTACTGGCTTTGTTGGAAGTGAGGTTCCCTCGTTCGTCTACATAAGAAACCCATGTATACCTCCTTGGTGCTGAGATGGAGGTTGAATGAGTCTGCTGAACAGACCTGGACCCTCCCTGCCACCGGGAAACCGCTGAGGGATGCCAGAGAGCTAACAGCCATCAGTGTGCTTGGGAACACTGTTCCATTGGTCCTTGTCCTGATGGGACTGGGAACACTGAGGGAGCCTCAGGAGGAAGGAACATTGCATTTTCCCTTTGGGTCTGTGAAGGCTTTTCCAAGATGCCTCTCTGGATGCCTCTCTGTCTCGGATGAATTCTCGGTGACGCATTTCCCCCCTTTATTGAAGTTTATTTCTTCTGCACTCAGGTCACTGGATTCCTCTCGACGGTTTGCTGGCGCACGGAACACGCTGTTCTGTTGCTCACATCCCTGGACACGTGTCTGGAGGTCCCAGGCCTGACTTCAGCACAGACGCAAATTCATCTGTCTAGTCTTTAAATCTCATTTGGTTTGTCTGTTTTCCCTAATAAGAAGAATAGAATTAGTTAGCGGGCTGCTCAGCAGGGCTCCGGTATGGAATTTACGTAAATTATCTCCTTAATAAAATTACTAAATATAGCATCAACATAGTTACAAGGGGGAAAAAATAAAGCTCTTAGATTGTGAGTGTCTTTAAAAAACAAAGCCATGGTCCGCCACCAAGGGAAATGAAATTTAGCTTCTTAGCCCTTGGGAACAATGTGGAGGAGGGAGGATGGGGAGAAGTTGGGGGAAAAAGAGGGAGACAAAGACAGAGCGAGAAGGTGGGAGAAATCTCCAGGCCAGACACTCAGATAACCATTTAATTAATTGCTCGCCAGGGATTTTGCTGGGTGTTTGGAATCAGGTCAGGAATATAAACAGTTCCTGGCTTCCTGAAAAAGATGTATCTGATTATCTTCTCCCATGTCAAAGAAATTGTTCCAGTAAAATAATTAAAGGTACGAGATGAGACAATAGGTCAGAGGTGTGTGTGTGTGTGTGTGTGTGTGTGTGTGTTGGTGTGCATGCACATGCAATTCAAGCTGGGGAGCAGGGTGGAAAGAATTAACATGAGTAACTGCGGCAGAAATTGGAGCTGTTCATGTTACAAGCACATGTTAGACATCTCTACAGGAGGAACACGAAGGTGACAGCGCATGGTGTGGATTCCTCCCTGTCTCTTGTTTCTTACATGTAAAGTGTCCTCTGTATTCCACATCCCAGGCCTCTCTTGTCTTTCAAGTCTCTGCCACTACCTTTACCCAGACTCTGTGGCAAAGTCCCCAGGATACTCTCCTTCCTCCCATCTCTGGCCTCTTACATCTTACTTCATAAGGGTGTCAGAGACATCTTTTCAAAAATAGTCCTAGATCATGACATTGGGCTGATTTAAAAAAAAAAATGATGTGTGTTCCCTGGTATTCTGGCACCACGCTCCCCCCGTCTGCCCTGCAAGGCCTCTTCCTCTGTACCTGGTCCCTCGCTTTCTGTCCAGCTTCCTCCCTGGGATTTTTCTTTGCCTCCCTCCCTTGATGATGCCAGAAAGGTGCTTCTCATGCGCACTGTCTGTGGCCAGCCTCATTGGCGCCCACTCTCCACACATCCCCGCAGGCAGACCCCAGCCCAGCGCACGCACAGCCCCCATCTCTGTTGCCCTTCCCCCGTCCCCCTTGGCACTTCCAGCTTCTAGGTCTGCTTGGAGCTTGTCCTGGCTTTTCTGAGAGTCAGGTGTTGCTGACGTGTCTGGACGTGATGTATTTGGTGGCGGGTGGAGTGAGGCCTCTGAAGCAGCAGGCCAGGTTCACTGCCCAGATTCGCTGTGTGACCTCAGCAAGTTCCTTGTCTCTCTGGAACTCAGACCTCCATCTGTGAGTCAGGGATCGAGGAGTCTACCTCGTTGAGTAGTTAAGGAGATCAGATCATGTGGTGCCTGCAAAAGCCCTTGTCACATACTTAGTGAGGCTCTGGTCTTGTCCACCTGTGTCAGTGGCTGACGCCCTCACTTGGCTGTGGGCTCCTTCAGAAAAGTATGGAGTGTTCTTCACAGTATCTACCACACAAAAGGCTCTGCAAAGTTCTCAAATGAATATGGGTGCTGAGCAATGAGGATCCCATAGGTGCCCCCTTTAATGCTGGTTACCCTCTGTTCAAGCTGAGAACTGGGGCTCCAGGGGCATGTTAAAAGGACGATATTGCACATGAGCTATACACATCTGGGTTTGAGGATTTCCTTCCTTCTATGTCAACTGCTTCATCTCTGCAAGCCAGTAGCTGTGAGGCTCTGGGTGACTAGTTTATAACAGTAGATTTGATCAACCAGGCTCAATGGCGCCTCCATTAATAGATGGACTTGGGAAACACCTTAGTCTGCTTTGTGTTGCTACAATAGAATACCTGAGACTGGGTAATTTATAAAGGAGAGACTTTTATTCAGCTGATAGTCCCGGAGAATGGGAAGTCCATGTTCAGGTGGCCAAGACATGCTGTGTCACGAAGCAGTGGAAAAACAGAAAGTCAAGCAGAAGAGAAAAATGTAAAGGGTGGTCTCACTTTGTCACAGCTGCTTTAAAGAGCCCACTCCTGCAAGAAAGGCATTAATCCCTCTTAATAACATCACCACCTCTTAACGGCCCCACCTCCCAATACTGCTACATGGCAATGGATTTCGGAGGGGGCAGACCATGTTCAAGCCACAGCAGGTGTGTAGAGTCTCTGTGGACATGAGCTAACAGACCAGGGTCCACAGTCAGTCTGTGCTGTGTTCCGGGAGAGAAGATCTGCAGTGTAAAGCCAAAGCCAGGAGCAGGTCGGCGTCAGGGTGCATTATTTTGCTGGGGCTGCTGGAGCAAAGAACCACAGAGCAGGTGGCTTAACCAAGTGACCTTCATTGTCTGAGTTCTTGAGGGTAGGAGTCCAAGGTCAAGGTGTGGGCAGGGTGGTTCTTCCCGAGAGCTAAGGGGAGCAACTACTCCATGCTTCTCCTAACCGTCACAGCTTGCTGGGGACCTTTGGTGTTTTGACTTATGAGAGACCTCACCAGGATCTCTGTTCTTGCCTGTTTCCCCACGTGTGGGTCTGTGTCATAAGTCCCCCCATATCAAGGACACTAATCATATTGGGTTAAGACCCACAACTAATGACCTCATCTTAACCTAAAATCCTATTTTCAAGTTAGGTTGTACTCTGAGGTACTCGACGTTGGAACTTCAACATATAAACTTGGGAGTCGTGCATGGGTCAAGCCATAGCAAGAGGGGAACAGAAACTATGGCTAATCAAGGGAAGATGGAGAACAGGGGTGAAATGAAACAGATATGTAGAAAGAGACAGGAACAAGAGAGCTTCCAGCCTGAGAAAGGAGAGAGATGGGGGAAGGAACTATATCTATATCTATGGAGAGAGAGAGAGAGATAGATATGTGTGTGGAGGTGTGGGTCTTGTTTCTTAATCCTCTAGTTCCAAGCTCATGTCCCTGGCCCCAGCTTTATCTGGGTTCCAAGATGTCTCCTCCTCTGTTCTTCCAAGACCATCTGCACATTTTTTTTTTAATGTGAATCTACACACTTGACATTCAACATGTTTGATGTGGAATTATTGCTAAAACTTTTGAATGCGCCTGGGTCTTGTTTATCAAGAGAAACTGCAAATTCCATAAAAGTCTGGACACTCCCTTGGCTTCTCTTCATGATGCTCAGTAAACATTGACAGGATAACAAAGCGATCACATCTCATCTCCTTTAAAAACAGGTAATTTACCACTGGGCTAAATTCGAGAGGTAGACAAAGATCCCTAGTGCAGAGTTTCCCCTGGTCCCTGTTTCTAAGCTGCAGATTGTTCTCCCTGGAGGCCGCTGGTGTTAATAGTTTATTGTGTAGCCTTTCAGAGGTGTTTTACGCATCTCCAAGCAAATAGGTGTAACTATTCTTTCTCCTCTCATTCCCTATGCAGCAGTCTCATCCAAACAGCTCTGCTCTCTCTTCTTTCTTTCTTCCTTTTATTTATTTATTTTTCACTTAGGAATTTGGGGGAGGTGATTTGAAAAATAGGTTCACAAATTCTTTGATACTTGTCCCCTGGAGAGGTGGAGCTCCACTTCCTTTGCCTTGACCGTGGGCTGGAATTAGCAACTTGCTTCTACTGAATGAAAGGCAGCAGAATTGATGGGATGTCACCCTGAGATTAGGTTATAAGCAAACTGCACTTTCCATCTTAGATGTTCTCTTTCTCATCACTTATTTGGGGGAAGCCAGCTGCCTTGTCTTGAGGATACTCTGGGAACCTGGGGAGAGGCCCATGTAGGGAGGGACAGAGGTCTTTCTCCAATCCATTCATGTGGAAGCTGGTGTTTGGGGACCTGTCTACAGAGATGTCAGGAAGTAGAAAACAGGGCCCAGATCCTCCCTCAAGCCATGAAGGATGCACCCCCTGCCCACAGCTTGACCCCACCCTCTCAGGAGATGTGGAGTAAGAACCACTGAATCAAGTGATTCCCCAATTGTCTTGTTTTAAATCAATGTATTTGTTATGCAGTGATAGACAAGGAGATTCTTGTCTACGAGGGTCCTGGAGATCCTCCACATGGGAACGTGGTGTGTCCATTCCTTTCCACAGCTATTGAATATTCCACCGACTGAACAATGAATGTTTGATTAAAATTGGTCCCCTGTTGATGGACATCTAGGCTAGTTCTAAGCTTGTGTTATGCAAATACTGCTGCAATGATCTATTTATAAGTAAAATCTTTATATATACGTGTATATATATATGCATAAATATATACATATGTTTATATATATATGTATATGTATGAATATACTCTCACCAGTGTGAGAGAGTATCTGTAGGATAACTTCCTAGAAATGGATAAGCATACCCAGATATTTAGGTTATAGGTTGTATTTTTTGTTTTGTTTTGTTGTACTTTGGACAAAGTTCTGCCAGATCACCTTGGGTGGTACCAGCTTCGGTTCCCATCAGCAGTAGACAAGACGACTGGATTGTTCATGCTCTGGCTGCCTTCTCGAACCCGCTGGAGCAGGGTACTTAGTAGTGATTAAGATGCTTCAGCATTGAATTATATATTCTGCCTCTTGATAGGAAATGATTTAAAATCTCCTTGGCTCATTTAGGATCACAGGCAGGTTCTCTGACCACGCCCTGAAGGTGTGCATTGTCTGTGCTGAGTAGTAATAGTCATTGGAGCAGCAACACTGGTGTGTTGAAAAATAAAAATAAAACCAGCCTAAGTCTTTTTTTGTTTCTGCTCCTAGTAAGATGGAGAGCCCCAGGGGCCAAATCTCTGGGATGGAGATGCAGAGGGAGATCAGCAACATGTAGGTGTCTGGTGACCTTCCAGTCCTGCAGGGAGTGTGGGGCGGCGCTGCGGGCTGCCTCTGAACCCGGCCAGGCAGCTGGGCCTTCAAACGCTTCCCACCAGCTTGTGTCTCTCTAAAGAGCAGTGCCCAGGGCTCACGCAGCGGGAAGTGCTGTCTCCCCGCTACAGGAGAGCAGGGTGCCTGTGAAGTCGGCTGGAGCAGAGGGAGTCTAACGCAGAGCAGCAGGGGACTGCTCTCTCCTGCTTCTGCCTGCCAGCCATTCGGTAGAGCTGTCCTCCCCCAGTGTGTGTGGGCTTTTTCCTCCTAGTTTAGAGGGGGAAGAGGAGGAAAGAGCAGTGGGCATGCTAATACTGGGACATGTTTTTCCAAATTCTAAGAATACAAGGGCAGTTTCTAAGAAAGAGGGAATTCTGTGCCTTTTTCTGCTTCCTTATATCTAACTGGAAGGAATGGTTTCTTGCAAGGGCCTCCTTCATGCCCTAACTCACTCACTTACTCACTCAACTCACATCTGCTGAGCACCTACTGTGTGCAATGAGTGCATGTGCTAGGTGCAAATCTCCAGCTCCTTCGGGGTCTATTTGTGTTCAGATCTATAGGGATCTGTGCCCATCACTAGATGCCAATTTAATCCCCACTGGTGCACTCTCTCAGAGGCACCCCCACCCTAACCCAGCCCATCTCTGGCTCAGTTGCTGCTCTTAGAACACGCCCAAGCTCTCCAACCTGGCTGCAGAGTCCTGAATATTCTAGCCCACATTTCCCTCTTCAGCTTCCTGTCTTGCGACTGCCTGCCTCAAAATCTGCAATCTTAGCCACAACAATTCTATTTGTTTGTTCATGCACATATTCTATCCCTTTTATTTCATCTTGACTTGTTTGCCAGGCACAGCATGAAGTGCTGTGTTATGGGGTACAATGGGGAAGAGGGTAGTAGTAGTCCTGCCCTCAGGAACTAACTTCTGGTGTTGAAGGGAGATGGAAGGTGAACAAATAGCAGGAGGTGGTGCCTGGAAGGGAATAACAGGGTCTTCTGATAGAGAAAGGTGGGTGAAAACTGGCCAGATGATGTCTTTTCAAAAGTGGTGACATGTGAGCTGAGGCATAAAGACAGGGAAAGAAGCAGTCATATTGAGAACTTGGGGATTTGCCTCCTGAGCCCAGGAGACAGCTCAGGCCAAGGCCTGGCTCGTTCAGCCCCAGGATGAATCCTGATCATTTTGCATGGATGTCTCCTTCTCTATGAGGCTCCCACACTCTCCTCTCGCCCGACATGGATGCCAGGCTTTCCCCTCACCTCTGTGGTGCTTGTTACGCTGAGTGGACCCACCCACTCACTTAGGAAGCAGCTCTGGCCAGAATTGTGTCTGTTTGTCTTCTTGGTTTTTTTTTTTTTTTTTTTTTTTTTTTTTTTTTCTGTTTTCTGTTGCTAATCTGAAAATCTCAGATTCAAAATGCCCCAATATCTGGAATTTTTGAGTGCCAACCTGACAACACAAGAGAAATGTTCTTGACCATAAAACTTTGTTTCATGCACAAAATTATTAGAAATAGAGTATTAAATTACCTTCCGGCGATGTGGATGAGGTGCACATGAAACAAATGAGTTTTGTGTTTAGCCTTGGGTCCCATCTGCAAGATATCTTATTACATGCATGCAAATATTCCAAAGTCCAAACAGATTTGGAATCCCAAGCACTTCTGGTCATAAGCATTTTGGATAAGGGATAATCAACATGTTTAACAGAATACCAAAGACTGATAATTTGCAAAGAAAAATGGTTTTTATTGGCTCATAGTTCCAGAAGCAGGAAAACCCAAGATTAGGGAGCCACATCTGGTCAGCTGCTAGTGACAGTTTCATGGCAGAAATAAAAGTGGGCTCACATGCAGAAGAGAAGAAAAGGGGGCCAGGCTCTCTTGACAACTAACTCATTCATTCCCCAGGTGAAAGCATTAATCCGTTAAGGAGGGCAGATTCTTCAAGACCCCAAACACCTTTTAAAAACCCACCACCAAATCTTAACACCAATACATTGGGAACCAAGCCTCTAGCATTCATAACCCATTTGTGCTACCTCAGTGGGCTAGGTTGCTGAGAGACCAAAGAAAACTCCTGGATATGGGATGAGATATGAGATTTATTGAGAAATGCTTATGGGGAGATGTGGTGGTGATGGGGTGGACAGGTCACCAGGCTTTACCAGAAAATAGCAACCACATCCCTCTTGGCACTTTGTCCAGGGGTGATGGACACTTCCTTCTCCTTGGTGCTCTGATTCACACAGTTATTGCAGGGAGAGGGATTTATAAGAGGCTGCAGAAGCAATGACATCACTAGCTTGTTTTGCGCCTTTTAGGACCAGCATTCCAAGGAACAGCTCTCCTGTCATGTTTGCAAGAAAGCAGTTCCTGCAGATAATAGTGTTCTCTGCCCTACTTGCACTATATATAAGGAAGAGACAGTCATTGTCCTCCAGTACGGTGTTTATCTGGACACTTCAATCCAGTTCCTCTCTTATTGTTCCCTTAACGTGGCTAGGTTCTTGGGAATGGAAAGCGACATTTTGGGGATATGGTGTTTTACTGTCCTCCTTTTCTTTAACAGTGACACAGCCTCAACATAAGTATTGGTGTGGATAAGCTGTTTTCAGATCTTTGCATTATTGGAGCCTTTTGTGGGTTGAATTCTATTCCATGAAATACTATGTCAAAGTTCAGACCCTTGGTTCCTATGAATGAGGCCTGCTTTGGAAACAGGATCTTTACAGGTGTGATCAAATTAAGTTTCAAATTAAGATGAGGTCATATTGGATTAGGATAGACCACCAATGCCTAGTGTCCTTATAAAGAGAGAATTGTAGACATAGAACCAATGTGGGAAGGTGGCCCGAGGATGGAGACATAGACAAGACTGGTGGATCTTCAAGTCAGGCAGTGCCAAGGATTTGGGGGAGCTGTCAGGAGCTTGGAAGAGGCAGGGTCAGCTCCTTGTTCTACAAGAGAGGCTATGAGAAATGTTTCCCCTCAGAACCTTCAGAGGGGCCATGGCTCTGCCTATGCCTTGATTTCTAGGTTCTAGAACAGTAAGGGAGTAAGTTTCTGCTGCTTTAAGCCACTCAGCTCAAGGTAATCTGTTACAGAGGCCACAGGAAATTCGTACAGAGTCCCAGGCCACTGGGATGCACCTGGTCCAGCCTTGTGCTGGCTGAATGAATGGGCTGCCTCTGCTTCCTGGTCCCACCACAAGGTCTTAGAGCTCCTGTGTCCAGCCAGGGATGGCCCTTCACAGAGCACAGGTTGCTGCACAGGAAGGAGGCCACCCTCCTGCCTTGTGTTTTCACGTGGGGAATTCTTCCTGCATTTCTCAGGGAAATTTATGTTTCTTTGAATTTTAAATCCCATGAAAAATCAATTGAGACATGAAGTCAATGGGAAAAAGTGTCTCTGATGAGAATTCAAACTTGCAAACTGCACACAGACCTCACAGCTTTGAAGGAATCTGCTACCTTGAGTCAAGAGCAAGAGCAGAGCATGTGTAGGGGCAGAGTCCGAGGTCAAGGTCGACCTTTCCAGGAACCGGGTCAGAAGCTGGTAGGAGAGATGGTCAGGAAGAATCAGTGGGTCATGCCCATCGTCATGGCCACACTCAAGTGCATGTTCATGGCCCTGTGGGCTGCTCACAGCAAGTTCTTCATGCAATTAAAATAACATCCACCAAGTTTATGGACGCCTGCTACAGATAGTTTGAATGGTGTTCCAGGAAACAACAAGTTTGGAAGCAAAACAAGTTTTTCCTGTGGCAATCCACCACCCCACCTGTAAGACACTGCTCACCTTGCTGGGAGATCTGGATTCTACCTTGTTTGGAGGCTACCCATGATTAGGACCTCATCCCCATCCGGTGCACTGAACAGGACCTGTTCCCAGTGGTAGCATGTTCCCTGTACGTAAAATTCTTTGTAAGTACAACTAAATTGAATTGTATTGTTTCTTAAACATCTTTCTTAAGAGATATATTCATAATAATGAGTAAAATATGAAGAATGTTGGTCGTATTTCCAAGGCAAATTGAATTTCAGGCATTTCAAATTCTTGGTTCTGAATCTGGAAGATTAATGTCTTAAGATTTGGAAACACTATATTTTCACCTTACAAATAGCTGTTGCACCTCCAATAACCTTCCATCAAACCAAACCCTCCCAAATTTCTTTCTTTGGGCTCAAAATATGATATAGAGGGGCTGAGTTGGCTTGTCTTCTGGGGAGTCCTGCTTTGTCCTTGGCAACCAGCTGGGTGACCTTGGACAAATCATCTCACCTTTGGAGACGTGTTTCCTCATCCGGCTCCTGGCTCAGAATATCCAGGCTGGGTAGTCTCAGGGTTCCTTCCAGCCCCTGCCATCTATAGTTAATAGCTCTGCCGTAGGTCACTTTTTAAAGTGGAAACACTCTGCAACCTATTTCTTTATTATTTACTTCTCTTTTGGATTATTTACTGACACAGAATAATTGCACACATTTGTCGGAGCCAATGTGTTGCTTTTATCCATGCGTACACTGAGGAATAATCACATCAGGGTAACTAGCATGCTCGTCCCCTCGTACGTTCAGATGGCTATCAGGAGGATTTCTGAGTCCAGGGAGTGAGGCTATTGAGGATTTACTTGTCACTCAACAGCGAGCAGGTTCCTTCCCTATGTGACTCTGCCTAATCCTCACCACGACTCTGGGAGGGAAACTTGATAAAGAAGAGGCTCCCAGAGGTTTGGGCTGTGCCCAAGGTCACAGATCAAAGGGTGGGGTGTAGGAGTGGGCTCTGAAATGACCTCGGGGCTTGGGTCAAACCAGGAGCCCTCTTCCTCCTCCTCTCTGCTCTGATGGCGTTTCTTGCCAGCTGCTCCCAGAGGAGGCCTCTAGGAAGGGCTTCGTGCATCCAGAGGGAAAGCGGCAGCCTGTGGGGGATGCGGGCCCTTCACACCTGCACACCTGGGTGTCAGTGCTGAGGGGAGGAGACCACATTGTAGATTCAAGTGTGAGCTGGAGTGGATGGTGGTTTGTTCTCCTGTGTCTCCCTCCTAAGCCACATGGGGAGACTCCTGCCTGGGGCCCTGTGTCAGTCCTGGTTAAAGAGGCAGCTAAGATGTGGTCTGTCTTCCCAGGGACTGCAGTGTGAGGGCGGAGAGGGGTAAGCACAGAATCCCCACATTGTTGGATGACTGGACAGGGCTGGTGGCCCTGGTGGAATCATCTCACCTGCTCCTGGGCCTCAGTGTTCCTTTCTGCAAAATGGAAGGGTAGCTCTGGAGCCTTAGAGGTGGTAATTCCTTTCTACTTATTTCCTAGCTGTATGATCAAAATCAAATGGCCAGGTTCCCACTTTTAAAATGTCCTTAATGCCTCCAATGTTAAGTTTTCAAACAGATGGCCATCACACCTTACAAATGGACTTTTTGTTTGGTCCGGGGGTATCTTCTGTTATGAACAGAATTGTGTATCTCACCCCCTTCCCCAGTTCAGAAGTGGAAGCCCTAAATGCCAATGCGACTATACTGGGAGACAGGATTTTTGGTAAGTAATCCAGTTTAAGTGAGGTCGTAGGGGTGAGGTCCGAATCTGCTGGGGTTGAAGAAAATGAAAGAGAAAAGTCTTTTTCTTTCACATCAAGGAAGGCAAAGGCTGTGTGCTGGTCAGCTTTCCGTCACTGTGACAGAATGCTGGAGACAATCATAATGAGGGAAGGTTTACTTTGGCTCATGGTTTCAATCCATGGTCGGCTGACTCCATTGCTTTTGGCCCATGGTGAGGCAGAGCACTATGGTGGGAACATGCTGGGGCAAAGCTGCTCAGCCTAAGAGCAGGAGTCAGAATCCCAATATCCCCCTCAAGGGCATGCCCCCAGTGCTCTAACTTCCTCCCAAAAGGCCCTACCCCTTAAAGGTTCCACCACTTCCAATAGCAAGCTGGTGGCCAAGTCTTTAGCACATAGACTTTGGGGGGCATTCAAGATACAAACTGTAACCGGCCACATGAGAAGGTCTGCAACCCAATGGCAGAGCTCCCACCACACACTGCCCCTCTGCCATTTGGGGTCCATACCTGGAGTCTCTAGAACTGTGCAGTAACTAATCTCTGGTGAGTAAGTCACTCAGTCTGTTTTTTCTGGCCACCAAGGTGACTAGTGCCACTTCCTTGGCCAGACAGTGTGCCATGTGTGTGAGTCCTTCAGATGGGGCCTGAGAATTGTGTTTTCTTTGATGCTGGGTCACTCACCTGGTTGATTCTGAACCCTGTCTCCCTCTTGTCCCTCCCATCCTCACTCCTGCCTGAGAGCATCCTCTTAAACTGCAGCTTGCCCTCTGCCACCCTTGGCTCCTATGTGTGTTCATGTGTGTATGTGTATGTGGGTGTATGTGTGCATGCATGTGCAGGTGTGTGTTGATATGTACAGGTGTATATATATGTGTGTAGCTGTTTGCAAGTGTGTGTATGTGTGTAGGGGTGTGTGTGCAGGTATATGTGTAGCTACATGCAGATATAGGTGTATGCACACATAAGTGGGTGTGTGCAGGTGTGTATAGGTTATGTGTGTGTGTGTGTGTAGGTGAGCATAGGTGCATATGTACCTATATGTAGTTGTGCAGATATATGTTTGTGGTTGTGTATATGTGTATATGTATGTAAAGGTATATGTATTTGTGTACAGGTGTATATGTGTATGCATGTAGGTGGAGTTATGTATGGGTGTGTGTATGTGTGCAAATGTGTGTGTGAAGACATTGTGTATACATCTGCATCCATGCATAGATGTGTCTATGTGTGGGCATGTAGGGATGTGTGTATTTGTACATATAGGTATGTGTGTGTGTGTGTGTGTGTGTATGTGTGTGAGCATGTACGTTCTGTTGCTTTGGATAAATACCCAGAATGACAGCAGCAGCGACAGAGTCGGATGTCCCCCCAGGGTGCGAGCCTCCACCTCTGTGGAGCCTGAGCCTCACGGCAGAGAAGCCCCTCTGGGATCCTGTGGCAGTTCATTTTCTGGCCTTCACAGCACTGTCCCCCCATCTCGAGATGGACAGGCAATGGAGCAGTCCAGCTTTATCTTCTGTCTCCTAGCAACTGTCTTTGGCAGGTGAGAAGCAAGTGGTCAAGAGACTGGGGTGAGGGTGTGGGGGGCAGGGGTGCTGGGTGCCCCTCCTGGCACGCTCAGGGCTAGTTAGATGCTTTTCCATTTGTGTGTTGGAGGGGGTGGGGGTGGCTCTCATTATTTAGCTGTGTAATTTGTGTTGACAGAAGGGACGGGGATGTTTCATCAAGCAATTACACACAGGAGTCTGACTTGTTCCAAAACACAAAGGCGACAGGCGGCATAAATTAATGTGCATATGTGCTTCTGCACTAAGAATTTGCCACCACACTTGGTGGCAGGGGAGAAAGAGACGTCACCTTCTCCTTCCAAGATGAGAAGGTGGGAAAGAAAAGGCAGAAAGAGTTATTTCCTGGCAGGCAGGGACAGTTCAAGCAAGAAGCATCCATCCTAGTAAGAACCCCTTGGGGTCCTGGCCCTGTCTCTCACACAATGGGGACACTCTGACTTCAGCCCTCCCTGGTGAGTTAGGGCTCCTCTAACAAGTCCCCCCACCATCTGCCTTTGATGTTCTTTGTGAGTGGATGTCACCTGGATGAAGATCAAAGGTAGCCTTGGAGGAAAAACAATGTCACAAAAGGCTGCTCTCCCTGCCTGAGAATGAGGAACAGGAGGGACAGCCAGCCAGCTGGGCAGTCTTCCTACCTCCTTCCTCAAAGTGGCCAGCCAGCCCTTTTCTCTCTTTAGGTCTCCCCTCCCCCACTTCCCTTTTTGGTGGGTTTGCAGGGGGAGGTTTGCAGACAGGTGCATTAGCCCCACCAGCTACAAATAAGAGGGACAGTGTCATAGGGTGGGAAAGCAGGGTTGTGGGGTGGAAAGGAGGCCATCAGGAGTCAGCAGGCCAGGCTTTCTGGTCTTGGCTGGTTGTGTGACCCTAGGTACTGGAATGCCTTTTGTTTATTTGTAAATAAGCTCTAACATTCCAAGATTTCCCCCATCATTCCACTCAGGTCTCAAGATTGGGCACCCTGTGGCCCTCCTTATGTCACTGTCAGCCATCATCAGAGCAGCAGGATAAGGGACAAGATAAGAATGGGACTGATTGCTCCAATCAGCCTTCCCCTCCTCACTCTTGGGAGGCAGTGAGCAGAGCAGGAGTCAGCTCCAGGGCTGCTGCGTCTGCTTCCCTCATCCCAAGTGAAATGCCCTCATAGGCAGATGCCCCAAGATAGATAAATTCCCAAACTTTAAAAAAAGCACATATAAATTTTGATCAGGTTTTGATTTGTGTTTTTTTTTTTTTTTTTGGTAATTCCTGGGGTGCTGACCACTGGGGCCATCATAGCAAGGAGGAGAGAAGGACATCCCTTCTCTCCAGAGCAGGCAGAGATGTGTTTGTCCCTGCTGTGAACTGGGTCCTGCTTGGGGGCTTCAGGAACCCCATGCACTCTCCTTGGCAGGTTATCTATAATCTGTCAACTTAGTCTAAAGAACTTTAGGCTTGTAGATGCATTTCCACAAAACCGTGGGCAGGCAGCAAAGAACTCTCCCAAAGTGAGCCTAAAACCAGCATGTTCCTGGAACAATGGGTAGAGTCTCTGGGCAGGGCTCTTTCTTTTACTCTAAGAAACTTAATGATTACGATGCATTAGCCCTTTATTGTGAAGAAATTAGAAATCCCCGATGAGTCTTTAGAAAAAGAAATCAGTGTTCCTTTATTTAGAAATATAGTGTTTTTACAAAAAAAAATATAAACTTTCCATATACACATATTTGAATAGCTTGACGTTTGGCAAATGCTTGAGATGAGGACATCTATCAGAGTTCCCCGGACCTGGACCTGGAGGTGACATTCATTCTGCCAGGCACTGGGATCACAGTGATGGATGCAATCTGGTTCTTCCTCTGATAGGTCTCATAGGATGCTGGGAGAATGGTCCCAGAATAGTAACCATGGTATATTATGGGGTACAATAACATTTAGAAATACACTCAGCATCGTGGGGGCAGAGAGGGAGAAATAATTAATTGAGTAGCTGTGAATCTGGTAAATTTCAAGACCATTGAGATAATTTAGAGCATCTTCCTTCTCAGACTTTAGCCCAGGTACAAGCGATTTATTCCCATTATGAGAGCCTCGAGGATGTTTGTGGGTGGAATTGTGGAGTGAGGACTCCAACTTTTATTTTCAGCTGCTTGAGGCAGGGATGTAGGAGGAAACAGTTTATTTTCTCTCTGCAGAAACTCTGCTTTACTTGCCCTCTGTCTCTTAAGTCTATAGTCTTCCATATGCTTGGGTGGGAGCATGTGTGTTCTCCAGCTTTGGGGCAGCTACATTTTTAGCGCATGCTAGTCTGAAATCCTTGTGATACCACCAAACTGGGAAAAACCGGTTATACACAGATTTTTCTCAAAAGCTCCTAGAAATCTTTTCATGGGACCAATCGTGTGTCAACTCTCACTCATTGAGAGGGGGAGCAGGAGCAGACGGGGCATAGAGTGGACCAGCACATTCTTAGATCATTATAGAAAAGTATACTTGATGTCAACATCTAGACAGTGAAGTGAGAGGTACCGACTTCAAGTTTGAATTAACTTCAAACAGACGCTAGGATAGAGAATTGCATGCAGAAGGCTTCTTGGAGACTCCTCTTAGGAAAACAAAGACGACCAGAAGGGGCAGCCAGAGATACCAATTGGCAATGCTTTTGCCACCAAGGTCACCTGATCCCATGAAGAGCCCTGGGATCAACTCCAGAATTGTTCCAAACCGAGGCAAGGGTATAGTGGCTGTGTTCCTGCTTCAGCTAGTCACTGGCTAGGAGCTACCTCTTCCTGGTAGAAAAAGTGGTTTTGCAAACCCAGTTGTCTGCCCCCAAAGGTAATTTCCAGTGAAAGGTGCAGCTACCAGCTGTCGGCAGCAGAGGGATGAATGCTAGAAGAAAGGGGACCAAGGATGACAACAGCAGACTCCACTGCAGTGGTTTCAGATGTGGTTCTTCTGTTCAGTTTTGCCCGTCTTGGAACAGGTCCTTCAAGGTTCAGCGTGGTCTCATTTCCCAGGGAATTTGCAGGCAAATAATTAGAGGGACAAACCTCAGGTTTTACTATTTGGTTGATCTTGAAAGCACAACTGATGTTCACCATCCTCCACCATCCACCACCCATTCTAGATACCCCTTGCCTTTGGCTGACAATTTTACTAGTCTAGGTGGTTTGCTGATTGGGTGAACCAGCAAACCCCCTGGACTCTCCCTAAGGTGTCAGAGTCCTTGGTTACGATGGTCTCCTCAGGATGTGGCTGCTGTATCTGTGAGTTCATTGTTAAACAGGACACATCATGGGCACCAACAGATGCCTCAGTGGATTAAAAATGGTGCCAAAGAGACTCCTCACTGCCCCTGTTGTCCACAGCAGTCCCATCTTCTGTCACATCATGATTTCTTTTCCTTGCTTATCGGTATTTTGATCTGAGGAGCCCAAAGGGGTTGGTCAGCAGGTGGCTTAAAGTTCAATGGATTCTTGTGGAGACCCTATGTAGAAGAGCTCCCCATCTGAGACGCAGGGCCTCCAGGACCACAGGACCTAGGGCTGCAGGACTGGGAGCACGACTTCCTCAAGTGAGTCCAGGTTTGATCCTGCTTCCACATTAGCTTCCCTCCTCATCTTTTCTACCTAGAGAGGACACAGTGGCTTATGAAGCTCATTGGCTCCTTCACTTAGTCTGTGTCTAGACAATGGTGTCACCTTCAAGCTGAAATCTCAGTTGCTTCAGTAAGAGGCTATTCTATCATTTGTCAGGTGGAAGAGTCCCAAAGATGTGGTAGGTGACAGGACAAGTGGATTCCATGGTCAAATGCCTGCTACCACTACTGCTCACTCTTTCTTTCCTTTCTCTTTTTCTTCCTCCCTCCCTCCCTCCCTCCCTTCCTTCCTTCCTTCCTTCCTTCCTTCCTTCCTTCCTTCCTTCCTTCCTTCCTGTCTCTTTCTCTCTCTTTCTTTCTTTATTAAGTTGGTCTCTTGGCCTAAGGCAGTGTTGGTTACAATTTTACGGCAGTTGGTGGAATCCTCCCTAAATCCTCAGACAGTTGCGTTGTCCCTTTAAAGCTTTAGGGGTAGAAAAGGCAAATCTGTACTAGACATAGACTTACAGGTGGTCTTTGTCATTGCTCCTTCCAGGAAGAAAGGAGACCAGAGTAGTCACCTGGCCATCAAGGGTCTAGTTCATGACTGTAAGGGTATGGGGCTCAGTCTTCATTTCTGTGGCTGGCAGGCTGGATACGCAGCAGCAGCAGTAGCAAGACCAGCTCGGTGGAGAGGATTCACATCCCCCTGTACAGCTTCCACCCCGTCTAGCAGGGCCGATCCTCTCACATGCTCATGTCAGCACTAAGTCAACCCATAACAAATACTGGCTCGTGTCAAATGACCAAGTCATTCTGCCTTCTTGATTGGTTTGTGTCTGTTATGGTTTGGGTCTGGAATGTCCCCCACAGGCACATGTAATGAAGGATTAATCCCCAATGCAGCAATGTTCAGAGATGGGTCTTTGGGGGGAAGTGATTGGATCATGAGGGCTCTGACCTCATGAGTGGATGAATCCCTTAATGCATGGATACTTAAATGGACTATTGGGAGGTAGTGGTAGGAGGTGGACTCAGTTGAAGAGAGTGGGTTCTTGGAGGCATGCATCTGGGGACCCAGCATCAATCTGTATGCTCCACCTATATGCCCAGCTGATATAAGAAGAAAAAGTCTGAGCTTGTTATATGACTGCGTAAGCCTGGCAGGTCAGCATGAGCTAAAATTGGACTAATGCTTCACTATAGTCCTATACCAAGTGCCCTGAAAGGGGGAGGTAAGAAGATTATACCAATTGGTGAGGTTTGGTATATATATCTTTTTCCTGGCCCCTTCCTCCCCACATCACATTCCCTGTCTCTGCTTCCAGGCCACCATGAGGGAAGTGGCTTTGCTCTTCCATGATCTTCCACCATGATGTTCTGCCTTGCCACAGCCCATAAACAATGGAGCCATCTAACCATGGATAGAAACCTTTGAAACCATGAGCCAAAATAAATCTGTTCTCCTTGATTTTCTCAGGTATTTTGTCACAGCAACAAAAAAACTGACCAACACAATGTATCTTCCATTGTGGATGTCCTTTGGTGGTCATAATGTGCTGTGTGCTAAGATCGTCCATCACACATCTGTTTCCATAGATACATCTGGATAGGCTTCCCAGAACCTTCCTCTCAATTCTCTCCTTTTAGGACCCTGCATCAACTGAAAGGTCCATTAAAATTGCTTTAATTGTATGACTATTTTTACTTTGAATTAATTTCTTTTCACAAAGTGGAAGGCCTGATGAATCACACCAAACCTCACCAATTGGTATAATTATTGCTCCCTTTCAGGACACTTGGTACAGGACTGTGGTGAAGCATTAGTCCAGTTTTAGCTCATGCTGACCTGCCAAGCTTACCCAGTCATATAACAAGCTCAGACTTCTTCTTCTTACATCAGCTGGGCATACAGGTGGAACAGGTGTGAGCTATGGGAGGAAGCGCTACTGCTGTGATGGCAGGTGACATGGAGCTACTCATGTCACTTTCTTGTGCCTGATAGTCCTGCTCATGCTCAATCCCAGATATACCACTTCCAGCTTATGAAGGATTGTTTCTGGGTCAACGCAATTGCGACTTGGTGGGTGTGACAGAATCCAGCTTATGACGGACAGCTCTGGCTGCATGGCCACGCATACCCGTGCTCAGATGTTACATCTTTACTAGGGCCTAGTGGCCAACCAGGCCCTGCCTTTTGGATGGAACAGACTCCTGTGGCAGATGGCATGGTCTTGTTCCAAAACCCTAATGGTCTACATTGTGATCTGATTCTGGGGCTTGCCATCAACTGTACTTGATGCCTTTTCCAAACTCAGAAACCTGTAAAAGTGCAAGGCCTGCCAAGTCGCATGGCCAAGTGGCAAGACTGCCTTCCCACAGCCAGGACCTGCTGTAGAGCCCTTTCTAGGCGTCACTTAAAACTGGCAGCCTGTCATGTCACCTGGTAAAAGGGTTAGAGAAGTTTTTCCAAGTGTGGAATATGCTGCCTCCAGAGTCCAAAAAAAGTCTACTGAGCATATGCACCTCTCCTTATGGTGCCAGCTATGCAATGCAATGCGATGTCATTTATTTGAGGAGATGCTCTGCTGTGCTCCATCACTAGACCCTGAAAATCTCACTGACATGACAGGCCCCCGAATCTTCACTGAGTTTGTCTCCACGCCTTGGAGCGCGTGTGCCTTAGCAAGGCCTCCAACATATTTGCTGCTTCTTGCTTCTCCGGTTGAATTCATATCTTGTCCCCTGTGTGGTCAGATCTACACTTTGATAATCCATGGAATGTGCAGAAAGTTCAAGGCCCTTTGAACTATACTATGACAGAGAGAAACCCTGGGGCAAGGCCATAAATGCAGTCTGTTACTTGTGCCATGTAAACGTGTTCCGCTTTTGATCCTTCTTGAGAAAGAGATGGAAGAGAATGCCTTTGCCGGGGTACTGACTGCAGACGGTGTCCTGGGGTCTGTGTCAATCTGCGCTAACCAAGGTACCACCTCTAGCACCGATGGTGCCCTTGGGGCTGCACTTTGATTAAGTTGGCCGTAGTCCATTCCCATCCACCACCATCTAGCTGGTTTTCTGGATCTTTGCATTTTCTTTGCTGTCAGGGAGTCCAGTCCTGTAATAGCATCCACTACTGCCAGCTCCAGCCAAAGAAAGGAGGACACCGTTGAGTGTCTTAATGACACTGCTGTCCCTCTCGCCAGCACATTCCTTATCACTTCAGTAATGGAGTATCTGCTTTGCCTTCATAGAAGAGAGCCAGCAGGCGAGTTTTCTGCCTGTATCCCTTCCATCACGTGTACTTCTCTGAGCCCTTTGAGCTTTGCTTCCACCATCTGCCAGGCAAGTGCTGGTGTGTCTATTTAGTGGGGGCCGTTGCTGTTTCCAAGTTTCTGAGATTCAGCCTGGCAGTTTATTAGCAACTTCACCATGATCCTTGCCAAGGTGTTAAATTCCATATCACGGGAGGGTGTTCATACAACCACATGTTGATACAGCCAACCTTATCCACTTTGTTCCACTGTCCTCCAGATCTGACCCAGTGCACGCACCTTCATCTCCTACAAGTGCACTTCAGCCGGAACTCTCTATTCCTTCTGCATGGAGCCCTTCCCTTCCCTTCAATGACCTTGTTGGCCAATATTCAACCCTTTATCTTAGTCTGATGAACAGAATGGGACATGGAGTAGGGATCCTGCAAGATACCTGACTTCTTTGTGGCCTCTGCCTGATGCTCAAGAGGGGAACAGAGGGACACTATCTTCTGTGAGAGGGGCAGGCTACTTCTGCAGATCCAGCAGGTTTGGGGGAAGGTGGGAGTTTGGAGTTTTCAACTGCACCCTTACCCAGAAAACCATATCCCAAGTCTCAGTGTCTCACTCTTCTGTGATCGTCTTGACCTTGGCAGAGGAGACCTGCCAGTTGAGAAGACTACTTTCTCTGAAGCTCTGTGTTTATACATGATTAAGTCCTGAATCTGATCCTCAGTACCCATGGCCCTCTGCTGCAAGAATTTCAGGTTTTTCTTAAATGCCACAGAGGAAATCCTCTGGCTTTCCTGTTTTGCCTTGAATATTAACAAATTATCATGAATCCCATAATGTCTCTCTTCAAGAATTGAATCTGTGGCACTCAGCAACAACCACCAATTCCATGATCTTTCTAGTTACTGCTTTCTTTATGCCATTCCTGTGCCAAAGATGCTACTCCAACCAGGCAATTGCATTGCTATAGCGTCCCAGAGACCAGTTATACCCCTACCTCCAGGAGGAGGTCCTCATTGCCATTTGGCCAGGGAGTAATCCATCTCAAAAATCCAATTTTATATTCCATTTGCTAGAGTCATGACAGATGAGAATTGGCTTATATTGGGCTTTCTGGAAATAGACCATGAGACGGAAAACTTCATCTGGGGTTTATTGGAGAGTGCTCTTGGTAGAAATGGTTGTACAAAAAGTGAGGAAGGTGGGATCAGGAAAGGAGAGGAAGGAGTAGGAGAAGAAAAGGAAAAGAAAAGGAAGAGAAGGCACAGGAAGAGGAGGAGAAGGAAAGGAGGAAGTAGACTTAAAATGGGTTTTCCATTGAAGAGTCAGTCAGTTCTAGGGGGAGCTTTGTGCTAGGATGGCCTTTCAGGGCTGTCCCCAGCTGGAGAAAAGCTGATGTTTTGGGTTTCCCTATTAGTCTATCATTGGCCATGGGTTATTTTTTCGGAGGGGTACAACCTTGGACAAGGCAGTCTTATGGCTTAGGACAACACCCAGCCAGGGTCCCAGCTGTGAATTATCCACCATCAATATTCTCAGCAGGTAGGGATTGGATAAAGCAGCCCTGATATGGGGATCTGAGGGAACACCAAAGTGTCCACTGCAGGCCCCTGATGCTCAAGGTTCTTGCAGAGCATCAAAGCAAGGACTAGATTTAGGGAAAGTGGAGAAATGAAGACATTGCGTTTGTAGTGACAGCATCAATTTCACACCAGGCCAGGATTATCCTACATTATTCTGTTTGATTTTGGACAAGTTCCTCAGGGCCAACTTTTGGGCCTAAGTTTCTTTGACTGTAGAAGTAAATTACTGGCCGGGTGCAGTGGGTGCAGGCTTGTGATCCCAGCGGTTCAGGAGACTGAGGCTGGAGGATCGTGAGTTCAAAACTGGCCTCAGAAACTTAGTGAGGCCCTAAGCAATTCAAGGAGACCCTGTCTCAAAATAAAACATAAAAAAGGGCTGGGGAATGTGATGTGACTCAGTGGTTAAGTGCTGCTGGGTTCAATCTCTGGCACCACAGAAAAAAAATTTAAAAATAAAATAAAATAATGTAGAAAGATGGACCATGCACATNAGGAGACCCTGTCTCAAAATAAAACATAAAAAAGGGCTGGGGAATGTGATGTGACTCAGTGGTTAAGTGCTGCTGGGTTCAATCCCTGGTAACAAAACAAAACAAAACAAAAAAAAAAAAAAAGAAAGAAAGAAAAGGAAGGCAATCACTATAGTAAAAACCTTAAAATAATGCCCAGCACATTATAAGTTTGTATGAGTATAGTTTTCATTGTTATTTTTCAGTAATCCAAACTTATTTTCCACCCACATTTCCCTTTTCATAATCTTATAAACTAGACCTTGACCGCCTTTCTCTTAAAATGAACCTTGCATTCCGTCTTGCTGATTTCCTTGCTTGTTCCCCAAGATGCACGCCCTGTGCCTACACTATCTGTCTTCCTAGATTCTTTCCTCCCTGGTCTCCCACAAAGCTGATTAAATCTACGCCCTTGAAGGAATGGAGAACCATGTGCTTTTGATTCAGGAAGCCTAGGTATAAGTCTTAGATCCTCCAGTTACTGTACCTTGGGTAAGTCCTGGAACACGTCTGGGATCAATTTCCTCTTCTATTAATTGGCGACCCTAGCATCTCCTCCACCAGCTTGTCACAGGGATTAAATGTGATAACTAGGTTAAACTCCCAGCACAGAGCCGTGCATACTTTAGTTTGCTCAATAAACAGTGGTTATTGGATTGTAGCAGTCCTAATATGATCTAACCAGACAGTCATTCAAAGCCCACGCGGCACAGGCACCTACAAGGGATGGGGAGATGAAGGAGCTGTAGTGCCGGCCCCCAGGGTGATGGCAGTTTGTCACCATCTTTCTCACTGTGCATCCCCCTCCCCACCTCGCCCTGGGCACAGCTCCCAGCACAGATCCAGCGTCATCTCTTGGGCATTGTTAGTTTCACTTTCCCAGGTCTCTGTCATGTTTCTTCACATCCATTGTGAGCTGCTTAAAAAGCAATGTCAGTAGAAGGGGCAGAGAGAGAAGAGGGGAGGGGAGGG